>NC_067401.1:464198948-464566448 GCF_016432865.1 Antechinus flavipes
CAACACCTTATATGTTGCATGGGGAAGATCATTGACTTTAAAGTCAAGCAGATCCTGGATTAAGTCCCATCTTGACATTGATTGCCTAGCCTCACTTTCTCCAGTTGTAAAATGAGGTTAGACCAGATGTCCTCTAGAGTCCCTTTCAGTGTGAGATCTTTCCAAAGAGATAAAATGAAAGATATTTTTACTGAGCCTCTCAAGTCGACAATTAGAACATCTAACTGGGACTGAGAAGGTGCAGATTCGATTCCTGGTTCTGCCATTTGATTGGATATTAGTTAATAAATTTGTTATGTAAAATGATGTCATCTTCTTAAACTTGATGATAACAAGAATTTCTTTAGAATTTAGAAATGATAAGGACTATTGCAACAGATGCTATTTTTTCCTCCAGTGGAAAAGAAACCAATGTAAAAACTCAGTCCTTATGAACATTCTCAGCATCCTCCCCATGTGGACTTCAAGGCAAGCACTGATTTGGGTGTGATTATCAAGAGAAAAAGGGGAGATTTCCCACTGCCTGACTTTTACAAAAGGCCCTCATCAGCTGATTTGGAACTTTTCCTGACTGGTTCAAAATGAAGAACATGATGTAATTCTCTGCAGAGGGTACACCTGGATGTCATGTGGTCTTTGAAGATAGCTCTCTGTTCTTTACTTCTTTGCATTTCTCCTCTATCCTTTTCTTAGTTGAAGAAACATCTGACTAGGCTTTGAACTGTTGATTCAAATGATCCAGAGACTGAGCCCCTAAAGGTACCAGAAAAAATATTTATGCTGGATTTTGCCTGGTGATGGACCCAGCATAGATGTGGATGAAGGCAGCCCAAGGGAAAAGCCAGACTAAAGATGATACGGAGAGAGGTATCCCCAGATGTGGAGGAGAAAATGTTTGTGTTTTTGTTGTCACTATTTTCTCAGACAATATCCATTTGTAAATACAAATTGTGTTAATAATTGAATAAAACTAGAGTGCTAATCACCGGAATGTATCAGGGATATAAGGTAGATACTAATTGTAACTGGTCCTTGTTTAGGGGAGAACACACCAGAAGGGGGCTTGAGCTGATGACATTAAATAATCATCCCAATTCCTCAGGAGTACCCCCAGAATCTTCAGAAGGAGATGTAGCAACCCACTTTTGGGAGTCTGACCTGCTTATGGGAGGAGGAGAGAGAGATTGGGAGAATAAGCCCAGAATTTTGGTAAAGTTTTACCTATTTTTATTCTATTTTATTTACTTAATCTATTTATTTCCTTGATTACTCCCAGGAAAAAAAGAATTTGATAAGAATAAAAGCTTCTTTATTATCAGTGATGATGGAAAGAGAATGAGGGAAAGACAAAACCCCCATGGGTGCTCTTCCCTTGTGAGTCCTGTACATCTCTAGGAAGGTTGACCCAATTTACTGGAGGCCCTGATCCTTTGTGGCTACTAATGCCCATCATTTATTGTATTTTTTTCTTCTTCTCTAAAGCCCTCTTCCTCTTCCAGCCCAAAGTTCTTGATAATATCTTGTACATCCCTTTTTCGCATTCTCTTTTCTCTGATAATATAGTATATTGCTGGCTTTTCTGGATCAAATCAAGACAAGAAGTATTTATTAAGTGCCTGCTCAGTGTAATAAGCTTTGTGCTCAGTACCAGAGAAACAAAGAGAAAAGAAAATCCCTTCCCTCCAGGGTACCATCTGCTGGTATCATCTCCTGGGCTTTATCATTGGCTCTACAAACTCATCTTCCTGCAAAATCAAATTGCTTCTAAAAGCGGTGCCTCTTCAGCACCCTTTACCTCAGGTCCCTCCCTCCGTTGGTTTGGAGAGGGTGAAGGTGGGCAAAGGCACTTCCAGAGCCTTCATTGAAGCCCAGGGCACCCCCCAGTTGCACAGCTTTAACATGTCTCTGTTGCAGATACCTTTTCAACATTCTTTTCATCTTTTACACTGGATTGTAAGGTCCTCGAGGTCAGGGACCATCTTTTACCTTGGTATCCCCAGCTTTAGCACAGTGCCTGGCAAACAGAAAGTGCTTAATAAATATATATTGATTGACTAGTGAAGGAGACACATGTAAATTAGCCTTTGGATCACTTATAGTTCCAAGATTCACCATCCCCCTAGCCTCTGTTATCCCCATTCATCCTTCTTTCAGGGACTTTTTCCAGTCCATCCCTCACACTAACTTCTCTCCTTCCTCCCCACCTCTCACTCCCTCCTAAGACCTTCAGAGGTAGATGTAGTAACCCCGTTCCAGGAATCTGACTTGGTTGTGGGAGGAGGGAAGGGAGAGGTTGGGACAATAGGACCCTAAAGGGTCTTTAGCTTCTTCCATGACTCATCTCAATATTGTACCATCTTGAAGACCAGCCCTCCTGACAGGTGTCCTCCCATCTCAACACTCTTACTTTGTATTTGTCTATGTATATGTTTGTAGAATCACAGATTTAGAGTTAGGAGATTCAACCCCTCATTTTACAGCTGAAGAAACTGAGGACCAGGAATAAAACTTTTGGGCAAATGACTTGAAAAGTTTAGTGATTCACCTGTCAGATTGGCTAGAATGACAGGGAAAGATAATACAGAATGTTGGAGGGGATGTGGGAAAACAGGGACACTGATACATTGTTGATGGAATTGTGAATACATCCAACCATTCTGGAGAGCAATTTGGAACTATGCTCAAAAAGTGATCAAACTGTGCATACCCTTTGATCCAGCAGTGTTTCTACAGGGCTTATACCCCAAAGAGATCTTAAAGAAAGGAAAGGGACCTGTATGTGCAAGAATGTTTATGGCAGATCTCTTTGTAGTGGCCAGAAACTGGAGATCGAGTGGATGCCCATTAATTGGAGAATGGCTGAATAAATTGTGGTATATGAACGTTATGGAATATTATTGTTCAGTAAGAAATGACCAGCAGGATAATTTCAGAAAGGCCTGGAGAGACTTACATGAACTGATGCTGAACTAAAGAAGGGAAAGGGACCTGTATGTGCCAAAATGTTTGTAGCAGCCCTGTTTGTAGTGGCTAGAAACTGGAAAATGAATGGATGCCCATCCATTGGAGAATGGCTGGGTAAATTGTGGTATATGAATGTTATGGAATATTATTGTTCTGTAAGAAATGACCAGCAGGATGAATACAGAGAGGACTGGCGAGACTTACATGAACTGATGCTAAGTGAAATGAGCAGAACCAGGAGATCATTATACACTTCGACAACGATATTGTATGAGGACATATTTTGATGGAAGTGTATTTCTTTGACAAAGAGACCTGAGTTTCAATTGATAAATGACGGACAAAAGCAGCTACACCCAAAGAAAGAACACTGGGAAATGAATGTGAACTATCTGCATTTTTGTTTTTCTTCCCGGGTTGTTTATACCTTCTGAATCCAATTCTCCCTATGCAACAAGAGAACTGTTCGGTTCTGCAAACATATATTGTATCTAGGATATACTGCAACATATCCAACATATAAAGGACTGCTTGCCATCTAGGGGAGGGGGTGGAGGGAGGGAGGGAAAAAAAATTGGAACAGAAACGAGTGTCAATATAAAGTAATTATTAAAAAAAAATAAAAAAAAATAAAAAAAAATAAAAAAAAATAAAAAAAAATAAAAAGCTATTTAAAAATAAATAAATAAATAAATAAATTGTCAAAAAAAGAGAGAGAGAGAGAGAGAAGAGAGAGAGAGAGAGAGAGAGAGAGAGAGACTTCAGTAAGGTGAACAAGCAAGCAAAAAAGAAAAAAAGAAAAAAAGAAAAGAAAAGAAAAGTTTAGTGATTTGTCCAAGACCATACATGGAGTAAGTCTCAGAGAATACTCCCTCCACTCACCTTTTTATTCTGCTATCTCACTAAATTCTTTTTCCCCATGATTTTTTCTTTGGGGGGGAGGGCAAGGAGTATTTCCCTTTTATATTTGTACCTATAGTATCTAGCATTTTGTGTGTTGTAGATATGTGTGGGTGGGTGTGTGGGTATATATGTGGATGTGTGGGTGTGAGTATAATAAAGTTTTGACACATTTTATTATTTTTCTTGTATTTTCTTGCTAAGGCTCAGTGGGTTTAGAGATTTTTATTTTTAGATCAAACAAATGAAAGGACCTAAATGTGTTAGCTGGTTATCTATAACCCCCACAGAAAAGGTGAGTTAATGGCTGTCATTTGGATTAAGCCATCAGTTATCCAGACACCCTTTAGCAGTAACCCTGTTACTGCTTTGGAAGCTTATATTTGGAATTGTCTATGTAAGCAGGCTCTTAGAATTAGGCAGAAAACTATCTTTCCTCCATCAGCGCTTTTCACAGGTTGCATCCTTCTTTCTGGAAATGCACTGCCTAAGCAGCACCACCAATAAAAGTGGAACAAAAGAATGAAAATCAGAAAGAGATTCTTTGGCGCTAGCAAGTGGAAAGAGTAGATTTTGTGTGTGTGGGGGGAATGGATGGCTGATTGAAGACTATTGGGAATGCTGGCTCAAAAAGTCTGGAGTGTCCCAAGAACTGTGAATTGTGGTGATTTTTTTTCTTCTTTAAATTAATATAATAAGGGTTCTCTCTGGGAGAAGGTACATTTCTCGGGGGAGGTTTTCTGGAGGCAGTCTTAGTTGCAGTTGAAAGTAATAATCACCCAAATGCAGCCTGCTGGTAAAAATACAAACGTTTATTTCTCCTTCCAAGTCTTGTCTCTTTCCTTGGGCCCGGATAGCTAGATTCTTAGAGGCCTATCTCTCTGCTTGGTTCCAAGAGCTCCCTCCGAAGGTCTCCAAATCCAAAGGTTTTGTCCTTCAGCCTCTACCTCTGCTTTCTTCAGACTCCAACCAGCACAAAGATGGAATGAATCTCTTGTCTCCTTCACTTGGGGCTTGGCCAGCTTTCTGGTGAGTCTTTCAGACCAGCTTGGTCTCAGTGGGGGAAGTGCAGGAGCCCAGCCACCACAGAGAGCCTTCTCAATCTTCCGCTCAACTCTTGACTCGTAGCTTCTTCCTCTCAAAACTCTCCTAACCCTTTGAAGCTCTATTTATTCGAGAGAGAGAAATTGTGGGATGAGAGAGAGAGAGAGAGATTATGGGTTTTTCCCATATTGCTCTCTGGCCTTAAGAGCTTCAAGGAAAGTGTGAATTCAGATATCTCATATTAAATCCTGAAATTTCCCAAACGTGTGAACTCCAATGAGTAAAAGTGCAGACACAAGCATTGTATCAATTAGTTCAACTTAGTACCTTGTTTCAGATTCTGGCCCAAAATATCTTCTTGTAAAATCAGATCAATAATCTATCAACTCTAATGAGTTAGCAGTTTGTAAAGATTCCAACAGTGAATGAACACAAAGCTACCTAGGAGTCAAGCACTCACTCAGAAGAAGACCATTTCCACATGACAACAAGAAAAAACTAGGTTAATTTAAGAGATAACCAAGGACATTTCTACACCTGAATTCACTGTTAACTCTAGAGCAACAAAATCAACAGATTTTTTCCCAACATTTGAATATCATATTCACTTTATTCTTTAAAAAAATTATTTTCTGCAGTTACTTGTGGAACAATTTTTCTGGTTATATATGTACATTCATTTTGTGCATATTTTCATCTGAATTATGTTGAGAGAGAAAAATTAGAACAAAAGGGAAAAGTCACAAGAAAGAAAAAAAAACATAAGGGGAAAAATGGTAAACATAGTATGGTCTCCATATTTTTGTCTTTGGATGCAGATGGCATTTTCTATCTGAAGTTTGGGATTGCCTTGGACACAGAACCTCTGAACCACTGAAAACCAAGTCTATCATGTTTAATCATGGCACAATTCTCTTGTTGCTTCCTATAGCTTTCCTGGTTCTGCTTGCTTTGCTCAGCATCAATTTATCATATTCACTTTTTTTCATTTAGATCATCATTTTATTTTATTTTTATTATAACTTTTTATTTACAAGATATATGCATGGGTGATTTTTCAGCATTGACAATTGCAAAACCTTTTGTTCCAATTTTTCCCCTCCTTCCCACCCTCTTCCCCCAGATGGCAGGTTGACCAATACACATCATATTCACTTTAACAAGCATCTAAGAGCCCACGGCAGAGAGCATCCTGGATAGATAGACCACAGTTGGAGCTAGAAGTCCTAGTTTGGCTCCTCACTGGCTTTGTGATCTTAGACCAGTAATTTCCCATGAAGCTTTCCATGAGAGCATTGAACTAGAAGATTTTTAAAGTCCCTGCCAATTCTAAATCTATGGAACAAGAAATGAGTTTCAAGTGTTGTACCAAGTCCCTACTCTCAGGAAACACATATTCTGAGAAAGCACTGGCTGTGAAGTCAGGAGGACTTGAGTTAAAATTCAGTCAGACACTTATTAGCTATGTGACCCTAAGGAAGTCCCTTAACCCCAGTTGCCTAAAAAAATAAATAAATAAATAAAGGTAAGAAACTTATATTCTATCAGGGAGAAATAGCAAGTTTATATAGAAGACTAATAGAGTAATTCCAAGAGGAGGGCACATGGGGCAATCAGGAAAGTCAAATCGACAAAAATTTATTAAATGTTTACTATGTGCCAAACACTGTGCTAAATGCTGGAAATACAGATTAAAAAACAAAGATAATTCTTGCATTCAAGGACATCATAATGGGGGAAGAAGCATCTTAGTCCCTGTAGGAATAAGTAGGAATTCAGGGAAGAGTATTTGGAAGCATCCCTTTCCTTCTCCCTGTCTTTTGAATGCAGACAACACTCAAAGTAGGAATTAAGAAAGGAAATTGCCTATACTGTAATTATACTGTAATCTTATCTGGGCAAATACTTAGCCCATATCTTCTCTTGGATTTTACCCAAACTAGCACCCCTAGGATCAATAAAACTCTGTGACTATGAGATAGGAAACTCTAAAAAATTGTATTAAAAATATTGTGGGATAGGATGTTGGCTGTCTTTGGACAGCTGGGATTGTATCTTTAAGAAAATCCATATTCTGTGATTGTTCTATAAGAAACAATCAGCAGGATGACTTCAGAGAGGCCTGGAGAGACTTACAGGAACTGATGTTGAGTGACATGAACAGAACCAGGAGATCATTGTACATGGCAACAACAAGATTATACAATGACCAATTCTGATTGACATTATTCTTTTCAATAATGAGATGATCCAGGCCAGTTCCAATGATTTTGTGATGATGAGAGCCATCTGCACCCAAGAGAGGACTGTGGGAATTGAGGGTGGATCACTACATAGCATTTTCACTATTTTTGTTGTCAGTTAATTGAAGTTTATTTTCATTCTCATTTTTTTATCTGATTTTTTTGTGCAGCAAAATGATTGTATCAATATGTTTACCATGTTGGATTTAACATATATTTTACCATGTTTAACATATATTGGATTACTTACCATCTAAGGGGAAGGAGGGAAATTGGGACATAAGGTTTTTCAAGGGTCAATGGTGAAAAATCATCCTTGCATATGTTTTGAAAATAAAAAAATTTCAATAAACAAAGAAAATCCATATTCCCAATACTATCTGCTGGGGAAGAAGGGGAATATGGGGAGAGATTCTTTAACACTAAAAGGTCCAGAAATGTCAACTGATGCAAAAGTTTCATTATAATTCTACTTTGAAATGAAAATTTTCATCCTATCTCGATTTTCTTTGCCTTACGAATAATAAAAAGTGTCAATTTATGCAACTTGTTCTTTGAAATATTCTGGTCCTTCTTCACAACTATCTAGCTCACCATCAATCTCTCATCTTTCCTTATGAATGGGTCTCTAATGAACCTCTCACCTATGATCTGAGTCTTTTCAATCCCTTCCTAAGCCTTGACTGGAAAATAGCATATTAAAATTAAATCCAGATTCTTGCCTGATAGTCATTACCCCGGATAATCATGAGCAAATTGTTTAATCTTTTCTAAGCTTCATTTTTTTCACTTGTAAAATGGGGATAATACCTGTATTATTTCTCATGATTTATGGTAAAACTATAGTGGGATAATCCTTGGAAATTGCTGTTCAGGCGTTAAAAAAATGTAACTTTTAAAAACTCACTTTTTATTTTTGTTGTTTCTATTATGTTTTCCCAAGGGTGACTTTTTTTTTTAAATAAGCACTTCCCTCTCTTCCTTTCAGAAGTGAGGAACTATTGATATGAAATGAGATATGTTTGTTAGTTTTGCTGACCTTTTCCCTCATCTTTCTTTCTTTTTAATTCTTTGTTGCCATGGCTCTTTTGAGGGGGAAGGAGGAAGGTATCTGGAAATGGAGATGATGTTTAAAAAAAAAGTCATCAATACATTTTTAATAAAAATCATTGCTTCATTTCTAGGATGCTTCCTTCTATATCCATAATCCCCTACCATTTCTCTCTCTCTCTCTCTCTCTCTCTCTCTCTCTCTCTCTCTCTCTCTCTCTCTCACTTTATCTCTCTCTCTCTGTCTCTGTCTCTCTCTTTCCCTGCCCCACGGAGAGACATCCTTTGTAGCCATTCCTTATTAGCTAATATATATATGTATATATAGCAATATAACAACAAAGTATGACAGCTTTAGATAATGCTCTGTATCTATAATCCTCCACCTATGCAAGTAAAAGAGATGTTGTCCCATCTCTTTTGGGGAGTCATTATAAGTATCTAGCATTCACTTATTATCTTTGTTTATTCTTTCCATTTTCATCAGAGTAGTCATTGGGTCCAACATTTTTCTTGGTTCTTCTCACTTCCTTCTGCATCACTACATGAATTTATACGAGCTTTTAGTGCTTTCTGCACTTAGGTTCATTGTTTTTGATGACATTTTTCTTGTATTGGTCATATTTGTGTGCAGCTGTTTGTTTAGTCAATCTCCAGTGGATGGGAATCTACTCTATTTTCACTTCTTTGCTAGTATAAAAAAGTGCTCTGATAAATCTGTTGTTGGATTTAGGACATTTATTGAAAGATCACAGATGTTGACTTGGAAGGGATCTGCCAGATTACTCATTAAGTCCCACCCTCTGATTTTGTAGATGAGGAAAAGGAGCTCTGATGGGCTAAGGAGGCTTGCCCATCATCACTCAGCCAGGAGGTTTCTGAGGCAGGATTTGAACTGCAATGTTCATGATTTCAGGGACCATACTATAACCGCTATGCCAGTTGTCTCATATAAAGACATTGTCTTGACTTCCTTGGGGTACATGTCCTTCGTAGCAGTACTTTTGCCTTCAAGTTCTACTCCTAATCACATAATCAGTCAATTAACAAGTATTTCTTAAGGAATATGCCAGGTACTCTACCAGGTACTAAGGATCTAAGTACAAAAAATGAAATAATCCCTTCTCTCATGGAGGAGAAAAGTAATACCTATATAAGGACATAAGTAGAAAATCAACAATCAAATAGATGCAAAGTAGTTAACATGAAGTAGTTTGGGAGGGAGGGCCCTAGTGTTTCCAGGCAATTATTTGAATGCTGCATAATAAAACCAGCTTAAGAGTCAAACAACATCATTCAGATCATTTGTGCTTTGGAAAGAACTTTCCAGTGGTAATAGTAATAATTCTGGGAGCTGTTCTCATAGGCAGAACATCAGGATTTCATCAGCGATTGCACTAAGGGGAGCAGTAGCTCAAAGATAATAATCCCAGGTCTCATATTTGATGAAGCAAATGGAGTGAACATATTTACAAAGGTGGCATTTAGTTAGTACCCACAATAAAAAAGCAGAAGCGCGGCTAAATGCTAATTAATGTCTTCTCCCTCAAGGTCACACAGCTAGTTTGAGAGGAAGTGCTGGAGGGTAGGGAAAGCCCTGGATCTGGCGTCAGGAGGCTGGAGCTGGACACTTGCCTGGCCACAGAACAGAATCAGGAGCTGGGGGAGGAAGTTGGAATCAGTGACTCAGCTAGCATTGTTGGGACGATCAAGGGAGATAACATATGTATAGCGCCTCATAAACCCTAAAGCTCTGTAAACGTTAGCTCTAATGAGAGTTACCAGTTACCATCGCTGCTATGTGCCAGGCGCTGTGTGGAGTTCTAAAGATAAGAAGAAAGGGACAGACAGCCCTGTTCTCAAGGAGCTCACGTTCTAATTGGGGAGGCAAGCTGAGAACATTAGAGATGCATTAGAGGTACATCCAAGGTAAATCAGAAATCATCTGAGAAAAGGTAGAAGCTTTGAGCCCAAATGGGAAAGCCTTCTTACAGAAGAGAAGACTTTAAGTGAGACTTGATGGAAGCCAGGAGGCAGAGATGGGGAAGGAGAGCCTACCAGGCATGAAAATTACAGAGCTGGGAGATTGAGTGTCTGGTTGGAGAAAAAGCAGAGATAAGAGATCTCTTGATCTCTTGATCAGAGAGTATTAAAATGGAGGGGAGTAGATGTAAGAAGACAGAGAGGATTAGGAAGGCCTTTCAAAGCCAAGCAGAAGATTTTCTATTTGGTCCTGGAGGTGATAGGGAGCTTCTGGAGTTGATTTAGTAGATGAGTGACACAGTCCTTTAGGAAAATAACTTTGGTAGTTGAATGGGGGAGGCAGAGATTCCGATTTAGACTTGAGGACAAGAAAAGAAAAAAGAAAAATAAATTCCCAACAGTCCAAGCTGTCCCAAAGTGCACCTGCCTCGACAGGTGGAGATTCCCTTTCACTGGAGGTCTTCAAGAAGCGCCACTTCTCAGTTACATTCCAGTGGGGAATCCTTGCATGTATTACCGTGGCTGGGCACTGGGGTCTCTTCCAACTATCAGCTCCTGTTATTCTGCAACTTACTCAACTTACACAACAAATACAAATCTCTGAAATTCTCTGAATATGTTTTCTTCCTTATAAAATGAAGAGAATAAAGTGCTTGCTGATATTCTGCAGCTCAGAGGATAGTTGTGGGGACAAAAGTTCTTCATAAGCCTTAAAACACTATAGGATCCTAGATCTGGAGCTGGCATGGACTTGAGTCCTTATTGTTAAATTATCTCTTTTTCAGATGTGGAAATTGAGGTTCAGAATGGTTGTGATTTGCTCAAGGTCAGACAACCAGTAGGAGGAGCTAATGCTATTCTTATTGCTAGTGCCTGATCTAGGATTCGAATTCAGATCTCTGGATTCGGAGTCAGGTTTACAATCTATTTAAACCACTCTGAATATACTTACTGTACTTGTTTCAGCTATGATTTCATTGGTGGGGGCATTCCCCTCAATGATTGAGCAATCCTTCCCTTCCTTATGAGGTAAGCCCGGTAGGCTGCCAAGGACGAGAAATTAAGCCTCTTATAGCTGACCTGCTTAGGGTCTCTCTGAGTTTAATTGGGTAGCTCACTGGAGCACACACTTAGGCTGCATTCAAAGCCTTTTTAGCTTGATAAGATCCACCAGAACTTGCATCTCAATGGCCTTGATCTTTGGAAGCCCAGGCTTGCCTCTAAGTGATGAAGACATGGTTGGAGGCAGGGAAATATAGACCTGAGGAAACATACTGAGGAAAAGCGAGCATCAGTGATAAATTAAGCCGAAAAAAATAAAAAAGGAAAGGGGCTCGTGTGTTAAAAATGCCATCTAATTGCATTTTCCAAATTAATAGGATTTTAATAATGTCACTGCATACATCGCTCTCTTTCTCTGTTTATGGCCTTGCCTCCACTTTGCAGAATTATTTACTCCACACAAAATCCACCAGAGGTTTTGTTCCCTTTGTCTGGGAGGTTGGGAGATAGGATCAGAACCGGTCTATGGCAGAGCTTCGATCTGATTCAGAATTGTCTGGTATCTCTCAATAGACCCTTCTCTTCCCTTTAAAAACAACCATGTGACACTCTGTGGCCACACAGGCAAAGCTAACAAAAGACCCGCAATAAATTTTTTGGATGGCTTCTAAGAGACAATTCCCATAGATGAGCTTTGATTATACTCACCAAACCAATGGACTCTTAGCTGTGAGACGATTGTCCACTCTCAACCTGTCCCACCGGTCCCTCCGGAAGAAAGAGAGTGGGCAACTTTTTTAAGAAAACATTTCCAGAAGACTTTTTTTTTAAAAACTGTGGTTTATAGACAAGGAGCTCCTGGTGAGGGCCAAGTTCTGCTGTCACTGAATGGATTGTCTTGGGAGCCTCAGGGTACAACCAGGGGTAAGATATCCCAGGGTCCCACAGCTAGTTTGTTAGAGGCCAGAATTGCATCAGGACTTCCTGAGTCTGAGGCCAGTAGTTCATCCAGTAACACTGGCCTCCATACTTGTCCCGGAATGGGCCCAATCCACTTCTGAACTCCAGAAGGTTTTATTGGCTGGCTTCCACATCTGACTCCTCATCCCCGTCTCCCGGCTTCCTCCAAATCTCAGAGAAAGCCCCATCCCTGCAGGAAATCTTTCTTGTTTTCCTAAATCTCTATGTCTTCCCTCAGTTGATTATCTCCACTTGCATGTTGTCTCTCATTAGACTGTGAGCTCCCTGGGGACAGGGATTGTCTGGTGGCTTTCTTTGTATTCTCATAGATTAGCATGATTCTTCAAATAGAAGCCATTTAATAAATACTGATTGACTGAGTGACTCCACCATGGGTCGCTGCCTCCCCGCTGCAAACAGCCAATGAATGGATCTCACGTATGGCTTGTATGGCTTTCTTTTTTCCCTTAAAAACTTCTCCCTGAAAGGCAAGAACATCCTTTTAAATACCCGGATTCTGCCAGTGTCCTGGCAGAGTGTAAATCATGACCTGTGACAGCCTTCAGAGGACTCACAATAAACAAAATGCTGAGGAAAAGGGAGGGAGATTTGAGAGTGAGAATAGCCTTCAGGAACACATAGAGAGAGGTGATCTGTGCTCAGATGATAATAGGATTGGAAAGAGGATTAAAGACTGCAAAAATCAAGCTCATTTTACAGGTGAGAAAACTCAAACTGTGCTAGGGCCTAGGGAGAGGGGGGTGAATGAGAGTCCTTGGGTCACCTAGGTTGAAAGCATTACAGGTGAGATTTGAACTCAAGTCTTCTGAATTTTGAAGCTGTGCTTTTCCCCTTGTCTACTATGCTTAGATCTGATTCAGAATTATCTGGTATCTCTCAATAGACCCTTCTCTTTACTTTAAAAACAACCATGTGACACTCTGTGGCCACACCGGCAAAGCTAACAAAAGACCCATAATACATTTTTTGGATGGCTTCTAAGAGAGCTTTTTTATCAGTCAACAAGTATTTCTCAAGTTCCTGTGCTAATTGCTGGGAATAAAACAAATACTAAAAAAAGTCTCTGGTTTCAAGGAGCTCACGTTCTACTGAGGGCACAATGCATAAACACACATGTGCAAACATGCTACATGCAGGATCAGCCAGAAACAATAGAGGGAAGACACTCAAAATAAGGGTGATTAGGAAAGGTTTCTTGCGCAAGGTGGGATTTTAGCTGGAACCTGAAGAAAAGAGGGAAGCCAAGAGGTTTCCACTCATCTGGTAATTACTAAGAATTAGCTGGAATTCAAAACAAGATGCCTTGAGTTCAAATCCAGCATGCTTCTAATTGTGAGCATTGTTTGAGACTGGTGCCTTTATTCATTCATAAATTATTTAAATTAATTAATAATTAAATAAATTAGATTAATAAAATTAAATATAAATTATTTTAAAATATCAATCATTAGAATGTGAGCTCCTAGAGATCTGGGAATTTCTTACTTGTCTGTTTCCTCAGATCTTATAATACTGTCTTTGGACATAGTAAGTATTTCATAAATGTTCATTTATTGAATGACTGATTGAAAGAAAAGATAAGTGGTGAGCTTCTCGAAGCGTGTGTAGACTTGAGGGAAAGGGAATAAGCAGAGTGATGTCAGAGGTTTGGGGGTCAAACCTTAGCGTTGTCCCTGAAATATACCTTCTCTTCTCAAAAGAAGACAGATAAAAAGGAAAAGCAAAAGGAGTCACAGACAAAGAGGACGGTTTTGAAAGTTACATGTTGAATTTCTTTAAATATTTTTATTTTTCCTCAATCATATTTAAAACAAATTTTTACATTAGTTCTTAAAATTTTGAATTCCAGATTCTCTTCTTTATTTCTATCCCCATCCCCCATTAAGAAAGCACATATGAAATTATGTAAAACATGAGGTTCTTATATACTTGAAAAGAAAAGCAGGTTTAATTTGCACCAAGCGATTCACAATTTCGAGGCAGCTAGATGGTGCAATGAATAGAATACCAGCTCTTAAGTCAGGAGGACCTGAGTTCAAATGTGACCTCAGACACTTAACACTTGTTAGCTGTATAACCCTGGGCAAGTCACTTAACCCCAATTTACTCAGGGGGGGAAAGACAAAGAAATGAAATGAAATGAAAAAAAGGAATATCAAATCAGGGTGAAGAAGGGTTTGGGAGAGGATGGGGAGGAGAGGATATTCCTGGAGATTAGCGGTTGTAGTGTAAATACAGGTGCAGAGAAGGAGGGCTGATGACAGATTGAGACTAGGACTAATGGATGGGGGCGGGTTTGTAATATAAAACATCTTCCTAATCAATTAACAGGTTGTTAGAATTGCTAGAAGATTGGTTTTGGTTGCTAGAATTCCAAGCACCATTGTAGGCTGAGGTATGGTTGTTCTCACTTTCCCTTTAGCCTCTAATTGTCTCAGTTTCCTCTAGTAAAATGAGGATTAATAATAGTATTTACCTCCCAGGTTGTTGAAAGGATCAGATGAGGTCATATTTATAAAGGGCTATATGGGAATGGTAGCCCAAGACACCACAGCCTCTGAGGTCCCTTAAAGCTCAATGTTTATGATCCCATGATCTTAAGGTACAGAAAAGCAGATTACATTCATTTTTGGAAAAATTCCCCAACAACTAAAGCTAAAGAAGCAGTTGCCCCAATTAGATCCATCCTTTTCAGAGCATGAATTTGGAGTTTTTTTCTGTCTTATACTTTTTGCTTGTGGAGCAATGTCAGCAGCAGGAAGGGATTCTTTCCCACTTTATTCTAAACCTTATCATAGGGCTGATGTGCCATTAATCCACTCAATGAAACATTTATATAATACCCTGCCCTGTGGAAGGCTAAACAGTGAGGATACAAAGGGCAAAATCAACAACAACCCAGTCCCTGCCCTCGAGGAGCTTACCATTTCCTGTCTGCCCTGCTTCAAATCTTTTTCTTTTTTGCTGCTTCCAACCCTGAGGTTTGTGCTTAAAACACCTTGTAATGTGAATTTAGTTTGACAATCTACAGAGCTCATCTATCAGCAGCTGTATCTTGGACAGACACTGCAAATGGACAATGATTTGGGACTGTAATTGAAATCTATCTCTCTCTGTTCCATTTCTCCAGTAGAGGCTGAGGCTCTTGAGTTTTTGGATTCTTCAAACCGATGAGGTTCGGCTCAGGGCAGAGAGTTGTGGGAACCTCCTTCTGGTCGGTGCAGGTCCTTCTTAAATGAATTTATGAACCTGAAAAGTTAAACTGGTAAAAGAAATTTGTTATTAGAACTGAGAAGTCAGCTTTTGCAGTCTACCTTCCTTAGTAGCAAGATCCTGATGGAGAAGTAAAGATCTAGCAGAGAAAGCCCAACAGAGAGGTAAATAAGGTCCTCTTAGGGAAATAAACGAGAGAGGTAAAGAGGGAGCCTATGCCAAGGAGAGAGAGAGGTTCCTTGGCATAATTCCTGCTTTTGGCCCTGTGCAAGGAATTGAGCTGGAGGAAGCTTGTTATATGGATAGCTCTTGGTGGGGGTCTGGAAGCAGTTTTAGTTGAAATCAGAATAGAGAATCTTCTAATTGAATGAGCATCGCTGGACTAATCTCCAACTCAATAAAGTTGGATAGAAATCTCAATCTCGAGCTCAGGCTAAGTAGGAGTATCTTGGACTCAACTAGTCCCACCTAGATAACAGAATGAAACAGAAAACAGATAGCAGAACGGGCTATTTCAGGGGGTTCTGCATTTCTCTTTCCTTAAAGGTCTTCAAGCAGAAACTGGATAACTATTTTTTTCTCCAATCTTATTTTATTTTCTAAAATTTTGATTCCTTGGGGTGGTCTCTCAGGGGAGAGCTTCTCTGAGGGAGAAATGTTCCCCCCAAAGTCTGAGAGAGAGAGTTTTGGGGTCCCCTTGTCAAAACTACAGTCAGTGCATTCACTTACTTTATGTTTGCCAATGGAATCATATGAAATTCTAGAATTCATCAGTTCTTCTTTAATGTTCTTCATCCACCTTTTCCAGTAAAGCAAACTCTCAACAAGCTGGTTTCCACAGAATTAATGTTAAACTTCTGGAGAACTTTAGTGATCTTAGGTTCCTCATGAAATCCTCTCTTCTAACTGTTCTCTTGGATAAAGGGTCAGAGAAACTTAGTTCAAATCTTGCCTCTGTTACTTCTTTGACCAAATCTCTCTGGGCCTGTTTTCAAAAGGAAAGAAGTTGGGCTAATTAGTTCCTAAAGACCTTTCTCTTTCTCTGAGCCTCATTTTTGTCCGACACTTTATCAGTTCAATTTCTATCCCCAGATCTTTCCCTCATTTCTGGAATTCATGGAGAAGTGCATAATTTTCAGGAAGAAGGAGGTGACACAATCCTGCTGCCCTTTGCTCTTATCATCTTACCTGCAGTATCACATTCAGGGCTGACATCATGGTGGAAGAATACCCCTAAGCTGATGTTTAGCTTCCCTGATGGTGAAGGGCTCTCAGTCCATGACATTTAAAGTAACCTGAAAAAATTGGCATGTTTAACCTGGAGAAAATTGGGAGGAAAAGAAGGCAGGTGCATTATGCCAGCATTTGGAGGCTGGGGAATTCATAATAATCACATGGAGGAGGGGAATTCATAATAATCAGACCTTGTTCAAAAAATGGGCTGTTTCAGGGGGTTCTACACTTCTTTTTCCTTAAAGGTCTTCAAGCAGAAACTGGATAACTAATTTTTCTCCAATCTTATTTTATTTTCTAAAATTCAAATTTATTTTATTTTTCAAGTCTTTCTCTTCCTCCTCTCTCCCAGTGAGAAAGCAAGAAAAACATGTTACAAACATGTACATTTAGGTAAAACAAACTCCCCATTAGCCATGTCCAAAAAAAAAAAAAAACAAACAACCCCCAAATTTTGATCTGTAGGCCGATGGGGTATGAAACTGTGTTCCCTTTAATCTGTAAAATTATCACTCTGAAATTGTGTTCTCCTTTAATCTGCAAAAGAAGAAAGATTGGGGTCTTCCAGACTCCAGAGAGTCTATGAGAGAGCATATTTCTCAGGCTGAACCTCTTTAAGGCAAATCACCCCCATTAATAGCCAGATCCCCATTCAAATTATTATTATTTATTATTATTATTATTATTATTTTGCTCAGGCAGTTGAGCTTAAGGGACTTGCCTAGGGTCACACAGCTAGGAAGTGTTATATATCTGAGGCCAGATTTGAACTCAGATCTTCCTGACTTCAGGGCTGGTGCTCTATCCACTGCACCATCTATTTATCCCTCCCCCCCGCTCTCAAATTCTTTTGGGATATCTGGGTCTGATACTATGAGTGGCTTGAAACTCCATGTATCTATCCCCGAGGGTATTGGCTTTCTTTTCAACCTGAAACTTGAGCCTCAAGATTCCCTATTAAAGGACAATTTTAAATTCACTTCTTTGCAGAAATGTCCAAAGTAGTATGCTTTGCCTCTTTGGCACGGCTGCCAAGACTCTGCCCACTGGGAAGACAATCTCTTCTCAGTGCCAGCCTCCATTTCCCTAGTAGGACTTTGCCACTAGGAAGTCAGTGTCTTAGCAAAGCTGACCTCTCATCCAACAATAAACTTCCATTTTTGCCACCCTGAAATTCATTGGGTTCATGAATTCTTTCACTAAGAACCTGTACCAACCCAAAGGGGATTCCCACCACTCTCTGACTGCCACTAGAACCTCATCAAGTCCATTGGCTCGCTATCTGGAGATGGGAATATGTTTCATCATCAGTCCTCTGGGGTTGTAGTTGATCAGTATGTTAAGTAGTTACTAAGTTTCAAAGCTGATCTTTACAATGTTATAGTTCTTATATAACTATTGCATCCTTTATGAGCAGGGATACTCAGCTTGGCAACAGAATGGCTTCATGGGCTTCCTCCAGGAACTTGGGCTGCAGACAGGATCTTTTATCCTTAGGTGTGTCTCATCGTTCTGATTGGCCTGACGACACATCATTTGGACCTCTGCTGACAACCCCGATTGGTGGATATTTTAACGATCATCTGGGCAACGAGAGTTCTCAGCTCCTTCCTACTGCTTCATCTTTGGGTTGAGAGGAGCAAGGATATCCCCTGAGAAGGACCTCTCAAACTGCCTCTGTCAATGGGTCAGTAGAAGAGCTCTGTGGGTTCTATGGAGAACTTAGAGCTTGGTGGGACATCAAAGATACCAAAGTTCCCCACCATTCCTACAACCATTGCCAGTGCTGATTTTTGTGTTGCTACTGGATTTTGCTATCTCTGGGAGAGTGAGGCTGACCACTCTGTGCCGCTGCCATTCATTTACATCCAATTCAAGCAGTAATAATAGTAACAATACACTAACAATAATAAACAGAGGCTAGAGGCCCTGCCTAAGCTAGTGAATAAGCAGATCCCTTGGGAGCTGGGTATTCTATTATTTCCTGACCTTCAAAGGTTGGAGTCTATGGAAATGGATGTATTCGTGTAGAATACTGGTAATAAATACAAGTTAACATTAATTTTCCTTACTCTTCTCATTCAACTCACCTCATCCTGCATCCCTTCATGCAGATTTTTCTGAGATTTATCTTTTCTTCTTCTTCTTCTTTTTTTTAATTGTACCTTTTTATTTACAAATTATATGCATGGTTAATTTTACAGCATTGACAATTGTCAAACCTTTTGTTCCAATTTTTCCCCTCCTTCCCCCCACCCCCTCCCCTAGATGGCAGGATGACCAATACATATTATATGTGTTTAAGTATAAATACAAAATAAGTATACATGTCCAAACAATTATTTTGCTGTACAAAAAGAATCAGACTTTGAAATAGTGTACTATTAGCCTGTGAAGGAAATCAAAAAATGCAGGTGGACAAAGGTAGAGGGATTGGGAATTCTAGGTAGTGCTTCATAGTCATCTCCCAGAGTTCTTTTGCTGGGTGTAGCTGGTTCAGTTCATTACTGCTGTATTGGAACTGATTTGTTTCATCTGTTGTTGAAGAGGGCCATGTCCATCAGAATTGACATCTGTACATCATACAGTATTGTTGTTGAAGTATATAATGATCTCCTGGAACTGCTCATTTCCCTCAGCACCAGTTCCTGTAAGTCTCTCCAGGCCTTTCTGAGAGACTCATCTTTTCATGATTTCTTATGCACAATAGTAATTTGTACGTCGTTCCCCAATCTACAGACACCCCTTCAGTTTCCAACTCTGCCAAGACAAAAAGAGCTGCCGATAAGTATTTTTCTGCAGGCGAGTTCTTTCCTTCTTTCTATATGCTTCTTGGGTATAGATCTTAGTAGCATTATTGCTGGGTCCAAGGGCATGCAGTTTAGTAGTTTTTGGGCCATAGATCTAAATCACTTCTGGTAATCGCTTGGGAGATAACCAGATGAGGGGCTTCTTTTGTGTATGGCCACTGAGGGTCCTTTTCATTCTCAAATTCTATGATTGTGTGACCTCCAAGACCACCAAGCTCTTAGAACAGCTGTCTAGATTCATAGCATGTCCTTACTTTTCAGCATTCCAACTTTGCTTAAAATTAAAACTAAAACAAAATAAAAAAAGATGAGTTTCCACAGTGTTCTAAGTATAGTTTTAGGAAAGAAATTAAGGAAGCAAACTTCCCGAAAGCCCAATCTAGCTTTCACATTCATAAGGGTACATACAGCCACGACACAGATAGCAGAACTTAAGCAGTCAAACAGCCAAAGGTTGTTATCACAAAGAAACTGGTCGGACTTGAAGGGAAATACACCAGAAAAGGCAGCCCAGCTTTGTGCTTTTTTCTCAGCTTCTGGTTGGGTATGTTGCCTTCCACCAAGCCAACCTGTCCGAGGGACGGAGGGAGCCAACACTCCGCTCAGGCTCTCTGGGGCATTCTTTCTCTGCTTCAGGAATCCTGCGAAAGAAGCTATGGCCTCTATTGCCTGGAGCCAATGGCCCCATTTGAACCAATCCTACCCCATGAACTTCCTCCTGCTCCAAAGCTCCAGAGGCCCCATTAACATGCTAGGTTAGCCAGTCATAATTTCCCCTTCTAGAACTAATCAAAGAGGTTTCCATCTCATAAAGGGACCACAGGATGCAGGGCTGGGGTTCTTAACCTCAAGTCCATGCACTTTAAAGAAGTCCTTTTGCTAACTGTATTGCAGCATAATTGGCTCCTTTGTCAGATTACATACTTGTCTCTTGACTTAAAAACAGTGCTCTGGGAAGGGGTGTCAGCCAAGGGGTGGATGCTGAGGGGGGGCCCCGGGACCCTTCTTGGGTAGAGGTTCTGGGAGGAGCTCAAAAGCGGGGAGGGAGGGGCCCACTGATGAGGCCTGAGTTTCAGACGATGATATTTTTCAGATGATTTACTTCAGAGGTATTGGGCTACCTGGAGATCGGGGGTCAGCCACCACTGGGATAAGTCGGTTTAATTCGGTTTTGTGCATCTGAGCCCTTCCGTCTTTCTTTCACCACTTTGGGGTATACACGTGGCACAGCATTATTGCCGAGTTAAAGGTCCGCACAGTTCAGTAGTTTTTGGCCATAGTTTCAGATCGGTTCTGGACAGCCTCTTGTGAGGGATGTCGGACTTCTGGGGCAATTTAATTCAATTCCATGAATCCCTCCGGAAACGTTAGGTCTGTACCTAGTGCCTGGCACTGTGCAAGCGCGGAGGACGCTCCCGGGTTCCCAGGTGGGGGGCTCACGGGAGAGACACCAGGACACCCAGAGATGGGCGGGGCCCATCCCTTGCCCCGTGCCTCAGTTTCTTCCTCTGGAGGCGGGGACGCTTCTCCTGGGAAACGTCCCGCCCAGAGCCCCCGGATTAGGAGCCAGGGCTGCCGCGGCCCGGGAGTGGAAGATCCGAGAGGACAGCGCTCTCCCTCTAACAAGCCGCCAGCTTTCCACGTCGGGGTTCCGACGCCCCAGGCCTGGGCGCTCCCCAGCAGTCCCGCCCCGCCCCGCCCTCCGGCGGGTGGGGGGGGGAAGGAGGAGGGAGTCGGACTGCGCCTGCGCAGAGAGGTCCTGTAGGGCCGCGCGCGAGGCTGGCGGGAGGGGGCGGGGCGCTCTCTCGGCGCGCGCCCGGCGGGGCGGGGGCGGGGGCGCGCAGTCCTAGTCGGCCGGGCCCCGGGCGCCGCAGCCATGGCGGAACGCCGAGCCTTCGCGCAGAAGATCAGCAGGTAGAGAGGGGAGCAAGGGCCACAGGGGCTCGAGGCCGGGCGGTCCGGGCGGGGGGCGGCCTCTGGGGAGGAGGGCTTGGGCGGGGCTCGGGGGGGCGCCGTCTCCGAGCGGGGGGAGGGGGCTGGCAGACCGACGGACGCGCGGACGGACTGACGGGCGGGGAGGGCAGGACGCGCGGCCCCGCCCCCGGAGCCCCCCTCCCGCTCCTCTCCTCCGCTGTCCCTCTTTCCTCTGCATCCTCCTTTCTCCTCCATTCTCCCCGCGCTCCCCGGGGGTCCCTGGGGGTCTCCCCCACCCCGAGCTCGAGGCGGAGGGAGCGTCCCCCAGTGAGAGCCCTGGGACCTCCCCGCAGCCCCCACGCGAGCGCCGGGCCCGGCGGCCCAGACCGCAAGAAGGCTACTTTGTTACCAGCTCCGTCTGCCCCGGGCTCAGCGCCTCTGCGGGGCCGGGACGGGGCAGTCCCTGAGCCGGCCGGCCCGAGGCGTGCACACGGCATCCCTGGAGGGACCCTTCACCTCCGGGACACCAGCAGGGCAGGGCCAGCGAGACAAAAAGGGACCCTCCTCCCACAGGCGCGGCCCCTCCTCCACCGCGCCTGGACTCTTGCAGTAGCCGCCGGAGGGGCCGTCCCGGGGAGGGAGCCCAGGTCGGACCTCGTCACCCTCTGCTCACTAAAGCTCACTGGCTCCCTATGGCCTTCAGAATAAATACAAAACGCTGCCGGGGCATCCCCTGGCCCCCTCCAGCCCTTCCTGCCTGCGTGAGCCCCACTCCCCACCCCGAACTCTGCCCGACTCTTCCTCCAGCCACTTCCCAACTCTGGCCATCTTCTCTGGCAGTGCCCCCTCCCCGGAATGCCCTCCCTTCTCATCTCCACTTCCTGGCTTCCCTCAAGTCCCAGCTGAAATCCTCCCTCCACAGGAAGCCTTCCCGGGGCCCTCTCGCCCACTTCGCTGCTATTAGAGCTGGTTTGTGCGCACAGCGCCTGGCACCTAGTAGGCGCTTAATGAAGGCTAGCGGACTTAGGTCTTACACGATTTTTTTACTTTATACTATTTATTACACTATTAAGGTTAAGAGTGTATTAATACACTGTTATTCAATGTTAGATAGTTTCAGGAGAACTCTTCCGGGCTATGAGATGGGGAATGAGGGGATGGAAGGCCACCTAAACAGGGATTTGAAGGGGTTCCCTGTGGTGGAGAGGGAGACCACTGGGGAGAGCACCAAAGCAAAGGGGGCACCAGGCTGGATATCCCCCAGATGGAGACTTCTTCCCAAGCATGATGCTCTGTGGCTCAGCTGGGGAGTTTCCAAGCCCGAGGGGCTGTCTCCCCCCCACCCCCAATGTCTCAGTGGATGGTGTGGGAATGCTCCAGCCCACCTGAAGGCAGGTGAAAAGAGCCAGTTGTAAGTGTGGTGGTGACATGTAAAATGCTGGTGACTATTTCAGGAATTGGGCGAGCATTTATCTAGTGCCTGCTGTGTACAAAGCAGTACTGGAGATGCTCTAGCTTGGAGTAGCTTCTTGGCATAAAGGGCATTTCCAGATGTATTTGAAACAAGAGCAGAGAGTGTTTTGCCAGAGTGAGGGGATCCTCCAGAAAAGAGCAGAGTGACCCCAAAATGGTGCCTTCTGAGGGTCCTTTAAAGGATCCTGAGGGGGAGTTGACTTTGAAGGCTCGTTCTCCGGGTTCTAGAGGGCGGAACCAGCAGCTGTACTTGGTCCAAGTGGCAAAGAGGAGAAAGGATCTGCAAGTGGACGGGGCTGCTTCAGGAGGCTAGGGACAGGGGAACCACTGAGGCTGAAGGCGCTGCCCCTCATTGGCGGTCTGAAAACAGACGTTGGCCAGTGATGGGACATATTGTATCTGACTTTGGGACTCTAGGTGGACTTGGTACTTGCCAAAATCCCTCCCAAAGTGAAAACATGATCTCTGGCTTCCTTGGAGGAAAGGTGGGCGCACTCGGGGAGGAGGGACGCTCCACTTGCTCCATTCAGTGGATGCGGATTCCTGGGTCGGTGTTCTGGAATTAGGGCTCCCGCTTTGTCCTCTTCTGTGTTCTTTTTGATGGAGGAGGAAAGAGAAGGGAATAAAGAAGCATTTATGTAGAGCCTGCTGTATGCTGGGAGAGCTTTACAAATGTTGACTCATTTGATCCTTGTCCAATGGTTTGAAAACAGACTGACAGATGTTATGACTTGCCCAGTGTCTGTCTGAGGCTGGATTTGAACCCTGGCTTTCTTGTCTCGAGGCTCATAGAGCCCAGGAAGGGGCTGCTCTTTCTGGCAGACCCTTTCCCCTGACCAAGGGCAGAGCCTGCAATGTCCCCTTCTCTCATCTGACTCTTAGAAGGCCTCCTTCATTCCCAGACAGGGCAGATTTTGTCTCGGCTGCTCCTTCTGTCTTTGTTCCCACTTCTGAGGGCCGCTCTTGTATTCACGGTCTGCCTCAGTAGTTCCCCCTTGATCACCATCTATCAGCAGCACCCCCTCCTTTGAGGTTCATTCACTCCAAACCTGTCAGTTAGCCAAAGATTCTGGGGCCCAGTCGCTTGTGAGCCTGGCCACCCTCCTTTTTCCTGAAGTCTGCACTTGGTTCACAGGCTCCCCTTCTACCTCACGCTTGCCCTCTTGCTAGGAGACTTCAGCATGTGTCCACGTTTGTGGATAATACATGCACACACACCCTCGACCCCAGCACAAGCACCTTAACTTCCCCAATCTCCCCCTGTCCCCCTTCTCCTGCACTGGTCACAGCCCTAATCTCACCTCACCCCAGGACCCTCCTTCTACGTGGCCCCTTCCCTTGTCATCCCTGCAGCTTCCCTGCCCCAGGCCTTGCCCCCACACTAGCCAGGGACATCTACCCCATCCCCTACACTGGCCCTTTGCCCATCATCCTGGGACCGATCCTGCTTTGGATCCCTCACTGCCCTCGTCTTTCCCTCATAGTCACACGCTGTTGAATGGAGCTGGAGAAAGTCCCTAAGCCACGCTTTCAGGGTGCCCCATGGTAACACCTTCTCCAGCAGTCAGTGGCCATGCCCCTGCTACTTCTGTGCCATCCCCAGAGGGACCTTGCCACCCGTTTGCAGCCCCCCTGCCCTTCACCCCAAGGTTGCTTTCGACTACTCGTTGAGGCTCTTTGTCTGGAGCTCCTGCTCCCCGCCCCCCCATCTCACTTCACTCAGAAGCCATGTCTCATGTTACCCCTTGTCTCCCAGCCCTTCTCCTTGCCCAGGTGAGCTGTGCTGCAGGGTTCCTTCTCTAGCTGACAGCCTCCTCTGTCCCCACTCCTCCCATATCTTCCCCTCCCGCCAGTGCTCCCCTGCTGCCTCCAGGCCCAGATCCTCCTGGAGCTCCAGGTCCTGCTCTCCGTCATCCTGTCTCAGAGCCTGTGCACAGAGCCATGTACCAGAGATCCTTCCACGTGCTCTCCCTCCCTTCTGACTGCTGTTTCTCCTGCCTTTCTGCCTCTTCCTGCCACTGAGGCTGCTCCCTCCAGGTTTACCAAGGATTTCCTCATTGCCAGATGGAATAGCCTTTTCTCTACCGGAGAAGCAAAAGGCAAAGCACTCCAGGGTCTTTGCCAAGAAAATCCGTGTGGGCTCACAAAGAGTCAGTCGTGACGCCTGAACAGCAACCAAAATGGCCTTTCCTGCATCCTTCTCCTCCTCACCCCCAGCAGCCTGTTGGCCGATGTTGACCCTTTTCCGGGTTTACGTGACTCTCTTCTCTTTCTGCCTCTTGTGACTGCCCTGTCTTGGTCTGTTGCTGAATCTTCTTCCAGGTCATGGCCACTGTATGTGGGGATTTCCCAAGGTCTCTCCTGATTCTTTTCCAGTGGTTCTTAACATGGGGTCTGTGAAATTATTTTACTTTTTTAAAAATATATTTTGGTTACTGTTATTTTGATATAATTTATTTCTTTTATAATACCAAGTATTTTTTTTGCATTTTAGAGCATTGTTCTGAATAGTCCTTAAGCTTCACCAAGATTTCTGGGGCTGGGAGGTGGGGTGTCCGGAACACAAAATGTTCCTTTTGCTTCTCTTGCTTGGGGATCCCATCAGCTCTCATGGACTCAATGAAGTTGTTCAATTGTTCAGTAGTGTTTCTTCTTGACATCTCTCTCACCTCATCCTCTGCCATCCCCTTCCCTTTTTGCCTTCAATTTTTCCCAGCATCAGGGACTTTTCCACTGAGTCCCGTTTTCTCATTCTGTGATCAAAGTATTTAAGCTTTAGCTTCAGTATTTGTCTTTTCAGTGAATAGTCAGAGTTAATTTCTTTTAAGAACTAACTGATTTGATCTCCTTGCCGCCCAAGGGAGTCTCCAGAGTCGGCTCCAGCATAATTGGGAAGTTTCAGTTCTGTGGAACGCAGCTTTTCTTACCGTCCAACCCTCAGTCACACATTACTATAGAGAAAGCTATGACTTGGACTGAATGGTCTTTTGTTGGGAAAATGAGGCCTTCTCTGCTTTTAGTCCGCTGTCCAGATTTGCCAGAGCTTTTCTTTCAAGGAGAAAACATCTTTAATTTCATGGCTGTGTCACTGCAGTGCTCTCTGAGCTCAAGAATATAAAATCTGACCTGCTTCCATTTCTTCTCCCTCTGTTTGCCAGGAAGTGGTGGGATCAGTTGCCAAGACCATAGTTGTTTTTTTTTTTTTTCCTTTTTGATGTTAAGCAGCAAGCCAGCTTTTATATTCTCCTGTTTCATTCTCATCAGGAGGCTTCTGAATTCCTCCTCACTTTCTGCCATCAGAGATGGTATGGTCTGCAGATCTGAGATTGATATATCTCCCAGCAACCTTCATTCTAGCTTTTGATTGATCCAACCTGGCATTTTCACTTGGTGAATTTTGCATAGAGATTAGAAAAAAAGAAGGCGATGATACACAGCCTCACCCTCCTTTTTGTCCAGTCTTAAACCTATCACTTGTTCCTTGTTCAGTTCTAACTGTTGGTTTTTGGTGCTCGTACAGGTTCCTCAGGAGACAGACCTGGTGCTCCCAGCTCTTTGGGGACTTGCCACATTTTGTCGTAGTCGATCCGTGTAGTCAAAAGCCTTAGTGTAGTCCATGAAGCAGAAGTCGGTGTTTTTCTAGAACTCCTTTGCTCCATGATCCAGTCGATGTTGGCAATTTGGTCTCTAATTCCTCTGCCTCTTCAAAAACTCAGTTGCTCTCCTGGTAATTCTCAGTTTACAATTTGCTGAAGTCCAGTTTGCAGGATCGTAAGCAGGACTTTGCTGGTGTGTGAAATGAGTGCCATTATTTGGAAATTTGAACATTCCTTGGCTTTGCCCTTCTTTAGGATTGGGATGTAAATGGATCTTTTCTGATCCAGTGGCCGTTATTGAGGTTTCCGGATTTGCTGGCATGTTTTAGGATTTTAAATAGCACAGCTGCAATTCCATCATGTTCACTAGCCTTATTTCCAGCAAAACTCCTTAAGGCCACTTGGCTTCGTTCTTCAGGATGTCTGGCTCTAGAGCAGGATCCACATCACTGCGAAGGTGTGTTAAAATCTTTGTTTGTTCTTTTGTATATTCTTACCATCTTTTCTTTATCTCTTCTGTTTCTCCAGCCCTGGTCTTTTTTCTAAACTCCAGTCAGATATCACCAATTGCCTGTTGGACATCTTCAGTGATAAGTCCCATAGACAGCACAGACTTGACATTTCCAAAACAGAACTCCTCTTCCCTTCCCCAGACTCTTCCTTCTTCTTACCTTCCCTCTTGTTGTGGAGGGTATCACCACCATCTCCGTCAGCCAGGCTCACTGCCAAGGTGCCATCCCGTTTTCTTCCCAAGACTCATCTTCTCTTCACTCACAGAACTGTTCCCATCTGCCTCCTGGTTTACTTGCCTCAGATCTCTCCCCACTCAGCTATCAGTGACTTAGAGCATGGGGTCTGCCATATCACCCTTACTCAGTAAATTCCCCTGGCTTAAAAACAGACTCAATCCTCAACATCTGATCCTTCCATGTGTCTATAGTCTTTGTACAGTTGCTGTCCTTCACACACTGTAATGATGCAGCAATATCTGCCTGTGTCCCACGTTCCTCAAAGATAACTCCGTCTGTGACTCCACTTTTCCTATCTGTCTCTGTGTTTGGGATGCTTTCCCTTGTTGTCCTGACCTCGACTTCAATGTCTGTGATGGTAGGCGACATGGGGACTGAGACCCAGAGAGGCTATACAAATGAAAAAGGAAGAATGGTTAGGAGAGAGAGCTCATCTACAATATTTAGTCAAGGAAAAGGGAACCCCGAAGATCCAATCAGAGGGAGTAGCATAAATAAAAACAGGAACTTTTCACAAGCATCTTCTGGTGTTCAGCTTTCTGTCAGGATCTCTATTTCTTTTTGACAGCTGAGCTTCCTTTTCCCCTATTTTTTGTTTTAATGCTTCATCTTTTAGCTTCTTTGGGGGGGATTTGTGTCCTTTTTATTTGAAAATCATAGTTTTTTTTGTGTCTTGAAGCTTAATTTTAAACTTTATGATTTCTTTCCTCCTTTTTCTGTGCATTTGAGTATTGTGATAACCATAACTACAAACCCTTGCTGTGGCTTGCATATTTTCCACAGGAATTGCTAAGTCTCATTTCTAGCCAAAAAAAAAAGAAAAGAAAAGAAACAAAAGTACAGAACAAAACCAAAACACAATCTCCAAAAACTTTAATCTTTTTTTTTTTTTTTTTTTTAGGATAGATTTGTGATGCCATTACATAAACATTTTCAGGAAAAATAAAACCCATTTAAACATTTAAAATCTCTAATTAAATTGTTTCTTCAAGAATGTTTCTCTGAGCATTGGAACACGGCAAGTTACCAAAGATACAGATGCTGTGTGTAAATTTATATTGGAACGGAGGCAGGTTAAGATGCCCACACTGGGGTGTGTAAGTCATACATAAACCCCAGAGACAGTTAATGCATCTGTGGAAGACTAAGAGATGTGCTGGGGCACTTGGGGACTATATGGAGTTAGTGGACCTGGGAAGGGTTTTAGGAGAGAAGGGTTTTAGGTGGGTGTGAGATGGAACTTTGAGGTGGACTCACAAGCCTTGGTGTGGTGAAGGTGAGGGAATGGGATGGTTGGGGGGCCTGGAACCTGGGAAGGTTCTGCAAGCAATGAGTGATTCATGGACACGGATGGCCAGGTGGGTGGGGTCTGGATTTGGGATTCCCTTGGTCTGAGCCCTCCCAGGATGGGGAAGTTCCTCCACTCTGCTTTCAGACACATGTCTGGAGGAATTCTAGATATGATAGGGCAGGGAGGAGAGAGAAGGCTTTGTGGCAGATGAGGAGGGAAGCATTGGAGTTTGTTAAGAAGCCTCTGGGGGATCTGGAGATAGCAGTTTGCCCATCCAGTTGGGCTGTGGATGTAGCACCTCCGCTCTCCTAGAGTCTGGCCTGATGGGCCTAGCTGTGGTTGCGTCTGTTCTGAAATATAGACAAGTCCCCAAGCTTCCCTGAGAGGCAGCTGGTTAGTCTGAAAACTAGGGAGAGCGACGGTCGTCTTCGAGTCTAAGAATGGGGTTGTGGAAAGGACCATGTCTGTGTTTGTGGAGAAGGCTCAGGAAGTGGAGGGATGAAAGGGCACCAGCTCAGAGATCAGAGATCGGGGGATCGTGGCCCCCAGCCTCACCAGGGGCTCAGGCCTCTCCAGCCCCTCTCTGATTGCAGCTGTTCCCTTTGGGATGCTGCCTGTTCCTGCCACACCGGCCCCCTGGGGTCCTGGGCATTTCTGGTGTCCCCTCTGCCAGCCCTGTTTTCCAGTTTTGCTTTCTCTGGAGCTGGAACCAGAACCTTGAGCTTTCTTCCCGGGCCCCTCCAGCCCTGTCTCCTGTGGGGGCTCTTCTGGGCCTCCCTGCTTCCTGAAAACGGGGGTTAGCTTAGCGCACACAGTCTGCCTTCTCCCGGGCTTGAGTGCTGCCGGGCCAGATTGGGTTTTTTCTTTGCATCCACAGCACAGTCGTACTCAACAAATGGTTCTGGGATTAAGGAGGCACATTTTTAGGCTAAATTATCTCAAAATTTAAAAAAAATGCTTAAAAAAAATTATGTTCGTGTTATGTTCAGCCCATCCGAGGGGAGCCTGTTCATTGGTGGCGGGGCCTGGTTGGCCCAGCTCAGCTCTTCACTGTCGTTCAGTGTCCGGTGATTCCATTCGCTGTTTAATCTGGGAATGGGATTTTCCCTTGTCCTCCTAAAGGTTCTTCAGTGGCCATTGGGATCCACGACGGGATGTAAGATCAGTTCGGGAGCCAGATTTCCCTCCAAACTTTGGCTTTTGACTGACATCTTTGGTTAACGTGAAGCTATTGCTGACAGTCAGCAGACATTGAGCGATTGCTCACCCTGTGCCGAGCCCTTGGTAGGTGCCGTGTGGGGTCACAGAGACAACGTCCCAGCCCGGCTCTGGGCACCGACCCCACAGGGACATCATCAGGCCGCGTTCAGAGGAGATGGGGCGATGGAGAGTTCTCTCCGAGGATGGGGCTGGCTCAGCCCTCCCCCTCTCGGCGCCCACTTGGGCTCCGACCTGGCCCAAAGCCCGGGTGGAGAAGGCGAGCCCCTCGTTCCCACCTGTTGTCAGCCACCCAAGATTAATGCTCAGCTCCTGAAGAATGTGACTCCTTGTGTCTGCCCCTTAGTGGTCAGTAGGCGGCGTTAAATGGCTTACCGAGCTAGCTGACCGTCCTTTCTGGGAGGTCCAGCTTCTCCCTGTGCCAGAGCTTGGTGCCCCAGGCTTGTCAGTCAGCTTCCCCAAGGCCTCGGTGGCCAGTCTGTGTGCGTCGCTGGACAGTGAGCCGCCCCAGAAGTGCTTCCAGGGAAGTCTTGGCTTGTGGTAGAGTCTGGTCCAGACTGGCTCGGGAGCCCGAGGCTCGGGCTGATGTTGCAGTAACTTCATCTGGTGTGTTTCTAACTTGTGCCCCTTAAAGCGAGTTTATTTATCTTCCTTTTCTCCCCTAACATTTTTCATTGCGTAGTTATTCCAGACTTGGTCTCATTTCCTTAAACCCTTATTTCTTTGCTGCTCATTGCTTCCTAGCAGACCAGCTCACCTTAGTCGTTTGGACATTACCATTTTGGGGAACTCCTTTAAAGAATCTCCATCGGTCACTGTACATTCTGCTGACTCTACCACTGCTTTGTGACTGGGGTCTTTGGTCTCAGAGGGCTAGATTATCTTTGTTAAAGCGAGAGCCTGCACTGTGCTGGGATCCCGTCCTGTCCCACTTCCTCCAGATCTTGGGCCATCTCACAGTTATCCTGTTTCTCACTTCTCATTTTTTCCTTTCATGTGGACTTTATCTTTTAGATCTTTAACAGGTTTAAGTTTTTCTCATCACTAAAAATCCTTACTTGATTCTGTTCCCCTTTTTTGTGACCATCCAATCATTTTCCTTCCTTCCTTCCTTCCTCTTCTCTCTTGCTCCCTTCGCTCTTCTCCTTCTTCTCCCTCCTTCCCTCCCTCCCATCTTCCCTCTCTCTTTTCCTCTCCTTCTCCCTTCCTCACTCCCTTTCTCTTCCCTCCTCTTCCCTCTTTGTTTCTTTATATTCTCTCTCTCTCTCTCTTTCTCTCTCTTTCTCTCTCTCTCCCCCTCCTCCCCCCTCCCCTCTTTTTTCTGTGAAACACCTGGAATATGGGACTTATGCTTACTGTCTCAACTTTCTTTTCACACAATTCTGTGTAATGTAGCTCCTCTTTCATCTCTGACAATGAAACTATTCTCTTAGAGGTTGGCAGTGATCTTTTTTTGAAAACATTTTTGTCTAAAGTTTTGAGTTCCAAGTTCTATCCCTCTCTTTTCTTCCCCTCTCCCTGAGATGGTAAACAATCAGATATAAAGACTGTACATGTATATAGAGTACATAGATATATAGGTTATACATGTACAGTTATGTACAATATTTCCATTTGATTTACTTTGTACAGACTCAAAAGGAAAAAAATGAAAGAAATTGAAAAATAGCTTGCTTCAGTCCGTATTCAGTCAGTATCAGCTCCTTCTCTGGAGGTAGCTAGTGGGCTTCAATGTTAGTCCTGGGATTGTCTTGGCTCATTGGATTGTTCAACATTCTCCTGGGTCTGTCATTTCACTATGCATGAAAGTCCGTTCAGGAGTTTGTGAAATCATCATTACAGTCATATAGTGCAGCTTGCTTAGCCACTAAGCACATTTTTATCTTGGGTGACCCTGAAGTAGTTCCACTGTCTCTGCATCTGTCTGTGGGTCTGCCACAAATCTCTCCCAAGTGCTGTCCACCCTCTACCCCATCAGTGGCCCTTACCGCCTCCAGGATCCAACATCAGCTCTTCTGTTAGTCTTCAGGCCCCCTTATTCCCTTCCCAGTCTTTACATCCCACAAGACACTCCCCTCCTGAATGAGCGTCTTCTCTGGCACCATGCCCGCTGTGCCCGGCACCCTCCCCACCTCTGCCTGCTGGCTCCTTGTACTCCTTTAACTTCCAGCTCAAATCCCTCCTTCCACGGGAACCCTTTTCCAACCTCCGATTGCTAGGGGCTTTCCTTTTGGGGGGCTCCATTTGATTGTGAGCTTCTTGAGGATGGGAGTTTTTCACCTTTCTTGGTATCCCCAGTGTCTTGCGCACAGTGGGTGTTAATGTGTGTTTAATGATCGACTGATGTGTGGAGATTGATATATTTGAAGATAAGGACCTATATAAATGACTCATTTGCCTTTGAGAATGACTGAAAGAAGCAGCATTTATAACAGCTTCCTGGGTGCCGGGTGCTAGGCACTTCAAATATGAGAGGCCAAGAGTTTTCCCTGCCCCTCTTTTGGCACTGGCTTCTGGCATCCAGTGGTGCCCGCAGACCCCTGCCCAGAATCTTAGATTTCAGAGTAAACCAATTCTATGAAACTACAGTGATAAAAAAATATATATATGAAATATAAACATATATATATAATTGTAAATATATTTATATATTTAAGTTAAATATATTTACAATTATATATTATATATTTTGTGTATATATATTTAAAATTATATATGTAAAATATATATTTAAAATTAAGAGCCCAAAAAGATAGGATATAATCATTGTATTGTCAACTGACTTCAGCTAAATAGGAAAGGAGGATGATTGCAGAAAATAGTAATTTTGTGGAATCCTTAAAATAGAGAAAGCCAAACATTTGCCCAAGGAAGTTAGTTGTTGTTCTGCTGTTCTGATCGCCCCTGAGCCTTGCCAGGACCTCGAGTTGGGCTCTCGTCGTATAGCATGCTCATCCCAAGGGCTGGGAAAGGCTCAGACTTCCTCCATGTTTAAACACTCCTCATCATTTTTCTAGTTCTCTTGGTTTCTGAGCATGTGCCATGCTGGAACATAATGGCGTTCACACTTTAAAATGCTTCCTCTCGCATCTGCTCCTTGTGTGTGAGTGAATGGAACCTCTGCTTTCTTTTTTTTCCCCACTCATTTAGAACAGAGACGACTTTTTCTTTCTGCCATAGGCATTTCCTGACACCAACTCATACTTTTATAATACTTTTAAGGTTTGCCCATCTTTTTACAGATGGCATCTTATTTGATCCTCGCTTATAGAAAAACTACTAAACGTAAACTTCTCAAAATCTTACTTTTTTGGTATGAGTGAACAGTGAGACTTAGCAAAAAATTTCATTCCAAACTCTGATTTGGAACTGAATATTTCTTTTTTTAATTTAGTAGTATTTTATTTTTCTAATTACATGTAGAGATAGTTTTCAGCATTCTTTTTTTGTAAGATTTTAAGTTGCAAAATTTCCAAATTGAGTTCCCTTACTTTTCTCCTTCCCAAGACAACAAGCTATTTGATATAGGTTATACATATATAATCTTTTTTTTTTTTTTTTTTTTTTCTGAGGCACTTGGAGTTAAATGACTTGCCCAAGGTTACACAAGTAGGAAGTGTTAAGTGTCTGAGATAAGATTTGAACTCAGGTCCTCCTGACTTCAGGACTGATGCTCTATCCACTGCGCCCATCTAGCTGACTCATGTGCAATCATTTCAAACATATTTCCATATTTGTCATATTATGAAAGAAAAATCAGAACAAAAGGGATAAAACCATGAGAGAAAAAAAAAGTGAAAATAATATGCTTTGATCCACATTCAGCCAATTGGAATTGCTAAGTATCTCATAGTAGATCATACAATCTTGCTTTTTCCATATACAATGATCTCCCGGTTCTGCTCCCTTCACACAGCATCAGTTCACATAAGTCTTTCCAGGTTTTTCTGAAATTAGCCTGCTCATCATTTCTTAATTAATTATTATTAATAATTAAATAATAATCACTAAAAATTAATAAAATAATATTCCATTACTTTCATATACCACACCTTGTTCAGTCATTCTTAATGGAGCATTCACTCAATTTTCAATTTCTTGTCACCGCAAAAGGAACAAACATTTTTGCATGTCTGGGTCATTTCCCCTCTTTTGTGATCTCTTTGGGATACAGACCCAGCAGTCACTCTGCTGGATCAAAAGCCATATACAGTTTTATACCCTTTGGGCATGTGGAAACGAATATTTTAAGAGTGGAATTTTTTTGCTTGATTTTTTTTTCAGGCACCAATGACAAATACCTCCGGTATGTCAAAATGTAAAATTTTAAACTCTTTTGTTATTTGGCTAATTTGATTTTTTTCAAGGTAAGATAATTGAGAGAAGAAAAGCAGATGACATTTAATGTCATTCTCTTAACAAAAGACTCAGCAGGCAGATTCAGGCCTCTGATGCCCTGCGACACTCTCTATTGGCTAAACCGTCTCCTTGTATGTTGGCCAGCACCACCATCCCCAAGATCCAAGATGCGTCCTTGAGATCAGACTGACACTTAACCCTGTTATTGGTGATCAGGATCCATTTGGGCTTCTGTAATCGCCAGGAAATCAAAAGCCTTTCTTTTCCTTATTCAGTTTTCTGCTGTTGGCAATGACCCCTTAGAGCTGCTATTGGCAACCTGTTTTTTAGTTTAAAAGTAGCCCCGTGAAAGCTTGCGGGTGACCACACAAAAGCTGGACAAAAGTAGAAGATTTCATTCACAGACCTGTGAGCAATGTCCTCCTGACTGATGGTGTCCGTGATGCTACATCAGCATTTTCCTTGGAATCATGGGACAGAGGCATTTTAGTATTTTTAGTGAAATTCCTCCTGCAGGCCTGAGTTTAGAATAGGTGATAATAGAGGAAATTTATTATATGAAGGGTGATGAATATTTCAGTTTTACCAGTTTTTCCTGATTTTAAATTCTAATTTGGAAAATTCTCCCCTAGAAATAAATATTCACGGGTGACAAGTTTAGTCCTTGGAATCTATTCCTGTGTCTTTGTTTATATTTTGGAAAGTCTGTTCATTTGTGAATTTCTTAGCTAAAGTCAATTTTTAGAAAAGTTGCAGAATTTGGAGGCTTTCAGTTAGATTTTCTTATTTGGCTGATTCCATCTTGAAGCTTCTTATTTCTTTCTTTCTCATCCTGACCTGATTTTCTAAATCGGAAGGTTTCGAAGCTGACTCTGTGTGTGCCCTTGGCAGCCTCAGAGTACTGAAGGAGCCTTCCAGTATAAGACAGTCTCCTCAGCTATGGAGAGGCAGCCTTGTCTGTTTTCAGAGCACGACCTGCAAGTCGTGGGGGAAGAATAGGAAAAGGGTTCTGTTGTGGCTGTGCAGGGGGAGGAGGGGAGTTAGATGGTTCCAGGTAGTAGCTCTTCTCCTGGACACTTGTTAAGTAATAACTTAGTTGCCCAAAACTTTTTGTTGTTGTTTGCTTGCTTTTTTCCCTTTCTTTTTCGTTTTTTTTTTTCTTTTTGATCTGATTTTTCTTGTGCAGCATGATAAATTTGGAAATATGTATAGAAGAACTGCACATGTTTAACCTACATTGGATTTTTGACTATCTTGGAGAGGGGGAAAAAAAGGGAGAACAATTTTCAATACAAGATTTTGAAAAGATGAATGATGAAAAAACTATCTTTGTATGTATATGGAAAATTTGTGCAGGGTATAGGGTTTTATAGGAGAGCTACTTCTCTAAGTAATAATAACAACAACTCATATCCATAACCTAACAAGGTTTTTCATATATTATCTCATTTGAATCTCAGTACAGCTTCTTGATTTTCTATTATAAATAGACAAAAAAAGCTAGTTAGATTACTTGGGATCAGGTACTGAGTTTTTACAGTATCAAGTGACTAATGTACACTGTCATAATAATGTATCTGCTTCCTTGAGGTTAGCTTTGTTAACACCAGGACACCATGTGGTCCAGGGAAAGAACATCTGCTTTGCCTTTGAAGCCTGCTGCCTTGTGTGACTTTGGGGGCACCCCCAACGTGCCAGGCGTTCCCTAGCTGCTGGGCGAGCAGACTCAAGAAAGAGCACATCCCTGAGCCCAGACCACATGTCCACATGTCGCATGGGCATGGGTGTGGGGGTAATTGGGAATCCTCCCCCATTTAGAGTTCTGTGGCCATCTACCTGCAGAGAAAGAACCAGCGGGGTCTGAGTGCAGATGGAAGCATACTTTTTTCACTTTCTTGTTTTTTCTTTTTGGCAACAAGGTTAACATGGAAATATGTTTTGCATATTCCCACATATTATTGATATCATCTTTTTACTTGAAAGAGAGGGCTTGGAAGGAGGAAGAGAATTCAGAACTCAAAATTTAAAAAAAATGTTAAAAATAAATAATAGTTTAAAAAATAAGAGTTTATGTGATAGATGTGGCTCTTTAAGATAATGCAGTGATTTGGGCCAATTCCAGTAGACTTGGGATGGAGAGAGCCACATGCATCCAGAGAGAGGTCTATGAGGACTAAATGTGGATCACAACATAGGATTTTCACCTTTTTTGTTGTTGTTTGCTTGCTTTTTTTCCTTTCATTTTCATTTTTTTTTTCTTTTTGACCTGATTTTTGTTGTGCAGCATGATAAATGTGGAAATATGTATAGAACTGCACATGTTTAACCTACATTGGCTTGCTGGCTATCTTGGAGAGGGGGAAAGAAAAGGAGAAAAATTTGAAATTCAAGGTTTTGAAAACATGAATGATGAAAAACTATTTTTGTATGTATCTGGAAAAATAAATTTATTTTTTATTATTATAATTATAATAATTATTATAACTATTAAAATAAGAAAAAAGGGTTATTAAAAAAAGGTAATTGTTTCAAAAACAAGATGTGGTTGTACAGGGATTCTCACATACGGTTAAGTGGCCCTGTTTCTCTTGAGTTTGTCACCAGTGGCTGAAGATGTGGAGGGGTCAGTGATGTTGGCAGCTCGCACCCTAGCTTGTATCCAAGATGCTCTTGTAGTCCTTCCTTTGTCACTGAAGCCAGCTTTCTGTTCACGTACCACACACACAACATGGATACTTAAACAGGAGAGCATTTTGGGGGGCGGCACTAGCTGTTGGGAAGATGTGGAGAATGAGATGCTTGAGAGAAGGCGCCTTTGAAAGTGTCCTATGTATTCCAGTGGTTTGGTGATGGAGGGAGCCACCTATACCCAGAGAGAGGACTGTGGACACTGCGTGCAGATCACAACCTAGTATTTTCTTTTCTGTTCTTGTCTGCTTGCTTTGATAATTGAAAACTATCTTTGCATGTGCTTTGAAAGGAAAAAGTTTTTTAAAACAAAGAAAAAGAAAATGTCAAGATGGGGAGGCTGGAGATGGCTTGTTGGGTGGGAGGACCAGCCAGTGTGACTGGATCAGAGTCTGGGCAGAGAATCACGTCTGATAAAGCAGGCCAGCCTGGGAAGGGCTTTAAATGGCAAAGAGAAGAGTTTGGATTTGGCTCTGTCATCGCTGAGGTCACTTCTTGCTCTAATTACCACCAGCGGGTGCCCAGATTACAGACATGGAACACCAGTGCATTGGTGGGTTTGGGGAAGACTTCTAGGAGAGGTGTGGGGGGAGTGGATGGGGCGTGATAAAAATAGATGTAAAAAGACATCCAAAATTGTTTTTAATATATAAAAGAAAAATGGTTAGAAAGGAAGACAAAAGAGCAATTTTATTTTACTCCCTTGTTAATTGTAAAAACTGTGTGTAGCAGAAATAAACCCATTTCTTAAACAATCCTCTTTCTTATTCTTTGAATATTGAAATGTCTGTTTTTGTTGCTGACTATTAAATTTATAAGAGGAAAAAAATAGATTTGAATATGGAAGGTGACTCATTATGAGTTCATTTGAACATAGCTACTAGTTGGGCCTTCTGGGCAAGGACAGCGGCAGAGTGAGTGATAATTGATCGGACAACTCATATTTGACAATGCTGTTTCAGTGGAGTTGGCCACAGATATCGTGCTTTGATATTACGAAGCCCTTCTGACATGCACTACCTGGTCTCTCATTCCCATCCCCACCTAGTCTTCCCTAGGTCCTTCCTGGAACCAGGCCAATTCACGGTGCTCTCCTGAGTGCCTGTCTCTTAGGTCACAGGTGAGCCATTATATTAAAGCTTCTCTTCTCGCCCTCCTTCCATCTTCTGGCTCTCCCTGAGATTTGGCTTCTCCAGTGACCTCGCTGCCCAGCTTTGGCTGCCCTGTTGCCCTTTCCTTAAAGTTCTCTGGACGTCCCTCCTTCCTGTTGCTTCTTTTGCCTCTCAAACCATTCTTTTATTTTTTATGATAGCTTTTTATTTTTAAATCACATGCAAAGATAATTTTCAACATTCACCCTTGCAAAACATTGTGTCCAGATTTTTTCCTTCCCTTTCCCCCATCCCCTCACCTAGATTGCAAGTAATCCAATGTATGTTAAACATGTGCAATTCCTCTATACATATGTCCACAATTATCATGCTGCAAAGAAAAATCAGAACAAAAAGAAAAAAAGTGAGAATGCAAACAAAAAGCAACAAATAACAAAAAAGTGAGAATGCTATGTTGTGAGCCACACTCAGTCCCACGGTCTCTCTCTGGGTGCAGATGGCTCTCTCCGTCACAAGATCTTGGGACTGGCCTGAATCACCTCGCTGTTGAAAAGAGCCACGTCCATCAGAATTGATCATTGAATAATCTTGTTGTTGCCATGTACAATATTTTCTTGGTTCTACTTACTTCCCTCAGCGTCTGTTCCTGTAAGTCTCCCCAGGCCTTTGTGAAATCATCTTGCTGATCATTTCTTACAGAACAATAATATTCCATCACATTCATATACCATAATTTATTCAGCCATTCCCAACTGATGGACATTTACTCCGTTTCCAGTTCCTTGCCACTACAAACCGGGCTGCCACAAACATTTTTGTTTGGGTCCCTTTCCCTCCTTTAAGATCTCTTTGGGACACAGGCCCAGTAGAGCCGCGGTTAGACCAAAGGGTCTGCACAATCTCAAACATTCTTCCTGGTCCCCTGTGCAGAACCTTCACATGGCTGCCCTTGGGGCTCTGTCCTCTTCTCCCTCTGTATTCTGCATTTTGAGGTCTCAGCAGCAATCCTGGACATCTGGGCAGATGATCCTCAAGTCCAGCTTTAACTTCCCTGCTGATCTCTGTTCTCACACCTTCAGTTGTCCAATTAATGTCTTAGATTCAGGAAGTCTAAAAGTGCATTTATTCTCTCTCTCTAGTGTTGATTTTGAAGACTCAGAAAGTTCATTTATACGTCCAGGGTAATGGTAATAACGGAAACAATTGGGAGCACCATAGTGCACAGATTGGAGGTGGGAAGCCTCATCTTTCAGAGTTCAAATGCAGCCTCAGACACTTACTAATTGTGTGACCCTGTGCAAGTCATTAGTTTCCTCACCTGTGAAATAAACTGGAGAAGGAAATGGCAAACTCCTCCAGTGTCTCCGCCATGAAACCCCTAGTGGGATCACAGAGGGTCAGATATGACTATAAAACAACTGTAACAGCCACAGTGATAGTAATAGTAACTCTCATTTATCTTGTATTTAAGTTGGCAAAATATGCTTGAATGAATGATCTTATTTGATCCTCATATGCACCCTGGGAAGTAAGTGCTATCCTTCTTCCCATCTTATAGATGAGAAAACTGAGGTTGAATGAGGCTCCTGTGTGGCCAAGGTGGGATGAGCAGTGCTCTCTCCATGGTGCTGCTGGAGGGGGCTTGCTATATTCTGCTTTTACTTATACCTCTTTGCCCATATAGTCATCTCTCAGAGCCGTGTTTTAGCCAATTGTGGTTAATATTACACACGTTGGTGTAAAATAACCTCCCCCCTGCCCCATGTTCTTTTTTCCGCCTGCACACGTTTCCCTCACCCGTGACTTGCCTTCTTTCTCCTAGGACGGTGGCAGCCGAAGTGAGGAAGCAGATCTCGGGCCAGTACAGTGGCTCGCCCCAGCTTCTCAAGAACCTCAGCCTCGTGGGCGGCGTCTCCCATCACGCCAGCGTAAGTCGTGCTCTGCAAACGGGGTCGGTCGTGGCGAGGCCGGAGCGTGTATGGGAAGCACTTTGGAGATATCGGGCTTCTCAACTGGGAGGAAATGCCCCGAGCCCCGCCGTGACCCCAGGGAGGGTGGGCATGGAGCTGACCCGAGGGGCTTCCTATTCCTTCCTTCACGGACTTCATTCTCCCCCCCATCTTTTTAATGTCTTCCCTTGCATGTGTACACACACACACACACACACACACACACACACACACACAGCCCCTCCTCCTGTAAAGAGGCATAAAAACACAACAAAAAAAGGTAGAAGCTTGGAGTAATTTTTGCCTTATACAAAATATTGAACTCGCAAATTAACCTGTAACAGTTAGATATGCAAAGTATATTAGGAATTAGATCTTTCTGATACCTAAACAATTATGGTCACATGATAGTCACTGATGTTGTTTGCTTTTTTAAAATGTATACACATTTAGATTACCCAAAAAACGCCCTTTTCCGGTGTGTTCTCTCAAGTACTGCTGGCGAGAATCGCTACAAAAGCTACGGAGTGTGGCCTGCGGGAAAATATGAAAGCAAATTCATTTTGGGCCCAGAAGGTGCCATGAGATGCTCTGGCCCTTAACTCAGAAGAGTGCTCACCGTCGGGCCGAACTTCCAGTCGAGTTGGGTTCCGTTGACACGATGAGCTCTATTTGCTGCTGCTGGTTTGCCGATGAGCTGAATTGTTGTGACTTAGAGTGATTGTGTTTGGAGCTGTTGCAGTGGGTCTGCCCTGGCACTTTTGGTTTCGTGGTTGGCTTTCCTCCCATCACTTGAAGTCACTCTTGGTGTCGTTCCAAGATAAATGATATTGGAGATGGCGGGAGCTGCCAACCCGGAGAGTCACTCGGGTTTTGTTTCTGCTTTTTGTTTGGTGAGGCAGTTGGGGTTAAGTGACTTGCCCAGGTTCACACTGCTCCTGAGGGTTCATTTAGCTGCCCCAGAATTGCTCAGAAAAGAAATGTAGCCACTAGTGACCCATCCAGTAAATATCAAAACTGGGGTCATCTGCAGCCAAAATCCAGATTCCATGTCTGGTACTTCCTCTCATGCGCGTGCGCCCCCCCTTCCCCCAATTTCAGTTCAACCTCAGTCAAGTCAGCTGGTTTCTTTGAAAAAGCAGGTATAATTTCATCAGCCTTCTTGGGGAGTAAGACTGTGTCCCTTGCCAAGAATGACACATGGTTTTGGGTGGATCGTCTGCAAGGTCAGCAAAGTTGGATCGAGTCAGCTGGTGACAGAGCCAAGATAGTGTTTTTCCTGGAACAGATGGGTCAAAAAGTGGTTCTTAAGCATTTGCTTCCTGTCAGGCTTTGGTTGAGGTGCCCAAAGAGTGAAGCAGTTCCTGCCCTCACGGAGGTGATACTCTTTGGACTGGACGTATGTAGGCGGAATATATACAGAATCAAAATTGGTGGAGGGGGATGACAATCATAGCTGAGGAAGGATCAAAAAATATTTCCTGTAGGTGGTCATGCTTTTTTGAATAGAAAAATTAGCAAAATACATTATGTAATGTGATTTTTCAAAAAATGAGCCACTTAAAAAAGTAAAAAAAAGTAAAAAAAAAAAAACCCAACCCCCATTTCTCAAAGTCTGAATTCTCTCTCCTCCCCGGCGGCCTCCAGGATTTAGCCCAGTTGCCCCCTTCTGTAGGAGATTTTTCCAGGTACAAACCTCAACCACATTAAACCCTTAATATTTCTTGAATTCTTGATGGAAATAAAAGAAATTATCAGAAATTATTTTGCCCAATTATATGCCCAGAACTGATAGTGTAGCTGTAGTGGTTAACTATCTATTAAAATAGAAAATATCCCAATAACCGGGACAAGAACTAGACACTTTAAATGGCCCTATTCATGAGTGGATGGGCTTCCTCTGATAGCCTGAGAAAGGACCTGACCTCTAGAATTGGATAGAAAAGAGTGTGAACCCCCCGAATGTGAGCTCTAGGCTGAGGACCAGATTTTACTGTGAATGTTTCATGTTTATGAAATGTCACCCTAATGCTGCTTCCACTGGTGCTTTCTGTGTTGGGTGGAGATCTGGGGCTCCCTATATAGATCCTCTGCTGCCTCAGCTGCATTTAAATTGGCAAATAGGAGAGGGAGCAGCTGCCTCTGAAGGACCTGCTGCTCAGGACAAATAACCTGCTTTCGTTTGTGTCAAATTTAATTTTGTGGCAAAAATAAGATGCTCAGGGTCGATGGGCCGTTCTCCTCGAGCAGAACAAAGGAGACGCTTAGCTGAATCTTCTGAAAAGGTCAAGTGTTAGCAAAGGCTGCTCTGCCCCGGGATTGGGGAGTTAGGGAAATCAAGGCCTGTGTGATTGACACGGTGATGATGAGTTGGAGCTCCTTCGCTCTCTTCCCGTGTTTTGGGTGCCCAGCTCTCCCAGGGAGTGGGAATAAAAAGACCAAAATGAAATGTCTTCTGCTCTCAAGGAGCTTACATTTCCTTGAGGTTGAGGGAGAAAATAATCTGTATGTAAATAAGTATAACTTAAGAAAACCATGCTGTGAAAGGTATGGGGAATGGGCTTAGGGCCCTGCAATCACCCCAAACTGTCATGTTTCATTACAGATCTCTGAAAATGCACTTTTTGGCCTATAATTCTTTAGGCAAAACATAATTTCAGATAGTATGCTCTTTCCCTCACTGTAGCCATGAAATAACCCATAAAACTTGGGAGAAAAAGGGCAGGAGCTGGGGCAGAGAGGACCAAAGAACTGAAGAAAGGAGAGGAGGGGAGCAATCTGCCTCCTGGAACCCTTAGTGGGGCTCCTGGGTCGAACTGCTCCCATATGAAAAGCCCAGGGCCTGAGGGCAGACTTAGTACTTTTCCATGTCTTCAGTCCTCTTATGGCTTCCTGGAGAGGCCACTTCAGCCCTTTCTGGAAAGGATTCACCAACATAGGCTCTAAAGGGCGGCCAGCTGAGGACCTGGAGAGGAAGGGGCGAGGCTGGTCTGGCTGCACTGCCAGGGGAGCAGCAGCCCAGGATAGACAAGGCTGGAAGAGCCCCAGCCGGGACTCTGAAGTCCTTTCCTAGCCAAACAAAGCAGTTCTATCCTAAAGGCAATAAGGAGCAGTGGCTGTTGCTGTTAAGTAGAGTGACCTGGCTAAACTTGAATACCCGGTGGCTGAGCACTTGACCTAAATCAGGAAATTCAGATGTGGCCTCAGATACTGAGTGTGTGTTCTTGGACAAGCCACTCAACAGCTCCACTTGTCTGTATTTTCATCTGTAAAATGGGAACAGTAGAAACACTTGCTTCCCGGGATTATTGTGAGATTCAGATGAGATGTTATTTATACTGCTTAGCATGCTGCCTGCCATGTAATAGGTGCTATATAAATGCTATTTACTATTATTGTTATACTTGTGCTTCCAGGAAATTACTGTGATAACTGCAAGGACATGTATATGATGGATGAGACGTAAAGCAGAGACAATGTTACCAGATGGAATCTTGAATCGAAAAGTACACTTAGACACTTTAAAAAACCAAAATTGATAAGCCATTAACTTGTTTGCTCTTTTCAATATAAAAAATGAAAAAGCAGAGAACAGCACACATGGAGTCTTCTCCAGGAAATTATTAGAAACATTTCTGCCTGATTATATTCCAACAAAATTGATCATTTAAAAGAAATGAAAAAAATTTGGGAAAACAAAATATCCAGAGTAAGCACATAATTTAAATCACACAGTTTCAGAAAAGGGAATTATCAAGCAATAATAAATGAACTCCCAAATAAAAAGATCCCTGAATCAGCTGGATTTATAAATGAGTTTTATGAAACTTCCTTCCCTCCTCCCTTTCTCATCCCCTCCCTCCTTCTTCCCTTTTCTCCTCCCTTCCTTCCTTCCTCCTCCCTCCCACAAAGCATACCCCAAAGCATAGAACTAAGTAGACCTTTTCTTAACATAGTAAGAAATATTTAGCTTTTTTAAAAAGAGCCTAATTTATATCTAATAAAGATGAATTAGAAGTCAAAACACAACGAAAAATAAACATGTCTATCAATCAGTCAGTAAACATTTATTAAGCTCTTACTAGGTGCCATCACTGTTATCACTGGTATTTGACATGGTACTAGAAATGCATGCTGTAGCAAAAAAAAAAAAAAAAAGATACTGAGGGAATAATCACAGAGAAAGAAGAAATATAATTGTTGCCTTTTGCAGATGATTCAATTGAGAATTCTACAAAGTTATCTAAAAATTAATTGAAATAATAACTTGAGAAAAGTAACAAGATATAAAACAAGCTCTTTTTCTTTTTTAATCAATTACAACAAAACTCAGTAGGAAGAGCTTGAAAGAGAAATTTCATCTAAAAGAATTACAGAATATAAAAATATTATTCTATGAATACAGTAACAAGTCACTCTTTACATGAAGACAGATTGACTTAAATAAATAGTTGGGCCATTGTTAAGGACCATGCCTAAGTACAGTGTAAGGGGCAGGTCAGTTCTCTGAGAGCCTCCACAGCTGTGAACATCTGAAGGAGTTTCGGGGCAGCCTTTACTGACACAGGTGTTGCTTGTGGACTGGGAAAATAAATTGGAGGCAGAGGGAGGAGGAGAGAGGTCAGACAACGAGATGGCCTCTCAGTGGGCAGGTCAGAGGACAGCAGTGGCTTCTCAGTCTCTTTGGATCATCATCATCCTCTCACAAGAAGACAAAAAAGGTCTACCAGAGGTAAAGCAAAGTTACATATTGTGTTCCCAACAGGCCATGCTAATATAGTATGTGACCGTGCTATCTAAATTAATTTACTTGCTGCCCCTCCTATCAGACTGATAAAAGATAACTTGGGTAGCATAAAAAAGATTACAATTCATCTGGAAGAACAAAAGTAAAGATTCTGGTAAATAATGAAAAAAAAGTGGAAGGGAAGGGAGGCTAATCTCAAACCATGCTACAAAGCAGTTCTAATCAGAACTGCCTGAAAAATAGTTCATTTAATCAGTGGATTAGATTTACTTCTGTGTTCAGAAGCAAACAAATCGTGTTAGATGGTGTTAGATCAACTGGAAGACAAGTTTGGAGGGTCAGCACTTGTTCTTTGACAGAGGCTATTGGGACATATTGAACCATATATCAGAATGTATAATTGACATATAAACATGGTTGTCTTGTAAAGGAAAATGCCAAACTGTGCATCCCCTTTGATCCCGCAGTATCTTACTGGACCTGTATCCTGAAGAGATCTTAAAAACTGGAAAAGGACCCACATGTGCAAAAATGTTTAGAGCAGCCCTTTTTGTAGTGTCAAGAAACTGGAAACTGAGTGAATACCCATAGGTTGGGAAATGGCTAAATAAGTTATAGTGTATGGAATATTATTACTCTGTAAGGAACTATCAGCAGGATGATTTTAAAGGGACCTGGAAAGATTTACATGAAGTGAAATGAGCAAAACCAGGAGATCATTGTACACAGCAACAAGATTATGTGATGATCAGCTCTGATGAACTTGGCTCTTTTCAACAATGAGTTGATTGAGGACAATTCAATAGACTTGTAATGAAGAGAGCCATCTGCATGCAGAGAAAGAGAGGACTATGGGGCTGAATGTGGATCACAACATAGCGTTTTCACCTTTTTTCTTGTTTGCTTGCATTTTATTTTCTTTCTCATTTTTCCCCTTTTGATCTGACTTCTCTTGTGCAGCATGATAAATGTGGAAATATGCTTAGAACAATTGTATGTGTTTAACTTATATTGGATTACTTCTATCTAGGGGATGGGGTACGTGACAAAAGAGGGAGAACATAAGGTTTTTCAGGAGTGAATGTTGCAGACTATCTTAGCGTGTATTTTGAGAAATAAAAAGCTATTATAAAAAAAGAAAAGAAAATGACATTTTAATAAGTATGGGTAGAGGGAGACATTCATGACCAAACAAGGCATGGGGAAGATCATAGAAGATACAGTGTTGATTATGTAGAATCGAAACGTTTTTAAATGCAGTTAAAATTAGAAGAGAATTTATAATTGGGGGGAGGGAGAAATCTCAGCACATTCCAGGCTGGGTGTTCAGAGACATAGAGCTCAGTGTGTCTGAAACACACTTTGTAATCTTTCCCAGACTACGCCCTCTTCCAAGCTTCCCAGTTTCTGCTGGATGCACCGCCATCCTTTTGGGGTCTCGGGCTCATTATCTTGAGCCATCCTGGACTCCTGAGTGTCCTTCATTCCACACATTGCAGCCGGGGCCAGACACTGCCACTTGTACCTTCCCAGCCTCGACCCACCCTCAGCTGCTCTTGCATTATTGCAGCAGCCTTTGTCTCCCGTTGCCTTCAAGGCCCTGCTGGCATCCCATTGTCTACGAGAAGCCGTTCTCCGTGTATCGTGTATGTGCCTTGCTGGCATGTGATTTTGTCACTTGCATTAAGCTGAGGCTTTCTTTGTACCCCCAGACAGAGCCCAGCCCCCAGACACAGAGTCGGTGCTGATTGTGATACTTGTGCTTTGGGGCTTTTAACCTCTCCAGTCCATCCCGCCAAGGGCTGCCACAGGAACCTTCCCGAGGCTCGTGTGTGGCTCCTTAGGATCAGACCCTGAATCCTGGGCCGGGCTTTGCCGCCGGCCCCCATCTCTCCAGCCTTCCTGCCCCTGCGCTCCCATCCAGCCCCACCGGCCCTCCCTCTGTTTCTCCTGCCCTTTACACTGCTGTCCTTTAGGTCTGGAACACACACGTTTCTCTTTTTAAGCCCCAACTTCCTGAACTGTGGTTTGTGGCCCCATATGTGGTCACGGAATGGTGGCGGTTGTGAAATTATGACTTATCAGTAAATGTTTGATTTGTGTACCTGTTTTATGTACCCATATGGGTCCCATAAAATGTTCTCGTGAGTGGGAAAAGGTGAAGAAACCCTGCTTTAAGGCACAGCTCTCTTGGCTCCTTCTGCGTGAAGCTTTTTCTGACTCCCCAAACTTCAAGTGCCAGACCATTAGGTATTTGCCAAGGTTACATATATTTTTATTTATTCATGTGATATTTATGCTGCTAGCAGTTTTCTTGTAATTGTCTTTCCCATTAAAATGGAAACCCCTTTTGAATAGGGATTGTTTAATTCATCATGCTTTTACCCAGCATGCCTAGCAAAGTATATGAGACATACATAAAAACTCAGGGACCAGGTGATTTCTGTGATCCAGACATCTAAGAATGACAATCATTCCCACCATAGATAGACAGAAATTAAATCATTCTCCAATCATATAAAAATGCAAATCATTAATAATTAGAAAATTATTATAGAAAAATATATGAAAGGCTGAAATAAGATAACAAACATTAAGCCCCTGCTGTGTGCCAATTATTGGGGATACAAAAACTCAATGTGGTGGCTGCTTTTAAAGCACCCACATTCTAATGAGGGAGATAGTAATCTCAGAGGGAAGGAAGGAAGGAGCACTGGATTTTGGTGGGAAAAGTTTCCTGCAGAATGTGGGATTTGAAATAAGTTTGCAGGAAGCATTCTGGGTATGGGGGGCTACCAGTGAAAAGTATAGATTTGGGAAAAGACTGTTCTCCAGAGAACAGTCAGAAGTGGGGAATATGCCTGGAGCAGGGAAGGAGAAGGAAGAACATTTATTAGGCACCAAACTAAGTGTTATTGTATTGTGTTGTTTTTTATTAAACAAATCTTTTATCATTTGATCCTCATAGCCCGGGAGGAGGTCAGATAAGGGCCTGTAATTCTTACTTTGTAGTTGAGGCAGGCAGAAGTTAAATGCTTTCCCCAGTCACAATGGGAGGTCGTGGTTGTCTGAGGTCGGATTTGAACTTGCCTTCCTGGCACTCTCTTCACTGCATCCCTTAGCTGCCTACTGTGGCAGAGGAAAGAGTAAGAAGGGTGGAAAGGTAGGAAGGAGCCCGCTTGTGGCGGGCTTTCACACGGGAGCTTATTGAGTAGGGAGCGTGATGGAGTCAGACTGAGTGCTTTAGGAACACCCGGAGTAGAGGAGGGATTGGAGCGGGAGAGATTTGAGTCGGGGAGGCCTGAGCGCAGCATTGCAGCCGCCTGCGGGGCATTGAGGGCCTGCCTCAGGGTGGCCCCTTAGCGATGGGCACGGGCTCCCTGGCACCCTGTGGTAGAGCCGTTAAGGAACAAAGCCTCAGAACTGGGCCGGCCTCTGTCCCCTTTTGTCCAGTGGAGGCTCCCCAGCCCCCAAAGGAAAGGGGTGCAAAGTATTCGGCGGGGGCACATTTTGTACCCGGAGACAAAGGGGGCCCATCCCTCGGGGAATGGCTGAGCCCAGGGTGGCGCATGAAGCCGGGGAAGACCCGAGTAAACCGAGGCAGGGGGGTGAGCAGTGGCCCTGCCCCGGGAGACTGAGGGCGCTGCTGGGCAAGGCCGGGGCCTGCTCTGTTTGCTGGGCTCTGCATCTTCGTTCTCAGGATCATGTTTCTTTTTTATTGTTGGGCGAGTGAGGATAACGATGGTGTCCTTTCAAAAAAGAAGGAAAGAGAAAAAAAGCGTCTGTGAAGCTAAGACATTTAGACAGAGACGTAGACAAGTATGCAGAGACATAAAAACATGTCGAATTTACACTTTAAAAAGCAGATTTCAGGTAATAGAGACGATGTTTCCCATGTTATCCCCCTTTTCTGCTCAGCTTTGTTTATGGAAATTTTCTCGGTACAAGCCACTTCCACGTGGCCCAGAAGGAAGTCACACAGAACCAAGGGGCTCGATGTCGTTCCACTTCGGTGGGGTCAGGTCAGGGAGCAGCAGGCGGCCATAAGTGACTCGGCCCTCACTGGAGGTTCCGACGGAGGCCCCGGTACCTCTTGTCCGGTATGTGATTGAAGGACCACATGGTCTCCTTCAGCTTGGAGAAGAACATAGCTTTTGTGTTGTCTTTCAATAAAGTATTTTTGTTTGTAGTAGAAGCTTAATACCCAAGTCCCAGAAAGATGTCTATCGTCAGGGCTGGATGTGGGAGCACCCTCCAGCAGGAGGCTCGTGGATGGCTCCATGAGGAGTCCCAGCCTTAACTTGGGACTTGGGGTTGTCTCGCCCTCACCCAAGGGGTAGGTGCCATATTCTGGACCTGAACTGGCATCTTCTTGGCCCGGTTCCGGAACGCTGCTTAATGCCCTGCTCTCTACAGATACCTAGCAATTATAATTAATGAATAATGGGGGAATGAAAGTGAATTAAAAGCATTTGCCAGTGTTTCTCCCGACAGCCTTTTGGATGAGATTGAGCTAGAGCCTCGATGAGGAGGGGGATTCTGATAGTCCCTGGCGCACTGCTCCAGGAACGTTGTCCTTGGCCCCTGCTCTTCCCTATTGTGCCTGATGCCTTAGATAAAGCTCTAGGAGGCCTGCTTATTAAATCTGCAAATGACCAAGCTGGGAGGGACGGATGATGACCATGAAGGCAACATCTGCAAAGGTTGCCATCTCAGAAGAATGGGTGGAATCAAATAAATTATAAGAGGGAATAAAGGCTTGGGTTTAACAAAGAATTAGAACAAAGCTGTGATGCTGGAAGCATTAGGCCATTTATAATGGAACATCCCCAGGAGAGGAGACTTAACATGAACCGTGTGGGGTGGGGGCAAGGGCCGTGAGGAAGGAATATAGGGAAGAAATGGAGGTTGGGAGACAAGGGGACAGGACTGTCTTTGGGCTCTGGACAATCAGCTGTAGGACTTAAGGAAGTCCTTTATAGTCCCTAATGGATCGAAGTTGGAAGGAGGTCCCTGTTAGTCAGCAAACAGAGCTCTGTCCCTGTGGTCGGGGTGCCTAAGGGATCCCGATTGTCTTCATCCAAGAGCAGCTGCGAGGGAGCAGGTTCTGAGGCGTCCCTTTGCTTCTGATCTTTGCTGTTTGGAGCCGAGTACCATAGTGTATGATTGACGCAGAAGTCCCAGACTGAATTAAATGGAGAACTGAAGCCTGTGATCTCAGGGATGAGCATGACGAGCATCTCTAGGGGAGGGGCCTCTAGGCTGGGCTGGATGGACGGGCCTGCTTTGGCGGACGCAAGTCCGTGGCGAGCGAGGTCTGTGAGCCGGATGAAGCGCCTCTTTTGGGGCAGGGGTTGTTGGCTCAGCCCTCGGATGCGTGGAGACCCAGAAGAAAATGTAGCTTAATTATTGTCTTTTTTTTTTTTTTTTTTTTTTAACAGGTTCCCCTTAGTGAAGCTGTGGACCCGGTGGATTTGGAAGATTACTTAATTACACACCCCCTGGCTGTGGAGTCTGGACCTCTGAGGGACTTGCTTGAATTTCCCCCAGATGACATTGAAGTTGTTTATAATCCCAGGGACTGTCGAACCCTCGTGTCGGCCGTGCCTGAAGAAAGGTGAGACGGTCTTGGAGAACCAGAGTTGGATTCTGGGAATTGCTGCCCATTCTGTAATTGGACCCAGCTCCCTCGATTGTGTCACTAATGCATCTTTCATACAAAACCGGGGCTCTGACCTTAGGATTTGTTTTAAAATATATTTTGATGATTATTTCAATCCAATTTGTTTGCTTTGGGAACCTCAGTTTATATGTTTAGAAACGTGGTTCAGAGAAGAGTTCCATAGGTTTCACCAGGGGGCGGGGGCTGGGGAGGGATTCCCTCGCACACAGAAAAGGCTTTTAGCCAAGTACTTTTCTTCCCGGCCGCCCTAACGGATATTTATTCTTCAATAGTGAGATGGACCCTCATGTTAGAGACTGCGTGAGGAGCTACACTGAAGACTGGGCCATCGTGAACAGAAAGTAAGTCACCGGCTCTTTATGCCGTCACCGCATCAGGTGCTTACTCATCGCCCCGAGATCTGGAAAACTCCTGACAAAAGCAGGGGCCCTTGGAACAAAGCTCTCCTTAGCGAGCCCGTTTTGCTACATCACGGAGTAGAGGGTGGGGTGGGAGCGAGGGCCCTTCACCACTGAGAGAATTCTCCCTTCCAGCCTGATGCTGGCCAAAGCCAGGCAGCCCCTGAGCAGGGCCAAAAGGAAAAGAAGGCCTTTGTCCGTTTGTCCTTGTGCTCCCCCCTCCCTGAGGTCTCCTGGGATGAGGGTTGTAATCTGGGGAGATATTGTGGGAAGCTCTCAGCCAGTGCTGCTTCTTTCTGACGAGAATGAGGTCGTTGACAGTAAGTGACGTGGTGATGGTGCAGAAGTCCGCGCGAGGGCACATCTTGCAAGGGCTGTTCCGGTCACCGTCCTGCCTTTGGGCTGCTTGTCACAACTCTCCGGGCTGCACTAGGCGCCCCGGGGGGCGTTGCTCCATGCGTTTTCTGTGACTGACTAAAAACACGGCTAAAGGCCATGGCAAAGAAGAGCTACTTTTGTTAGCTTGCAACTTTGACAGATATGTCTCTTAGCTACGGAGCTGAAGGGTGAAAACCAGGAAGGGGAGTGAGTGTGTGTGTGTGTGTGTGTGTGTGTGTGTGTGTGAAAATGTAGTTTGTGAGATGTGAGATGTAGTTGTATTTAGACCCAATGATACTAGCTCATTATGGATTTTGACCAAAGGGCCTCTTAAAAGAGATTTTTAACATAACCTTCCTCTTCTCATTTAGTGTAATTATCCGTAAACCACACTTAATACCAATCATAATTTAAAATGAGAGCAAAGCTATTTACATAAACTAAAGTCTTGGAACTATTGCCTCAAATTGAACAATACATTTTTTAAACATGTATTATGAATGGTGTAATTGGTTGCTAATTAGCCTTTTATATTATAATCATATATACACCTCAACAGATTTCTGGTCATATCAGTGTGGGTACTCCCTCCAGAATTGCAAATTGTAACCCATCAACACCTGCTTGTCCCATGTGACCAGTGGCCAGGTCTTCTCATAAATCCAAAAGGCTGAGGGCTTGCATATTTGTAGATCTTGCCAGTAGAGTACATAGACTGATCATTGATTGTCCCTCAGTCTTGCTTGTAGGTTCTATCTTTTTTCCCCGTTATCTATTTCTCTAATGACATTGTTTAAATTTCAGCTAAATTCTTTCTTGGTAATGCCATACATACACTCAGAGCCACTGCTTACATCTCTCTTGTTCTTTGGGTGACTCTGAGACTGTAGTACTTCATGACTTGTCCCAGAAAAATGGTCATGTTAAAATAAATTGGGTTTTTGTTTGAGGGAAATGATGGGATCGTTAAAACTCTGTTCAAGTTCCCAAAGGCTCTATTCCATTCTCCTCCTCTTGTTCTCAAGCTTTTGTATATTTGCCATGCCTAATTTATATATTTTGATGGATGAGCCTTTGAGTTGTCCAGTCATATGTGCAAACAGTCATTCAACATCCTCTTTATTTTTCTCGTGTAGTTGATTAGATCAAACTCATTTGAGTGCTTGTGAGTCTTTTTAAGGAGTAGACTCTTCAGTGAGTTAGATACAACACAATGTCATATACAATCGGGATCCTCTAAAAGAACTAACTTTATATAGGAGTTCTTTTTCCACTGGATATGCTTAGGGATAGTGGCAGGTACCACCTTCTGGTTGGCATATGTTTCCTTGACCATCACTCCTTTATTTGGTGTGGCCTTTCTCTGGATGTGGGCTCCATGAGGGCAGGAAATCTCTTGCTTTTATATTTTTATTCCCTGTGCTAGCTTAAGCCTTGGCACTTTCTAACTGCTTAGTGCAAGTTCATTCATCCAATCATTCATCCATTGATTTGTGAGATTTTATGTTCTCTATATCTTCATCCATTTGTGCATCTATAATGTTGTGGTCTGCTGACCTGTTTGCTTCAATGTCCTCAACTAAATGGGAAAGAAAATTTGGCGCCTACCTCTCTAGGCTATTGTGAGGATCAAATGAGATGATAGGTAGATTGTGGAAGCCTTCCCATTCCTTCCTTTCTAATATCTTCATCAAGATATTATTTTGATTTATTTTCAATTAATTTTGTAGAGGTAGGAAAGTAGGCAATTATTGATAATATCTCATTCATCTTGGAAATAACAATAAGAACTGAGATATTTCCCAAATTTTTGGTATTATTCTTTCTTCATACCTTGATGGTCTCTCCCAAAGTGGGGAGAAGAGAAGAAGCATTTATGAAGTGATTCCTTTGTGCTTAGTGCTGTGGTAAATGCTTTACAGATATCATCTCATTTGATCCTCACAATAGCCCAGAGAGATAGGTGCCAAATTTTCTTTCCCATTTAGTTGATGACATTGAAGAAAACAGGTTAATGTATTTGCTTGAACTCATACTAGTAAGTATTGCAACTGGATTTAAATAGAATTCAATAACTGTCCTCTGATGGCTTTGCTTGAAGGCCAGACTTTTCTCTGTAGACTTGCTTACTTTTTCCATCTTTAACTTCTTCATTACCATTTCCACTTTGCTACTTAGGGCTTCTGAAACCAGCACTGGAGTCCAGATGTGTTGGTTCTATTGTTACTACTGATGAAAAGTTTTTCTTAAAAAGCTTTAGAGATTTTTTCCATTTTTCATCTTTGTTGTTTTCCATGGCCACTCAGATGCAACTTTGATTTCCTGACATTTTCTTTGACAGAAGACTGATTCTTCTCACTTTATAATTCCTTCCTGCTCATAATTTCCCACTCAGCTCCTCAGAACTTCATAATTTGTATTCCAAATTGCCATTGCCCTTGACTGAGTCCTCTGGGCTTACGGGATGTTGTGCTCTTGGTTTCAACAGTTCCATCTTATTCTCTTTGGCTGGATTTTCCGCCATGTTATGCCTCCTCATTTTGGGTATTCCTTAAGGCTTTCTTCTCCTTTCCCTGCTCTTTCTCCTTAGTTACTATGGCAACTTCTGTGAATTTAATGATCATCTCTCTGCTGATGATGCCAAAGTCTGTACATACAGCTTCATATCCAATAGGTTAATGAACCTCAACGTCTCATAGCCATACTTTTTGCCTACTCATATAGGAACTGGTTTGCCTATCAGTTGGGAAATATTATTATTTCGATATAAGAAAGTAAATATAAATAATTCAGAGAAACTTGGTGTTAAAGACTTAGTTGAAATAATAGAATGAAAAAAGCAGATGGAATAATCTTATTCAGTGACTACAACAATGTAAAGGAAAACAACTTTGACAGATATCTGAAGTCTGACCCATGAGGTGCTCAGGCCTGGGCTTAGATGATTGGCTTTATCTCCCTTCTTGTGAAGACTGAGTTAGCACCTTGGATGCTTTAGAATCAGCCAGAGTCAGGATAAGCAAAAGTCCTTGGTCTTTATTCTTGGTCTCAGGGGTAGAAGTGAAGGGGATGGATGCAGGATCTCTACAACCTTCCTTCTCTTCGTCCACCACCAAAGTGACTCTGGCTTGTCTTACTCCACCCCCTAATCCCTCTTACAATTCTCTGTATACACCAAAAAGATTAAACCAGCACAGAATAGTGGGAAGGGCCATTTTCCAAGCATATGCTAATGAGTATTGTCCAATCAGTAATTAGCCTTAAGTGCTCGGTTGTCCGACTCCAGTGCACCTGCTCAGAGTTGCAGCCCTTTACATCTCCCGTTTTCTTTTGTTTTAGAACACAGGTGGTCATGCCATCTCTGACTTCTCAGGGAGGTGAGAGACCCCAAAAGGAGATGATCACACCCTCCCTGACATCTCAGGAAGGGAGATGAAAAGCACCAAAGGGAAGTGGGGGTTGCTAGTGGCTTTCTAGGCTGAAGGGTCTTATTAGAAACAGGTATCCATCAGCATGGGAGGTATTGCACAAGCACATAGCAGTAATGCACAGGCTCTTAGTGATGACTCTCCCCGCAGTCAGTGCAGGTTCAACATGGTGCAACAAACATGAATTGTACATGCATAACAAACAATATAAATCAACAAGGTGTTGTAAAAGATTTCCAGAAGTCTTAGAAGGAGGGTATATAAACAACAGTCACACATATGTCTCTTTCAGCAGCCAAGAGATTTAATGAGTTGAATGTTTAAACACACTTTACGCCGTCCTTCTGTTAATTTGGGTTAATCGTATGACCGCGGTGGCTGGCACGAGATTTACCAACCCTTTTTATTATGATTTAGTCAAACTTTCATTTATAGCTCGATGTTAATCACTGCTGTAACCTGTGGGGGTGGGGGTTTTCCCCTCAACATTTCCTAGGCCTTTCAGGAATACCTCGACTGTACTCAGACTAACCAGATGCTTACACAGCATGAAATGTATTATCTTCAATTGGCTCATTTATTTCTCTTACAGCTGTTATTTTAATAATCTTCATCATCTGAGAAGCTTTTGCATCTAAATGAGAAGTTTCTTCTGTAGTCCAAACCCAGTCTATTGTCCATTGCTTCACATGTCAGGGAATCCAGTGATCCCCACAAGTTTTTGAAGTCCTGCAACAGTCTTTTTATGTGTTAGGGAATCCAATGATTCCTACAACAGTCTTATCATGTCTCAGAGAATCCAATGATTCCTGAGGTTTTCAAGTCCTACAACAGTCTTATAATGTCTCAGAGAATCCAATGATTCCTGAGGTTTTCAGGTCCTACAACAGTCTTATAATGCCTCAGGGATTCCAGTGATTCCTGAGGATTTTCAAGTCCAACAATTTTTGATGTCCATGAGTCAAACACCATAACTGCCATGCTCTTTCAGTGGTGGGCACAGTCAGCGATGGAACCACCTGAAAACATCAGGTCTTTTCCTTTGTTTCAAGGGTCTGTTGCATATCCTTCCAATGGACAAGGCGAATATGGCTCGTTGGCACCCATCTGATTCCTTCTCCTTCTGTAGAGATACAAGCAAACCCTCTCCCCAAGCAGTTAACCTATCTGGTCCCTTCCATTCACCACTTTCTGGGTCTCTCCACATCACCTGGCGATTATCTAAAGATAGTGGAGCTGCTCGCACTGGACACTGCCCTTCCGGTGGGTTATAAAACCTGTCTGACGGAGCCAGTGCATCTTTGTCAAAAATCAAGAAGTTAATAGTATAAAGTGCTAGATTTAGTAGTTCTCTAGGTTTACCTGTGGCTCCCCCTTTCTTTTGTTTTTGGAGGAGCATCTTAATGTCTCTGTTTTTCCTCTCTTTCCTCTCTACTATTGCCTATCCTTGAGGATTAAAGAGTATGCCAGTGGTGTGTAAAATGTTATACTGTGCACAAAAGTGTGCAAAATGTTTAGAAGTATATGCAGGATCATTGTCTGTTTTTATTGCTTGTAGCACACCCATAATTGCAAATGCTTGTATAAGGAATTCAGTGACCACTCAGGCTTTCTCTTTATCAGTCTGAGTATGCTTCCTGTAGATCTCCTTTGATGTGGGGGTGGGAGTGGGGGGAGAATCTTTTTCCAATATCTGCCCCATTTCAGCTAGAAAATGAGAGTTACTAGTTTAGTCCTTAACAAAGTAAGTTCCCTGTTTTGTCTATTAAAATACTCACCCTATTTCCTGGACACCAGGGACTTCTTCAGTGAAATTAGGGTCCTTGGTCCACCCATTGGGCACCAGATGTGAAGGCCGCATTAGCACCCTGGATGCCTTAGAATCAGCCACAGTCAGGCTAAACAAAAGTCCTTGGTCTTTATTCTTGGTCTTCAGGGGTAGAAGTGAAGGGGATGGAGGCAGGATCTTCACCACCTCCCTTCTCATTTACCACCAAAGTGACTCTGCATTGTCTTACTCCACCCCCTAGTCCCTCCTACAATTCTCTGTATACACCAAAAGATCGAGCCAGCACAGAATGGTGGGAAGGGCCATTTTCCAATCATATGCTAATAGAGTTTTCTCCAATATGTAATTGGCCTTAATTGCTCGGTTGTCCAACCTTAGTGCACTACTCAGAGTTTCAGCACTTTACACCTTCTCCTCCCAGAACAGGTGCTATAGAAGGAAAAGGTATGTTTTAATTAACTGGGCTTCTTTGTGGGGAAGGGGGGGCCACTAGTGCCATGAAGCAGTCACTGCAGAGTGAAAGTGATCAAGAATAAGAGAAGCTTCAATAAAACTTAAAAGAAGTTTTTCAAAGATGTATTAAAAGCTGTGAGACTGGCATAATGTTGATGATGAGTTTTGATTTGAATAGTAGTCATATCTGATTTCTCATCATGAACAGTGTTTATTATATCAGCATGCTCCATGCAACTGATAGAATACATTTTTAATAACAGAGGAAACAAAAAGAGCATTTTTTGAAAGATTAAAAAAATATTTTCAGTTTCAAATTCTTTCCTCTTTCTTCACTCTCTTAGACACTGAGAAGGCAAAATATATGATAACTATTAAAAAGGTGAAGTCATGAAAAATATTTCCACATTAGCCATGTTATATAAAAAAAAAAAAAAAGAAAAAGAAAAAGAAAATAATCAGTTCTTTCTCTGGAGGTGGATTGCATTTTTGTTATTTGGAATTGTCTTGAATCACTGCCTTGCTCAGAGGAGCCAAGTCTTTCACAATTAATCAATGTATAATATTGCTATTACTTTATACAGTGATCTTCCAGTTCTTCTTACTTCACTTTCCACTGGTTCATGTAAGTCTTTCCAGGTTTTTCTTTTTCTTTTTTTATCTTAAAGATTTTTCTATTGTTTATTTTTGAAAAAATGAGAGCTTTTTATTTTTCAAAATACATGCAAAGATAGTTTGAAACAATCATCAATAATTTCCATCAATTTCCAATTCTTTACTATCACAAAAAAACTACTATAAATATTTTTGTACATAGAGATCATTTCCCTTTTTAAAAAATCTTTTTGGGATGATGACCTAGTAATGATATTTCTGGGTCAAAGGATATACATGGTTTTATGTCCCTTTGAACATTATTCCAAATTATTCTCCAAAATGTTTGAGCCAGTTCACAACTCTACCAACAATGCTTTTGTGTCTCAGTTTTCCTATATTTCCTCCATCATTTGTTGTTTTTCTTGTTCACCTTGCCGTGTTTTTTGCTATGTTAGCCAATTTGATAGGTGCAAGGAGGTATCTCAGAGTTGTTTTACTTTGTATTTCTTTAATTAATAGTGATGTAAAGGATTTTTTATGTGACTTTTTGATGTCTTTTTCTGAAAATTTTCTGTTCACATCCTTAGATCATTTATCAAAGGGGAAATAGCTCTTATAATAAGTTTGTCCCAGTTTCCTGTATTTTTGAGAAATGAGGCACTAAAGGCTTTTCTTTCCCTCTTTCCTGCTTTCCTTCTAATTTTAGCTGTATTGGTTTTGTTTATGTAAAAACTTTTAAATTTAATGTAATCAAAATTATCCATTTTACTCTCAGTCTCTTGTTTGATAATTAATTCTTTCTTTCTTCATAGATCTATAAGGCAAATTTTCCCAGTTTTCCCTAATTTGATTGTAATATCACCCGTGTTGCTTCTTTTTATAGGCTTTCAGCTGTTTTGTAGGGTTAATAATTGCTCTGCTTTCTGCTTCCCAGGGGAGGTGTAAGGGGAAGATACTTTGTTCACTCCAAAGCTTTCCCTAAGCAGCCCAGTCAGGAGTTCTCTTAAAAATAAAAGGCATTAAGGGGAATAAAGTTCAACATTTTTTAGATTTATCAAAATGGTATAGAAGCAACACTTGCCCATTAGCAGCACAATTAAAATTTCAGAACAGAGTTAAATCCTCTGCTTGTGAATAATAACTATAATAATTCCATTTGCATTAGAGTAAGTGTCTTTCTGGCAGTGCTTTCTTAATTTCTGAAATTAAAATTTTCTTTGCTGTCCCAGTTGCTCTGGGTTTAAACTTCAGATTCCTGTCCGATTTTTTTTTTTTTTCACTTTTTTTATCTTGGCCTCTCAGTGTTCTGCTTTTCAACCATCATTGCCGAATACTTTTGTTAAAATAGTCTTCCTCACATCTGCTGTGTAGTCTTCATCTCATTCATCTCAGGTGATCTATCATTCTTTTCTATTTTCCTAGTTTCTTGGGTTACAAGCTGACTGGATTGAATATCTTGATTCAATAAAACTAGAATTTGGAGAGATCTTCTGGGGTTTTATGTCAAGTATTGTCCTTTGTTCTTGAAGGGAATCAAAATGACGTCACTCTGTTAGAATACAGTTACAATTCGTCCGACGGGCTGATCAGACTAATATGAGCTTAGAAAGCTCTATCACAGGTCAGGCACAGAAGTGCAGATGAACATTTGGGGATTCTCTAGCTTTGCGCTTAATGCATTTCTTTTGAGCTACAGCAATTTTGCTTTGCTCATAGAGCACAGCACCTTCTCTGATGAAGGTACAATTAGGGTTATACACCCAGAATAATAATAGTTGTCAAGTGTAAAGCCTTTTTCTCCATGCTTAGCCATGGAGATCTTTCTTGATTTTTCTGCTGCTTCTAACATAGCTGGTCACTCTCTCCTCCCTGATCATCTTTTCTCTTGAGGTTTTTCACTCTCTTCTACTTTCCTGCCCTCTTCTTCTCAGTCTCCTTTGCTAGTTCTCTGCCAGATCACATCCTTTAACCATGGGTGTTCCTCAGGGTTAGTCCTGGACCTTCTTCTCTCTCTGTAATACTTCACTAGATATCCTCTAGACATCTTGAACTCAACATGTCCAAAACAGAACTCATTTTTTGGTCTTCAAATCCCTCCACCCTCATCACTTCTCTATTTCTGTGGAGGGTATCCCAGCTCTCCCCGGTCCCTCAGGCTCCCAAGCTAGGAGTAATCCTGAACTCTTCACCATCTCTCACTCCTCGTATCTAATTTGTTGCCAAACCCTGGATTTCACTTCTGCAGCATCTCTGGTCAGTTTCCTTCTGTAGCATCTCTGGTCAGTTTCCTTCTGCAGCATCTCTGGTCAGTTTCCTTCTGCAGCATCTTTTCATGGCTGCAGCATCTCTGGTCAGTTTCCTTCTGTAGCATCTCTGGTCAGTTTCCTTCTGCAGCATCTTTTCATGGCTGCAGCATCTTTGGTCAGTTTCGCCTCTCCAGCATCTCTGGTCAGTTTCCTTCTGCAGCATCTCTGGTCAGTTTCCTTCTGCAGCATCTCTGGTCAGTTTCCTTCTGCAGCATCTCTGGTCAGTTTCCTTCTGCAGCATCTTTTCATGGCTGCAGCATCTCTAGTCAGTTTCCTTCTGTAGCATCTCTGGTCAGTTTCCTTCTGCAGCATCTTTTCATGGCTGCAGCATCTTTGGTCAGTTTCACCTCTCCAGCATCTCTGCTCAGTTTCACTCTGCACCATCTTTCCAATACACCTCCCTCTCTCCTCTGACACAGCCCCCATCCTGTGTAGGCTCCCTTGAATTGTTTCAGTAACTGCCAGGGGAGGGGGAAGTCCTGCCTGCCTCAAGTCTCTCCCAATTCCAGTCCATTTTCTCTTCAGCCACTAAAGTTATTTTCCTAAAATACAGGTCCATTCCATCCCCTTCCCTAGATTAATAAACTCCTGTGGTTCCCTATTGTCTTCAGGATTAAATCCAGAAATCCTCTGGCATTAAGAGCCCTTCATATTATAGGACTCTCCTACTTTTCCACTCTTCTCATATCTTATTCCTCACCATGAACTGTGTAGTTTAGTCACATCAGCCTCCTGGCTTCCATGAACAAGACTCTCCACCTCTCAACTCTGGGCATTTTCTCTGACTGTCCCCTGTGGCTGGAATGCTTTCCTGCCTTTCTGCCTTCTGGCTTCTTTTAAGTTCCATCTAAAATCCCATCTTCCACCAGAATCCTTTATCAATTCCTTTTAATTCCCACTGTTGATTATTTCCTGTTTATCTTATGTATAGTTTCCTTTTATATATTTATATGCTGTCTCCCTCATTAGATTGTGAGCTCCTGGAGTATAGAGGTTTTTTTTTTTTTTTTTTTTTGGGGGGGGGTTCTTTTTTATTCCCAGTGCTTAGTACAGAGTCTGGCACATAATAGGCACTTAATATTCATTGACTGGCTCACTGTCACACATGTGTGAGAGGACAAGGAAATGGAACTGGAAAACAGTAAATGTTATTAAATGAATATTAAATGTTATGGTACCTTGGGTGGGTGGCCATTTGTTTACTACACACATTTGTCATTCCATTGGGCATTATTATTTTTAAAATATCAGGAAATATTGTAGAGAAACATGTACTTTTTCAATAATGACTTTGATGAGTTGGTAGTGTGACAAAGGTAAAATGGGTTTAAATGTTTGGTTTTTTTTAATAGGTATCACAAACTGGGAACCGGCTTTAATCCTAACACATTAGATAAACAGAAAGAAAGGCAAAAAGGTTTGCCCAAACAGATCTTTGAGTCCGATGAAGCTCCTGATGGGAACAGCTACCAGGATGAACAAGTAATATGCTTTACATTTGACCATAAAAGCTGCTTTTAACTTGTATTTGTTGCTTATTGGCTTTTGTACGCTTGATGTTCCACATCACAGGATGACCTTAAAAGACGGTCCGTGTCAATCGATGACACCCCCCGGGGCAGCTGGGCCTGCAGCATCTTTGACTTGAAGAATTCCCTGCCCGATGCGCTGCTCCCCAGTCTGCTTGATCGGACTCCAAATGAAGACATTGACCATCAGAACGATGACCAAAGAAAATCCAACCGTCATAAAGAGCTGTTTGCATTGCACCCGGCACCAGATGAGGTATGCTGAACTCCTAGAAGAGAGACAGACAAAGCCAAGTCTCCCATGCATTCTCCAGCAGCGACAGTGTGCTGCTCGCTTGCTCTAAGAATTCATTCTCTATTTTGGCTGCTTGGGTAGCTTTCTTCCATTGCAATCTAAGCTTTATTTGTCATCTATTTTCCCCAGAATAATGTCTTGCACATGCATAGGAAGTACTCAGAGAATTCTTGTTGAGTGGACTGCATCAAAAATATTAAAATAAGTGTTAAACTTTGTGGGATAAAAAGGAGTTTAATTTGCCCCAGTTGCTTAACATAAAGTTATATTGCTGGAAATGAATATATTTCTATTAGACCAAACTATGTTGATTTTTTTTAAAGTGATTTTTGAATTGTGCTCAGGGCAGCTTTGCGGTTCATAATTTTGAGACATCATCATCTTTTTAGCTGTCCCTACAAATGAAAGAGTATAGCATAATGTTAACTTATGGTAAAATCACTTTTGAAAGTTTCTATTTGCCAGCTAAACTTTGGAAGGTTTCTTCATTTTTAATCTCGTTTCTCAATTTGCAGGAAGAGCCCATAGAACGACTCAGTATTCCTGAAATACCCAAAGAACATTTTGGTCAAAGACTTCTTGTAAAATGCTTGTCCCTCAAGTAAGTATTTCTTTCCTTTCCTGTTCAGGTTTGTTTCCCGCAATGACTTTGTACCGAGACAGCTCTAGTCCTCATCCCTCCTGCATGCTGTGCTCACAAATGGACTGTCCAGGTCTCCATTTAGATACCATCTCAATTACACATGCAGGGCAGGTCGCTATTGGTAGTTTGGAAGTTTCAGGTGGAAGTCATTCTTTCCCACACTGTTTCCCATTGTAGGGTACATAGTTTTTAAATTGCCTCTTCAGAATTTTGCAGGGAATTTTTCTTTGCCTCTAGAGTATGATTTCATCTTTGTCTGCAGAAGAACAAGTTGTTAAACCACAGGATTTTAACAGATCTTCCTTTTTTTCTTCCAGAATTATTTATTTTGTCATTTATTTCTTTAAAGAAAAAATATTTGAGAGAAAAGAAGAAAAATGTCTTAATTGAGAGCATTAAAAAAGCATCCAGAGCTTAAGGACCCACTTGAAAACCATAGCTATATTCCTTTAAGAACAAACATTTTATACATTTAATGACCTTTCACTGGAAACCTGTTAGGCAAGTTTAATGAGCTGGAGCTTTTGAACATCAGGCTACTTGTGCCTAGTTCCTGGGCTATAACTCTTTCCTAATAACATAGGTTCAAATTTTACTGTTACTTCCTTAGAGGAATAAAGTTCCCACCTGCTGTAGTCATCTATTTTCTCCCTAGTTAGCTCAGCCCTTTTGCTTCTGCTGTCCACTTTGTCCTAACAGTGTTAACAGATATGGCGTCTTCCATCATACATTTCATAAAAGGGCAAAGTGAGGGAGAACATGAATATGTTTTAAATTCAGAAAAAATTTTTATAGTCATGTATAGAAAATTATATTCTTAAAAATAATGCTTTTGCAATTAATTATATCAGAGCGCACCCCCTTTGCAAATCTTGTATGGAATAGTGAGTGGAGATAGTAGTAATTATAATAACAACAATGATGACAGCTCATGATTAAAAAGTGCTTTTTAAAGAAATTTGCCAAATACCTTCCTTGTGTCATCTCATTTGGTCCCCTCACATCCACCTGGGAGGAACTCATCTCATGGATCACAGAAGATTAGCTGTCAAGCTGAAAGGAGCCTTCGGGGTCCCCTAGTCCAACCCGATTACTTATGAGGGGGATGTCACTAGCAAGATCACTGAGGGGCCAGCAGAATCTGGACTCAGAGCTTTATGTGATGACCATAAATGCGCTCTGGCGTAGAGAGCATGTGGTCGCCCTGCTCTGTTCCATTAGCCCTCGTGTGGAGGGAGCCTCTGCCCCTTTTCTGGAGGAAAGGCCAAATTGTTGCTCCCTGAGCGATCATCAATTCCTGTAGTCCGCCAGGGTGGGAACCAAAAGGGCCATCACGCACACTGGTGGCGCAGCCGGGGCAGACTGAAAGGAGGACACACGCATCCCTCTGCAGACTGCTCGATGGCTGAGCACTGCCCTCAGCCCATGGAGCAGCTCGGTGTCCGGGGCACGGAGGGCCTGAGAGCCGGGGCGAGCCACGTGGCCCACCCCCAAGTTCTGTGGGACCCCAGGCGGCTCATCCCCCCGCCCGCTGCACCAGAAGACGCTGAGGCGAAAGTTACGGGGAGTCATGCGTTGACAGAGAGTGCTTCCACATTGGGAATTCCTTTTACTGATGAAATATATGTATAGTGGAAATCTCCCTCCTCTCAGGGGGGAAAGATCAGCCTGTGGGTGTCCAGATATAATTCCACAATACTTAGTTTTGTAAATAAATTCTCTACCGAGCATTTTGGGGGAAGGGAGAGGGCACAAGCATTTATATAGCGCCTACTGTGTGCCCGGCCCTTTGCTGTTTGATCTTCACTACAGCCCAGGATGTAGCCCATTTTACCATTGAGGAGCCTGAGGCTATAAGATTAAGGGTTTAGCCTCAGACACCGGCCCCTCCCGAACTCCTCCCCGGGGTTTCCCTTCCACCCTTAAGGTTTCTGTTTAGGGGGTGGGGCTTTGTCCGCATGATGTCACTAAGTTCTCTGAGGGGCTTCGGACTTCTCCCGGTTAGTCCCTCTGCGACTGCGTGGGACACACTTAATGAGAGGGACCTTAGCCAAGAAATCAGCGGCCCCAGGCAGTCCGGGCTCGAGGAAGCCCCGCTGGCCACCTGTCTGTATCCCATGGTGCTCTCAGAACCCACTCTGTGTGCGAGTTTGCTCGGTGCCATCCCTGCTGGACGGGAAGCTTCTCGAGCGCAGGACTGGGTTTGACTTTAGCCCCGGGGCTTAGCACCGTGCCCGGCCCCTGCCTCCAGTTAGTGTATGGTAACTGGTGGCGGACCCTCTTTAGGGTTAGTGGGATTCATCTTTGGACAGCCAGAAAGTCACCTCTCCCATTCAGGCTCATTGGAAATGGGGGTGGGGGAGAGAAAGTGGGGATGTCCCCGCATACGCCGCCCTCCTTCTGTGTGACCTCGCCTAGGCGCAAGAGCACTTCTCGGCCTCTTTTCCCCCTCTTGAAAATGGGGATTATAGCTCCTCCATCCCAGACTTCTGTGAATCCAGTGGGCAGCGTTTTCCATGATGTAAACCCCACAGAAATGGCAGTTCTTCATGGTGAGATCCATAGGACCTGTCCTCTGTGAGCTTCTGCTCTTGGGTCACTGGCGCCTTTTGCCTATTAAATTTTTTAAAAAATTTTCTGGTTATACATGTATATTAATATTTTAAAACACCCCCCCCCCCCAAGGCAATTAGGATTAAGTGACTTGCTGGGGTCACACAATTAGGAAGTGTTAAGTGTCTTGAGGCTAGATTTGAACTTGTCCTGACTTCAGGGCTAGTGCTCTATCCATTGCCACCGACTAGCTGCCTCAGAACACACATTTCTTTATGAAATTTATGAAATATATTGGGAGAGAAAAATAAAAATAAAAGGGGAAAACCACTAGAGAGAAAACAAAAAAGAAGCAAAGGTAGCATGTGCTGATTTACACTCAATCCCAGTAGTTCCCTTTCTGGATGCAATGGCATTTTCTATCCAGAGTTTATTGGGGTTACCTTGATCACTGAACCACTGAGAAGAACCAAGTTTTTCATAGTTGATCATAGCACAGTTGCGGTTCCTGAGTATAATGTATTTCTGATTCTGCTTGTTTTACTCAGCATCAGTTCGTGTAACTCTTTCCAAGCTTTTCTAAAATCAACTTGTTCATCATTTTTTATAGAACAGTAATAATCCCATTACCTTCATATACTACAGCTTATTCAGTCATTCCCCAATTGATGTTGCCCTTTTTAAAAAAAAAAATCATATTTTTGTGTCAGATCTAAGATTTCACTGGAGTGGGGCAATTCACTGTGTAGAAATGACATCACCCATGCAGATTAGCAACTATGTGAAGTTAGAAATCTCAGAGAATTGTGTGAAGGCTGAAAGGCCATAGGAACTTGCCATGGCCACTCAGCCAAGGTTAGTCACAGGCATTTCTGGAAGGGGAAATGCTCTTAATACAGCTAAATATTTAGGGAAGTGATTTGTCGTGTATGAAAAATGCGTCAGTCAAAATTTAATATTTGTCCTTGTGAGGAATTCACCAAGTTGTTGTTATTTTTTTTAGATTTGAAATTGAAATTGAACCCATTTTTGCAAGTTTGGCTTTATATGATGTCAAGGAAAAGAAAAAGGTAAGTTTGAAGAATATGGGGCCATATTTTTCAGTCATAATCATTTGTAACTTTAAAAATATTTTCTGAAATCTTATTTTGATATTTTTATCTTAAGCCATAGGTCATAAAATGTTCCTAGAATATTATTTTGCAAGGTAAATGTAAAATATTTAAATTTCCAAGTAATTGGTAAACATTAATCTTTTATCTGCATTTAGCAGAGTTCTTAGAATATAGTAGTCATTTAGTAAATGGTTTTTGATCCACCTTGCCAAAAAACACAAACAGAAATTTTAGATAAAAATGTTAATTCTAAAGATTGTTAAGCATTTTTCTATTTTGAAGCACAATTGATGGTCAGCTCCAGTGTAATCTAGCTATTTCATTAGAAACATGTCAAAAGTAAACTATAGAGAATTAAATATGAATCTCAAAATTCTTATATGTTGTCAGGTTTAAAAAATCGGTCATAGAGTAAAGACCGTTTAAGGAAATTATAAGAAAATAATAGTCATCAAATAGTCTCATTGTTGCATTTGATAGCTAAAATGATATTCTTTTTGATTTGAGAAATTCTGTGTTGAATGTTTTCTTTTAGCAGTTTAACAGCAGTGACCTCATTACTTTGGTTCCTTCTTTCACTGATGTAAATTGGTATCTCTTTAACTCCTATTTTGTCCATTTCTTTAAAAAAAAATAAGTGCTTCATGAAGGTTACATACTCACCATTCTAAGGTCAACTTTTGTACTTTTAATATCTCAAGAGGACCAAGGTATTAATGCACAGATGATCAGAGATTCCCTTTGGGGAAGTATCGTAAAAGTCAGCTAATGCAGCCTCTTTCTTTTGGAGATGACAAGACCAAGAGCCAGAGAGCCTCCTTTCAATGTGTATATTTAGGGGTTAAAGCTGGAACCCCACCCAGGAGCCTAGCTGACAACACTGGCACTTTTAATTGATCCTGATTGCCGGCAGCTGCATCTTAGACTCCAGTTTTTGCTAGATGATGATGGGTCCTCAGTCATATGGATGGCTTTTAGCCTTTTAGCATAGCAATTATGTAATTCCGTAGCTTCTCTCTTGATCTTGGGGTGGAAGTTTCATGGGTGTATGTGCTGCTCTCTCTTCTCAAACTATAGAGCCTTCTTTTCTTTCCATTATCGTTTGGGCTTGGGGGCATTTGGGTTTTTTCAAATTCATGGAATCACATGATTCCTAGACGGCAAGTGTCTCTGAGAGAAAACTAGTGTGAAAGAGAGACTTTTGAAACAACTCAAGACTTATAATCAATGAAAAGACTCCATTCTTTTTTCTTTCTTTGCCCAGTTTATTATCCATTAGCTAATACCTGTCCTGTAGCTGTAGATCTTCCTGTGTATCTATATGTGTGTGTAGATAGCTCTCGGTTTATCCAGAAGTCCCTCCATGTGATGACCGTGTATTTTAAAATCAGCCCGAGTCAGGAATTCAGGTTAGGGAAAATCGTCGATCTTTATTCTTAGGAGAGGTGAAGGAAGATAGAAGGTGAAGGGGAATCAGAGGTGAAAGGGGGGGGGAGGGTCGTGATAGCAATGTGAGCAGCTGCAACAAGACGCCAGCCAGCAGTCTCTCCTTCCCCTTCCCTTTCACTCCCCTGCCTCCACCCACCAAAATCATCATTTCCTGTACAACACATCGGGACTTGCACAAAGAGTGGGCGGGGCCATTCTTTCTCCAAGTATATATATTAATAGAGTATGGTCCAATGACTATTTAGCCTCACGTGCTTGGGGGCCTGATTATATATGAGATAATTCCCCCTAGCCTTTCTTTCTGGAATATAATATCCAAGCTCTGTTCCATTATATAGGTGACTATTATATGATCCTGATTGTGGTCCCTCCTCACTTGAATTCTTTCTTTCTGGCTGCTGGCAGTATTTTTTCCTTGATCTTGAAATTCTGGATTTTTACTGTGAATTTCTGAGCGATTTCTTTCAAGAGGTGACTGAGTTGATTCTGTTTTCACATTGCTTTCTGGATCTAAGAGACCTGGACAGTTTTCTTTTAAGAGTTCTTAAAATAGGATGCCTGGACTTTTTTTTTTTTTTTTTTGATTTGGGGATTCACATAGTCCAGTGATTATTAATTTTTTCCCCCGATCTGTTTTCCAGGTCAGTTTTTTTGCTGCAAAATACTTTACATTTTCTTCTATTTTTTTCAGTCTTTTTGCTTTGTTTTAATATTCCTTGTGGCTTCATCGATTTCTCTTTGGAATATTTACTTTTCAGGGATTTTATTGCTTGGACATGATTTTGTATGTTTTGTGCTGAGCTATTCTCATTCCAATTCTTTCTTCTATAGCTCTCATTTCTTTCATTACAATTTTTTTAAAATTATTTTTTGAACTCTTGCTTCATCTCTTGCAGAAATTCTACTTAGATTTGTTGTCAAGCTATGTTTTTCTCTGATACTTTGCTTGTAGAAGCTTTGGAGTCATTTTCTTCATCTGTATTTGCGTCTTGAGTGTCCCTGCCACCATAATCCATTATTACCACCATAGACCATTTTTATGAGGGAATATTTTTGTTTGCCAATTGCTCATTTCTGACTTTGGGCTTGATGTTAGGGTGGCCTTTGTATATATCTGGAGGCTGGACCTCTGGCTACTTTCTTGAGGTATTGAAAATCAGGTTACTCCAGAATCTCGGGGACAGTCCAGGGACCTGCAAGCTTTCAGAACTCCCAAAGGCAGTTGATCCAAGGCAAAGTCTGATTGCTCCCCGTGATCTAAGCTCAGCAAGTTCTGACCTAGGTTTGGGTCTGAACCAGGGTTGACTGTGGCTGGACCCTGTCTGTCAGTCAGCTGGGAAACTTGGGTTAGAAGGACAGTTATAGGCTCCTTCCAGCCCTGAGGATTCCTCTGTAGGCTGGGCCAGGTGCTGGCGTCAGAGTCTCTTCTGCACCTTGTTCCTGAGGCACAGCTCAGCAGCAGCTCCCGGCTTCTGATCTTCCTCCTTTCTCAGCACCGTGCCCAGGGCCTGCTGACTGTTACCACCCCTCCTCTGTGTGCAGGTCTCCTGGTTGGCCGGCCTTGGATCTGTGTCTTGGAGCTGGGTCGTGGGTAACAAAGGTGTCATCTCATATCTGTCCCTGTCTCAGGGACCCAATGTATGTGGGTACTTGGTCAGGACACTGGCGTGCTCTGTGCCTTACGTGCTGGGAAGCCCAGTCCCATCCCTATTGTCTGCAGACCTCCCTGTCTCTTTTGCTGTCTGAGCTGAGCTGGACAAAGAACTTAACGGAACATTTTTCTGGATTTTTTCATCAGGATTCAGTCGGATGCATTTTCTAGAACCCTTTGGAGCACTTCCTATCCCTCTGACATCTTTGATTCTGTCCCCCAAGAATACTTTCAACAGGATCTTCCATTCTAGGCTTTGATTGAAAACTGCTAATGATGTGGAGTTTATGACCTTCAAAGGCAGTTGGATTTTACCATTTAGACTGCTAATTATTAGGAAGTTTTTCTTTACATGGAACCAAAACTTGTCTTTTTTCAGCTTCTTCCATTGTTCTTCAGAACTGAGCAGAGTTCCTTCTTTCCCCTAAGGTAGCTGGATTTCTAAAATTAACCATTACCGGCTGCTTGACTTCTGAACCAAGTTCAGAAACAAAGAATCACGCCCTAAATGGTTCCAGGACAAAATTACTTGTAAATAGTCAATAAGAAAACAAAACCACATCAGCCTCCATCTTCTCCGTTTCCGGACTCAGCCCAATAGTCCAAGATCCTTTTGGATTCTGACCTGCTTTGCTCACCCTTCTCAAACGCTGCAGAGATGATGATAACATGAAACGTTCCAGGCCGAAAGGTGCCTAACCCCAGGACGTTTGTTTAGGCTTTCTCCCCGAGTGGACATTGAACCCTTGATGACGCCCCCAAATAGGAAATAGTGTTGGTCTGTCAATATTTGAATTTGTCCTTTTGGAGGTGGATGGGCGGAACCTCTCGCGGTCTTGTGCTGGGGAGGTACACGTGAAGTGCTAGTTCATAATGTCGTCTTTCAGGGATTCATGGTAGTTCCCTTCACCAAGGCCGTCGCAGCTCCCTCCTGGGGAGATGGTCATTGTGAGGGGCCGCTGGGGTCCTTCCGTGACTGCCTCAGTCGGCTGCCGCGCCTGTTCTGTGCTTGTATTTGACTCCTCCTTCCTTCTTCTCTTGAGTCATGCGCCATTCGCACTCAGAGCTTTCAGATTCCGCCCTCTTCCCCCTCTCATGACAGATACTTGCCCTTTGCTAACTTTGCTCCCATTGACCAGGATTTTTGGAGTTGGCCATCAAAAGATTGGTTGTAGTTCTGTGTTTCATAAATTATGTTAATGGTGACTTTTATAAATGCTTCTAAAATCTTTTTGATTGAGTACATGTAGTTTTATTAAGTTGATGGCTAAATAAAATGTGTCTTAACTGCCTATAAAAAAAATTACTCTCTCTTTTAGATTTCAGAGAATTTTTATTTTGACCTTAACTCTGAGCAAATGAAAGGCATGCTGCGACCCCATGTGCCCCCTGCTGCCATCACCACCTTGGCGAGATCTGCCATTTTTTCTATCACTTATCCATCTCAAGATGTATTTCTTGTAATAAAGGTAAGAATCAAACTTGTTTAAAATATGCTGCCCTTCTCTAATCTTATCTCCAGGGTATATTTTAAATTCCTCTAACACCAAAACGATGTATTCCTCATGAACGGGCCCTGTGGCCCTATTTATCTTTGTGTGGGTCTGGTTTTCTTCCTGGGCTCAAAAGGTAGGTTTGTGAATTCCATAAGCCAGTTAGCAAGGGTACTGTGGAAAGAGAAAACCCCCAAGACCAGATGGATTCCTAAGTGAATTCTACCAAACATTTAAAGAACAATCAATCCCAGTATTATATAAAGTAAGAAAATAGGCAGGGAAGGAGTCCTACCAAATTCCTTGTAGGTCACAATTCTGATGCTGATACCTAAATCAGGAAAAGCCAAAACAGAGAAAGGATAGGATGGACCAGTTTCCCTAATGAATATTGATGCAAAATTTTAAAATAAAATACTAGCAAAAATATAGCACAAAGTTCATTCTTTATGATCAGGTAGGATTTATAACAGCAATGCCAGGCTGGGTCAGTATTAGGAAAACTATCAGCATAATCGACCCTATCAATAACAAAACCAGCAGAAATCATGTGATTGTCTCAATGAATGCAGAAAAAGCCTTTGACAAAATACAGCACGCTTTCCTATCAAAAGTACAAGAGAGCATAGGAATAAATGGAATTTACCTTAAAATTATAAGTAATATTTATCTAAAACCATCAGCAAGCGTTATATATATTGGGGATAAGCTAGAAGTCTTTCAGATACAGTCAGGGGTGAAGCAAGGATGCCCATTATCACTTCTGTTATTTAATATTGTATTAGAAATGTTAGCTACATCAATAAGAGAAGAAAAAGAAACTAAAAGGAATTAGAATAAATAGGCAGTGAAGAAACAAAACTCTCACTATTTGTAGGTGTTACGATGTTATACTTAGAAAATCCTAGAGAATCAACAAACCATTTGTAATTATTAATAACTTTAGCAAAGTTGCAGGATACAAAATACACCCACAGAAAATCATCAGCATTTCAGTTTATTACTAATGAAGTCCTGCAGCAAGACATAAAGAAATTTCATTTAAAATAACTATAGACAATATAAAATTGTCCACCTGCCAAGACAAACCCAGGAACTATATGAACACAGTTATAAAACAATTCCATGCCAATCAAACTATTGAATTATTTTATAGAGCTAGAAAAAATAATAGAAAGATTTCATCTGGAAGAACAAAAGCTCAAGGATATCAAGGGAATCAATGAACATCAATGCATAGATTAATTGCTATTTTTCCCCTTCATTTTGTCCTTTTATTTCAAGTCTTCTTGTATAAAATGATTAATATGGAAATGTTTTACTTAATTAAAAAAACCTATATCACTATCTTTTTAAAACATTGAGCAGATTTCTTTCTGTAAAAATATCTTTTCTTAGCTGCTCTAATAGTCACTGTGTCCCAATTTTCAGTTCAAGGGTAGAGAAGTTGTCTTGCCTTCAAAAAAAGAACAACCACAAATGTTGTAAACAAGAGTAAATGGGTAAATGTAATTAACTTGCCCCTCATTGCCCTACAGCTTCTCTTGACTCTTGTGTATGGAGAACAAAGGCAGCTACAAGGGACCGCGGTAGTCTGGTCTTACACTCAGGAAGACCGTCGGAGTCTTTTTTTCAAACACAGGGTTTCTTTTCAGACAAGTGGGTCTTGGAAGTCACTTCCCTGCTTCCAGCCTCATTTTCTTCCTCTGTAAAACGGGGACAGTAGTAACAGTACCTCCCTCCACATTGTTTTGAAGATCAAATGAGACCAGTCTGGCAACACTGATTACATGTTTGGTGTGTTCTGGGCACTGTGTTAATGAGATACAAAAACTAAAAATGATTTAAGTTCCATCCTTGAGAAAACTTCGATTCGAATGGAAGTGACCTTAGGGAGCTAGCTTATACACAACAAAGACAAGTTTGTTTTGGGAAGGAGGACATTGTGTCTTGGGGGAAGCAGCAAAGGCTTCATGTACAGGGAGAGCCCTGGAAGAAACTTGGGAGTCCCTAGTGGGAAATGGAAGGCTGTTTGGCCAGACCCTGGTGTGGGTGGTGTGGAGCCTGCTGGGTCACAGGGAGCTTCAGAAGAGAAGCAAAAAGATCAGTTTTGATCCTGGAGATGAAGTTTGTTATCTAGAGCAGGGACGTGTTCCAATTTGTGCTTGGAGAGTCTTATGTTAATGCTGTTTCCTGGTTGACTTTCCCTCGCTCTTCCCTGCAACAACTATACTAACTCTTTCCTCCCATTTCCCGACCAAGGACTTTGCCTCTCACTTGACCATAGGAAGTGAGGGAGCCACCTGGCCTGTCTCCTGAGAACCGGCAGTTTCTAGCCAAGACCAGCCCTGTGCTAATGGCCCTGATACTGTCCTTTCCAGGAGCTTGTTCTTCGGGTCTTTGTCCAATGGCTCCTCCTATCTGTATATCTGTCTCAGCTTCCTAAGACTTTAAAAAAAGAAACCAAGCTTTGCTCCTGTTCTCCTCAAAAAAGGTTTCTGCTAGGAGAATGGGAGCAAAGCTTGTTTTTTTTTTCCACTTTGGAACTTGTCTTTCATATGCTCTTGCAACTCTTTCATATTTCCCATTTCTGGTGTCTTGTTATATTTCTTCATTTTCACTGTAACCTATTTCCCTAAATAAATCTACCTTTTGCCAAAGAAAATGGCCTTTTGAATTTTTCACATGACCGAAACCCAACTTTTGGTAGCAAACCCCACATCATAGATCACATCATGATCACAGATTGGTGATTGGTGATTAGCTTAAATCATCAGAATTTTATTTGATCTCACATTTGTTTCTCAATTTCTCACTAACATATGTCCTTCCTTTCCCAATGACCCATTCCTTGAGAAAATGATTTAAAAAGAGGAAAAAATCAATTCAGGTTCACAGTGTCTGACAGTCCCAAATATTTCTTTAAGAACCTTCTTCTCCTTACTGTATTGGAGGAAGGAGAGAGATTCCTTTTCTCCTCTCTTTTCTAGGGCCAGTGTTGCCCATAATAATTGCAGAGTATTCAGTTGCTTGTGGTGGTGTTTTTTCCCAATTGTATTGTGTTGGAACTCCATGTTTTTTGTAGCATTGCTAAATAGTTGATTTTGTTGTAAATGTAATTTGGGGTCCTCTCTTTCTTTTCTCAGCTAGAAAAAGTTCTACAGCAAGGGGACATTGGAGAGTGTGCAGAGCCATATATGATTTTCAAAGAAGCAGATGCTACTAAGGTGATAATTCCCTTTCTCTCCTCATTTTGGTCTCAGGAAATAGTGCTAGTTGTAAATTTTAACAGTCTTAAAATTCCTTTAAAAGTTTTTGTCTTTTTATTTTTCTTTTCTTTTCTTTTTTCTTTCTTTTTTTTTTTTTTTCTGAGGCAGTTGAGGTTAAGTGACTTGCCCAGTGTCACATAGCCAGGTAGTGTTAGGTGTATGAGGCTAGATTTGAACTCAGGTCCTCTGACTTCAGAGCTGGTGCTCTATCCTCTGTGCCACCTTGCTGCCCCTAAAATTCCTTTTTTTTTTTTAAAGTAGAAATTCAGACTGGCTTCATAATAAATACTTAATAAATTAAGTATTAATAGCTCAATAAATACTTAAGCTATAGGGTCATAGATCTTGGATTGGTAGGAACTACAGAAATCATCAAATTCTGACCCTGGTCTTGAACCCCATCTGCAATAACCATGACTGGTGGTCCCTCAGTCTGGGACTATATGCCCTCTTTGTTTGACAGGGAAGCCAGTATTTTCTGAGACATCCTCTTCTCCTCCATTTGGTTCTCTCAGCTTAGGTCCTAAATATAGTTATCCCTTCCACATCATGACTTTCTCCATCATGATTTTGATATATCGTGGATTGGCAGAAGAAATTAAATGAGAATTTGGGGGAGTTTTGTGGAAGTTTCAGGTAATATACAATGGCAAGAAGATAACACAGAAAAATTTGGCAACTCAGGGATACATAAAAAATATCCTAAATAGGCAAAATTTCTTTTTTAAAATGAAAATAAGTTTTAAAAAATTAAAATAAATTAAACTCTGAATTATTTGGAACTGTAATAAGTATCTAACTTCTGAAATTACTTATATACTTGCACAGCTATGAGATTAAATTTTGACATAGCTGACTGTAAATTGGATGTGTCCAAAATCCTTTTGTCCTTAGCCTTTAGCGAAAGGAAAAATGTTTCCCATTTTGGAAGCTTTGTCAAATCAAAAAAAAAAAAAAATCTCCTACATATACTAGATTATATAAACTCCGTGAGGACAAGGGATTGAACTTGATTCATCTTTGCTTCCTTCCTTTTGCCTCAAGTGCTCACGGGCTAAGTGCTTAGTAAAGGTTTATTGAATCAATGAATGAATGAATACCTTTAAGGCTGAACATTTTATTGGCAGGGAGAAGAAAAATAACTACCTAATCCATAGTATTTGTACACACTTATTTATGTCTGTGGTTGCTGAATGTGTGAGTCCCCTGTCGTGGGTCGATCCCCTGTCGTGGGTCGATCTCTGGGTGCTATTGGTGCAAATGTGGCAGTGAATTCTTTGGCATATTTTTTCAGAACAAGGAGAAGCTGGAGAAGCTGAGGAGCCAGGCCGAGCAGTTTTGTCAGAGACTGGGGAAGTACCGCATGCCGTTTGCCTGGACGGCCATCCACCTGATGAACATCGTCAGCAGCGCCGGGAGTTTAGAGAGAGATTCCTCCGACGTAGAGATCAGTACTGGAGGTAGGAAGCGGGCCCTGCGTCTGCCCGGGCCAAGTGCAGCTCTTACTGCTGACGTTCTCTCCTTGCCTTTCTAGTCCTTGGAATCTAAGTCAGACATGATGAAGTGTAATTCAGTAGTAGACAGTAGAACCTTGGGCAGCTTGGAAGCAAGTCATGTGCCCTTATCTCAGAGCACACAGGTAAGACTGAGGGTGCCTTCTGAGTGGACACTTGCAAACTGCACATCTCTTTAGCTAATTCTGAGTGTCTTTCAAACCAGTAACTTCGTCTTCCTGCGTAGGAGAGATATAGAAATCTTGCATGATAAAGACTTGTGACAGTTAATAATTTAGCTTTGAGATTGTGAAGCTACAGGTCTCTCTTCCCTTGAGATAAGAGTAATACTGCCATTTAGATATGTTGTGAAGTGCTCTAAATACAGTGTCTCCTTTGGTCCTTACCGGAACCCTGCGAGGTAGCCCTGCACATGTCCAGTTTATAGATGAGGAAATTGGCTTGCTTGTGCTCACAATCTCGGTAAGGGTCGGAGAGACTGTTCACAGCGAAGCGTTCTCCTTCCTGAGCCCACTTCTCTCCCATGTGTGACCTTGCCTCGTGGTAGTTCCTGCGCAGGAGAGTCGTTTCTTTAGCATAACTGCTTATTCCATGGTTTCTCACGACTTTGGATGATTCTGAATTTAGAGCTGATGGCTTAAAACTGGCTTTAATTCACTGTACATTTTATTTTTTCCCTTGTTAGAACGCAAAGGATCATGGTCTGAGAGAAGAAATTCCAGTGTGGTTGGCAGACGATCCCTAGAAAGAACCACCAGCGGGGATGAAGCTTGTAGCCTTACCACCTTTCGACCGGCAACCCTCACAGTGACAAACTTTTTTAAGCAGGTATTTTTGGTCTAGCAAGTCTGAGGGACACTGCGTGTGCCTGTCCCCTCCTTGAATTGTGGCTTCATAAAGGCTAAACCGACTATAAGACTGACTGAGTGCATCCAAAAGATTGAGAGTCAGAGGAGAAAAGCAGGAATATGGATGACTGAGTCACATTGCAGTTATTGGTATTAGAATTAATTGATGATATTATATTTTTGTAAATATTTATCCATTTACTTAGATTATCACATTTATTGGCATGTAATTGGGCAGAATAGCTCCTAACAATTGTTTTAATTTCTTGTTCATTGGTGGTGAATTCATCCTTTTCATTTTTGACACTAGTAATTTGGTTTTCTTCTTTTTTTAATTAAATTAACCAATTGTTTTATCTATTTGATTGTTTTTTTCTTAAAACCATCTCCTAGTTTTCTTTATAAGGTCAGTGGTTTTCTTATTTTTTCTTTGATTTTTCAGAATTTCTAATTTGATGTTTCATTGTGGACTTTTAATTTGTTCTTTTTCTGGTTTTCTTAGTTGCATGCCCAATTCATTGATCTGCTTTTTCTTATTTTGTTGATGTAAGCATTTAGAGATATGAAGTTTCCCCTAAGTACTGCTTTGATGGTATCTATAAATTTTGGTTCGTTGTCTTATTGTTGTCATTCTCTTTAAGGAAATTATTGATTCTTTCTATGATTTGTTCTTTGACCCATTCATTCTTTAGGATTAATTTTGTTTTCGGTTAACTTTAACCTATCTTTCTATGCCCCTTTCTGAAAATGAGGCATCTAATATTTCTGCCTTTCTGCATTTGATTGTGAGGTTTTTATACCTTAATACATGATAAATCTTGATGAAGATGTCATGTGCTGCTGAGAAAAATGGTATATTCCTTTTATCTCCATTCATTTTTCTCCAGAGGTCTCTTACATCTCTTTTCTAAAATTCTATTTATTGCCTTAATTTTTTCTTGTTTATTTTATTTATTAGAATTATCTAATTCTGAAAGGGGAAAGTTGAGGTCCTCCCACTACTTTAGTTTTATTGTCTGTTTCCTATTTAATGCATTTAACTTCTCCTTTAAAAACTTGGATGCTATACTATTTGGTATACATATGTTTTGTGTTTTTTGGTAATAGCTTTTTATTTTTCCAAATACATGCAAAGATAGTTTTCAACATTTACCCCCACAAAATAAATTTGTGGGTCCACAAAACAAATTTTCCTCCCTTTCTTTCTCCCCTCTCCTCTATACAGCAAGCAACCCATTTTAGGCTAAACATATGCAATTCTTTCAAACATAATTCCATATTCATCATGCTGTGGAAGAAAAATCAGATCCAAAGGGGGAAAAAAAGCAAGCAAACAACAACAAAAGTTGAAAATACTATGCTTTGATCCACATTCAGTCTCCGTAGTTCATCTCTCTTGATGTGAATGGCAATGGCTCTTTGCATCACAAGTCTATTGGAATTTGCACATATATTTTATACTGATATAATTTCATTGTCTATGGTATCTTTTAGCTAGATGCACTTTATTCCTTATCTCTTTTAATTAGATCTATTTTTGCTTTTGTTTTGTCTGAGATCATAATTGCTATCCTGCTCTTTTTACTTCAGCTGAAGCAGAGTAGATTTTACTTGAATCCTTTATCTTTCCTCTGTGTGTCTCTCTGTTTCAAATATTCTTCTTGTAAATAACATATTATGGGATTTTGCTTTTTAATATCTGCTTCCATTTTATAGGTGAGCCCATCCCATTCATATTCAGTTATGAGTAGGAACTGTGGATTCCTTCCATTCCATTTTTGCCATTTATAATTCTCTGTCATTCTCCTTCTTTCCTGGCTGCCCCCACCAATATTTTGCTTCTGACCATTCAGTTAAATCCGATCTATTTTAACACTTAATTTCCCATTTTCTTCTTGCAGTCCATATTCCTACCAAACTGGACAACGAGCTCTAACCGAAGCTTGGTAGTCCATCTCCTACCTTTGCCTGTTTGTATCAGTGATTTCTCATGGCCTGGGATGAGTGCTGTCCCCATGTCTTGAGGATTTTTGTATTTCTTCCAGAGTCAGCCCTGATGGCACTTCCCTTGACAAGCCTTTTCCAACACCCTCTAGTTCCCTCTTCACATCATCTGCTACTCATCTGCACACGTCATGTACCTGCTTTCTTGGAGAGTAACCCCTTGAAGTCAGGGACAGTGTAATTTTTGATTTTAGATAACTCAGTGCTTACTATCACAGTGCCTTCACATGTCATAGAAACTTAATCAGTTTTTAACGTTGAGTTTAGTGGCTTTGAATCGGCTGCCTCAGTATATTTACACCATTTACCCATGAAAGCAAATGAAAAAACCCTTACCAGGATCAAGGCAAGGCTGAAGATGAAAAGAAGCCTCCAAAGGCAACTTGACATTGACTTCCTTAGACAGGCTGTTGTTGCTGGCAGGTGGAGCTGGGTAAGAAAGGTGTTTCTGCCATTTATGATCCCAAGCTCTTACAGAAGTTTCACTGAAGACAGTGAAGATGCTGTAAGAATCTAGGGACCGTCTTGGCCAGGAGAGGGGAAAGGGAACGCGATTTAATCAGCACCTGCTCTCTGCCCAGCCCTGAGCTAAGCCCTTTACTAATATCATCGAGACCCTGTTGAGGAAACTAAGGCAGAACAACTCGCCAAGGGAAACCTCGTTTGCACTCAGGCCCAGTATCTCTGAGATACCTTATGCCTCCGGGAACCAGCCGAGAGTCATGGGAAATCTTGCTGCAGGGCACAGATGTCTCCGCACGGCCCAAAAGAAGGTGGTACAAGATGACGAACAGTCTCTTATCCAGGGACAGTGCAAACAACTGTGGACCTAAGAAGGAGTTTGGCAAGAAAGCTCGGTGTGACCGTGTCAAGAATATTTATTTGTGTCACTGGGAAGATAAGAAAATAGAAATGGGAAAGATTTGCCATCAATTATTTATTTTATTTAAAGTGCCTGAGGATAATGGAGCTGTTGGATTTGGCCCCTCATCCTCCATCTGAGCCTTGGGAGGAAGTGGAAGCGACACTGAGGAGATGAGGTCGGCATGATCAGCTCAGCCAGGGCAGAAGAACCGTCTGGGGAAGTGACCCCGCCGTGGCGTTGCTGGGAAGACTCCCCTTGGGGGCTTCCAGAGAGAACGTACCAGAGGGTGGTCTGGTTGGAAATATGCATGTAATAATGTCCAAGAGGCCCCGGGCTGTCTCTCTTACAAGAATGAGGTTGCAGAGGCAGCGAGAAGAAGGGAGAGGCTGCTGTTCGTCCCTTAAGCCTCAGGTGGCTCTCATTTGGCTCTGGGTTGAAGGAAACAGGAATTTTTAGCTTGGAAAATAAAAGACTTCAGGGGCTGTGATACATATGTTCAAGGACTGGAAAGGCTGTCTGATGTGAGAAGTAGAGTCCTTGTGGTGCTTGGTCCCAGGGAACAGAAGGAGGCTCGGGCTGGAGGTTCCAAAGAGACATATCCTCGGAAGGGTCCCAGCCTGTCAGTGTGGGGGGGCTGCCATTAGCAGGCGCGGGCTCTCCCCAGGCAGGCTCTCGGTGGGACGCTCGCTTAGGCCAGGCCGGACCTGGTTCTGGGGCTCCCTGCTCCCTTGAGTGACTGATTCTGTTAGAGCTGTGAGAAGACCTTCTTTTGGGACCCAGTGCCAGCAGAGCAGGCGAGGGAAGGGAGTTGCTGGAAGTGTGCCCGTGCGGTGTTGGGCGCAGTGGAGCCCCCCAGGCAGGGAATCGTGCAGGAGAAATGGAAGGCTCTCCATGAGTCGAGCAGTCCCAGACGGCTTGGAGTCCCTGTGCCTGGAGCGGACGCGGTTTTGTCCAGTGATTTGGTCTGAGTTTGTCTTTTGTCCCTGGGACTCTCCGGTAGTCATCCATTCACCTTCTGTTTTAACCATGGATTCTGGACAGCTTTGCCAACAGAACGGGGGCCTTTGTGGCCCCAAGTCTGGGTGCGATGACCAGGATAGGTTCCGAAGGATGCTTCATGGAGGAGCTCTTCCCCTCTTCCACCTTCCCTTGCCTAGCCCTTGTCCTCCACCCCGGAGTGTCTCCCAGGGGTGTGTCTTTGCAGCCTGTCCTCAGCCCTAGAATACTCTCCCCCTCACATCCTCCTCGTAGTCTCACGTCCTTCTGAACTTGGTCCAGATCTGTTCTCCTTCGTGCCCTATGGCTACTGACTTCTCCCAACAAATTACTCTGGGTTGTGTGTATGGATGATGAAGGTCTCCTTCTGGAGGACAGGGCCTGTTTGATTTTTGTCCCTGTTTCCCTGATGCTGAGCCCGGTACTTAGTGTGTAGTTGGTGCTTACTAAATGTCTGTGGATGGATTGTCCAACAGGAGATGGTATAGGAGTCTGTCAGTGGAAGGAATATCTGCCCTCATAAAATTAAAAGTCTTCAAAGAATATCAGACGTCACAAATAAACAGAAAAGGAAATAAATGGAGTTAATTCATAATCATACTTTTGTTGACTTAGGAAACATTTCACTGACAGTTATAGAACATAGGAAATCAGAATTTTTTTTCCCCTTATGTTTATATTCCCTATAAAACATGTGATTTCTGTTTTCAAAACAGGAAGGAGATCGCTTAAGTGATGAGGATCTCTATAAGTTTCTTGCTGATATGAGAAGGCCATCTTCTGTCTTACGGCGATTAAGACCCATTACAGGTATGTGTTGGTTTTAGAAGAACAGGATTATAAGCATTTTTGTTTTGTTTCCTTAGACGCTAAAATGACCATTTTATTTATTCATTTTTCCTGATTTCACAGATATGCCCTATAATTCCTCGCCTTCATCTCATTAATCTTTTAAAATATATGGCTTGAACACAAGGCTGCTGGGGAACTAATTATTTATATGTTGATATAGTTTCATACAATGCCGAAAAATAGATTTTTTCCCCCACACACGGAGAAAGTAATCTTTCAATAAGTTCCTGTAGTAACTAAAGATTATGAACATGATAAATAATAATAGGATTGACTTGAGTTCTCCATTTCAGAATACAATTGTGCTTATTCCTTCCAAAGTTAATGTCAACATATCTACTTAGGAAGCACTTTTAAGAGTCTCTTGTCAGTGTGGGATTTATCGTCAAATTTTTCAAACACGGAATACCTTCCTCTATAGCTCTGAGGACTGAATAGATAGTTTATAAACTCATATCTTCATTATCTTCTTATCTTTCCCAGTTATTAATAAATTCTTTGCAGATATTTATCACTTAGTAAATGATTGTTAAATAGTTATCGAATTGTGACATGTTTGATTTTGAATTTGTTTGTGTCATGAAGCAGAATGAAAAGAATTAGACTGTTATTCATTTTATTCCTTCTAGAGGCTCTCCAGGTTTCAAGATAAGAAATAATACACATTCAGCTCACTCGTTTAACAAAAGCAAGTTTAAATATAGATTCTAAAATTTGTTTTCTTTTAGTTGTTGGAGTAATCATTTTTTAATCTGCAGCTCAACTGAAGATCGACATTTCACCTGCACCAGAGAATCCCCATTACTGCCTAACCCCTGAATTGCTGCAAGTCAAACTCTATCCTGACAGTAGAGTTAGACCTACTAGAGAAATCCTGGAATTTCCTGCCAGGGACGTGTATGTCCCGAACACTACTTACAGGTAAGAGCTTTTCATCTGATGTGCAAGGAAGGGAAATTAAAAATTAGCTACCTAAAGACCTGAATGTAGAACTTAGGTGAAGGAGGAACCAAAGATATGCAGATTCACAGTGCTATCCCCTCATCTAGCCTTCTGCCCAGAACCCTTTAGCAGTAATGAAATAAATCGCCTTCATAAAATCTTAATATTAGATGTGGACATTGAGAAGTCAGGAATTTACGAAATTTTTTAACGCGTATTGCCAAGATAATTCCAGAATGTATTTTTTAATCCATTTCAGTCTTTAAAAATGTCCTAAACCAGGAAACACTTTCAGATATTTAACCTAAAGATATTGTTTCATGTTGAAATTCATTTCCTTGTGTTCAATCTTTACCAGATGAGTCAAATGTCTTTTTATTATTCTATCTGTAATAACTCTTCATATATTGAAAGACAATATAATTGTTCTGCAAATTTTCCTTTGCCGGGTGAAATGACTGTAGTATCTTAACCTTTCTTCAAGAGCCTTTTTTTAACCATTTCGTTGTCTTTTATCTATTCTTTGAAGCCCATTATGAATTCTCCTGTCACCTCTTGGTAAAAGTTGTAGAGTTTTTGAGCTAGAAAGGACATAGAGATCCTCTCATCCACTTTCCTTTAGATGAAATTAATTGTGCCCCCCAGAGTTAAAAGTTGAGTTCAACAGATGTTTAATCAGCAGCTTAAAACAGAAACCCTACTCATCTGGAGCATACAGTCAGTCGTTGATCCCTGTTTGCAGACATTCTGCATGATTTTAGCAGGTCAATATCATATCTGTTTTGGATTAAATTATCAGTTTGTTACCCAACAGGTTGCACATATAAATGTTGGGTCAGAGGGTATAATGAACGAGGGCCAACCTCTGAGTCAAGATATCTTCAGTCTGTGACCTATCTCATGCTCCTTCGGGTTCTCAGCGCCAGGGCCAACTCTGTAAGACTAGAATATTGCCAAAGACTTGCCAGTCTGCATCGAAACAGGGAGTTTCCCCTGTTGAAATCCCATATCTAGACCAAATTAACAATGTTAAATTGTACTATCACTAACAGTACTATGTAATTTTGTAAATTATAGCCATACTTCCTTAATTCTATATTCAGGTGACACTGACCTTTGCTTTTGGTCTTAGCACTGTCAAGGTCGGTTGGAAGCCAGCTGTTGCCATCCACACATGCTCCTGCTTTTTATGTGGCGTCTTTAAAAGTAATAATTAGTTTCCCATGACACCTTGAATCTTATTTACTATTCACACTCTCAGTCTGCTTTTCAATTGAAACTCCTCAAAGATTCCATTCAGCTTTTACTTATTGGAAAAGTTTAGACATTTAAAAAATGCTCTTGAGAAACATTGACATTTTCCTTAATGTTAAGAATAGTATTAATGATTAGAACAGAATAGTAACTAAAGTTTTCAAAGGAATTGTTTCAAAACCTCAGTTACCAATGATGACAGAAGAATGCAAAGGGAAATAGGTTGGCTTTTAAATAAATAATGTCTTATGATTTATGATTTTATTTTAATTCATTTTGATTATATAAAACATGGATTATTTAGTCTACTGAAGTTCTGCTCTCTTGTTACTGATTAAAAAACAAGTAGTCATTTGATTAAGTATAATTTTTGCTAATATTAGATGTTAAAATATTTAAGTAATGTGTCTTGGAATAAAAATAACATTCAGAATTTATAAGCATATAGAGTAGAAGAATAAAAGTAAATTCTGTCCCATTGCTAGAAAATATATGTAATGTATCTTTTTTACATTGATATAGGAGTGGATGTGTTATTGATAATTAGCTTCCTTTACCTTCCCAGGTTATCGTTTCATACCATGTTACTGTGGTACTCGGAGTGCCAAAAACATCCAACAGGAATGATGACATGCTTAGAAATGATAAATGGAAAGGCAGATGAATGAGTCCATTTATCAATAACATTTCCACTCTCGTGGGACATGAGTTATATTGGTCAAAGAATCTGTGTCTGAGTGGTCCATGGGATTCTGGGTCTTGCCTTCACTGAAGGGCTGGAAAGATCCATATAGCAAAATGGTTGTAAAATTTTTTTTTTATTTTTATTTTCATTTGTTTGATATATGTGATGTGAGTATATAGCTTAAAGAACATAAATTGTAGGATCAAGAACTTTAGGTACCATTATATGTCATCCAGTACTGTATTACTAAAGGTCTACATAATTTTGTGAATAAACCGTTAAGCTTTAGGAGTAGATTTATGGAAGTTTAACATGAGACCAGGCCTTGAAAGGTCATCTAGACTATCCCACTATATTCAGTAATGATCGCCTCTAAATTGTCCTGCTAATTGCAGAATCTGACACTCATCCCAACTATTAAGTACTGACTGCAGTAGAGGAGCCAAAAAAAAATTTTTAGGTTCATTAAAAATGTTGCAGAAAGGCTCTTTCCCATGAGTGAGCAAATTTTTCCCCAGAGAATAGCAGCCCCATCTATGCTCATCAATAAGATTAAGCATATTCCTTTTAAACATTTATTGAACATGAGCCCGTGCTATAGATTTTAATAGTTTTCATCAGGGCAAATTGGTTTTAGGTTAAAATTGTGCTTTAACCATATTCCTTCTTATATTTTGTGCCTCCTTATAGAAAATTCTCTTGTAAAATGCTCATAATCTGTTAACAAACCTTACCATTGATAAATTGTGGTATGTGATGTGAAGGTTATTAAGTTTCATATTTTATGGAGATGATCGTGCTTCTACGTGAGTAATATGTTACCAGAGAGAGCTATCGAAGCAAGGAGAATACATTATTTTGTTCCAGAAAGAGATTAATTAGTTTCTAGATGAAGGGTGTCCTCGAGGAAGCGCACAAAGTTTGGCAAATGGAAGCAGTAGTAGCCTTTTTTACCCACTGCTGCATTTTTCAGAAAATAAGTCATGTTCTTACTCAAATACAAGTTCATGAGGAAGGGAGGTCAAAGGACAGGGACAAAACAATGGATTTCATTGGTGGTCATAGTTATAGGCAGCACCTGGCACGCAACAGGTGCTTAATAAGTGCTTACTGATTGTCAGGGGCAGAATCCATTCTAACTTTGTAGCATCTAAAAATGTACCGTTCAGAGCCACCACACTCTCTATTCAAGCTGAACAGAATCAACGGCATGAAGAGAAATACTCTGCTTTTATAGTGTTGCAGGGTAGAGCTTGGGAAAAGAGATTCAGGAAACGTTAAGTCACAGAAACAATTAGCGAATTCATAGATGAGTAATTCTGCAATAAAATAGCTCACTTTGTACAAAATTTTAAGGTTTTCAAAGTGCTTTAGAAAGGTTATCTCACAATTCTTTATTAAGCACCTGCTGTGTGCCAGGTACTATTCTAAGTTCTAAGGATACAGAAAGAGGCAAAGGACAGTGTCTGCTCTCAAATATGACAAGATGACATAGAAGAACACAAGATGAGTAGGGGAAGGCTTCCTTCTCTTAGCAGGTGCTTGAAGGAACCGAGGGAGTCAGGGAGGTGGAGACTTCCAGGCATGGAAGTGCCCAGAGCCTAGGAGGCCAGAGGAAAACTGGAAAGGGATCAGGAGGCTAGGTTAGGAAGGGCTTGGTTTGCCACATAGCATTTTATATTGGATTCTGGAGTCACTAGGGAGCCACTGAAGTTGACTGAGTAAGAGGTGACATGGTCATACGTGCACTTAAAAAAAATCATTTTGGTGGCTGAATGAAGGGGAGAGCCTTTAGCCTCCCTCCCAGCAGTAATTACTGCAGTAATCCAGCCATGAGAAGAGGTTCTGCATCAGGATGGGACAAGGGGCCTTATGTGAAATCTCCAAGCCTTGGTCAGTCTGGGATCTGGGGCAGGAGACGGGGGAGAGGGAAGAATCCACGAGGACGCCTCGGTCCTGAGTTTGAGGGGCTGGGAGGATGGGGTGCCTCGACAGTCACTGGAAAAGTAGGAGAGGAGAAGGGCTGGGGGGCAGATCGTGGGGTCAGTTTTTAACATGGAGTTTAAGTTGTCTGTGTGTATCTAGCTCAAGGGGTCTGAAGAGCAGGTGGAGACGGGAGATTAGTTAGTGTCTGAAGTTAGGTTGGAATTCAGGACTGGGGGTCCTACATTCAAACTCTTATCCTTTTGGGTTTTGGGGAGATATTTATAATATCTATAAAAATCATTAAATCACTAAATTAATTGGCAAATTAACAAATCTGTATGTTATTTTAAATTTGAAGAGGCAGCATAAGTATCAAAAGAAGGCTTTTTCTTTGCTTCTTAAAAAGTAATTTGCTGCAAAATGCTTTTATTTTTATGGATCTATTCAAGCAAAACTGGCCTCCTGGCAAATGGTGATAAAATAAAAGCCCTCTTGCCTCAAAAACTCCCTGGACTCCTGATTAAATAATGATAAAAGAAAAACTCTAAAAACTGTATTTCAGTAAACATTTGGGTCTTTGGTTTGCAAAGCCCCTCGAAAGCTCAACTCACTCCCTGACAATTGGCTTTTCCATTCTTGCTTGTAGTTGAGTGACCTCTGGGGCCTCAGTGTTTGTCCCCCTGAACATGGGCTTAGAGGATTCACTCTCCTAACCTTGTTTATCTTTGGGCTAAAGTTCCCAGAGAGAGCAAAGGTAAAGAATGGCCGGTGAGTGTTACGAGGCCCGCCCCTTTTAGTGAAGGGGGCCACGTTCAGTGCTTAAGAGATATTCTTTAGACATGCCGTAGTCATTTTAGACAGAGACACTTTATTTATTGAATTGCAAAACATACACAGGCCCGTCAGATTTACTGCTTCCGTTCAAAGCCATGTTATTGTTTCTTCCTCCAGATTTTAATTGTTCTTTTTTTACTTGGAAATTTCCAGCATCATCATGAATTGACCTGTTTTAGGGGACTGAGATCCCTGTTCCACTCATCTTTTAGTGTAGTGCTTAGATTTATCCTTTTGTTATATTCTGACAAGATCATTTTAAAAGTATTTTACAGCTGCCAGTGCTAAAATGCTATAAAATTAATATACTCTTATAAAGTACAAAAGACTTATTAATAAGATACAGTGATATAAAATATAAAAGTCAATATGACTTCATAATGATGATCAGTTGCATTTACTTAATGACCATGAGCCAATTTAAATACAGTAATTTATCTTGCTTCTTTTGATTTCATAAATAAAGTATAAAAACATGTGACACAGATTTTTCTCCAGCAAGGGGTAATGTAAATTTTAAGTTTTACATTATGGATTTTCACATGGGCTGCTTAGCAGATTGAGTTCAAGTTTTAAATTAATAATATAGTAATACTTCATAAAAGTAGAGCTGTCTGACCTTCATATTTACTCATGATTATGTTTTTTAAGAACTTGGGTTTATGGATATAGAAACAAAAGACTTTTTATAATTTTTCAGTTAAGAGGGCGATCCTTAAATGGAAAGTAAAAGTGCCCTTGCTGGAATGTTCTTGGTTGTTTAAAAAAGTCCATTTGGAACTAATTACAACATCATAAAATGTTTGCACATTTGATGTCAGAGGGCATCAGATTGAGAAAGACAAATAAAGTTCATGAGGTGGCGTGATGACAGTTTTGACCTCGAAATAAAGTTATAATCGCTTCCAATTCCAAATTCATATTAAAGAAGAAAAAGCTTATGTGCTATTGACCTAGAAGACATCCTCACATCAATGAGCCCTTAATGTGTCTTGAAGGTCTTTCTTGCTGATTATTAAACCACAGTAACTTTGGGTTGAGTTTAATGTTCAGTTTATTGGTTTTGGGAAACTTGCCTGAGTTCACTCAAAACTTTCTAAGTCTGTTGGGTGGATTAACATTTTGGTGGTCTTGAGGGAATAGAGCCTGTTGTGAGACTTCCAGTACAGGCCTCTCCTCCGCTCCGGCTTGCCCTTGGCCCGGGCCTTGTTGTACTTGCCGTTCAGGTTGGTTTCTCCGCATACGTTGTGCCGCCACCAGCCACCTAGGGAAGATAGCCTGCGTGAACCCGCTGGTCATTAGTGCCCTGCCTGCTCTTGCTGGAGAGCCTGGGTCCCAGCCTTCCTGCTGAGAAGCCCGGCGTCCTTGGGGCCACATTTGGGGCCTCGGATGGTCCTAGTGAGGGCTCGAGGGGGTGGAGCAGGCTTCGTGCTGTGGGTTGTGTCTAAAGCTGTGGGCAGTGTCCTTCTGGCTCTGCCTCCCTGTTAGGCCTTGGGTTTGAGTAACACTAATAACTGCAGTTCAGATACAGGTGGTGTTCTCAGAGGGCCTGACTGAGGCAGAAAAGGCAGGTGATCATGCTGGGAACAGGAATTTGTCTCCCCCGGCTGACTTCTGAACCCCACGCCTATCAACACTGCCCTTATTTACTCTATGCTCATCTTTTAGATGCTGGAACTGTGTCTTCCTCAGGAGTGTACTTTTATTTTCTCTGAATGAGATAATATTTTTAAAAACCGTAATATATTAGTAAACATTACTTATTTCACCAAATATGCTAAAGGTAGAATTCCTGGGGCTTTAGAAAAAGACAAAACTCTCAGGATAACTTGCCCCAAATGAACTTCTTTTTTAGTTCATCGATAGTTGCAAGATTTTGCCAAGAGAATGTAAAACTGATCCCAATTTCTCATTTATTTTTGCATGTGGGCAATACTTAGGTTTTGTTTTCATCGTGTCACTTAGCCCAACATTTCTCCTATGTGCAGATAAAGTATTAATATTAGTCTGAACAAGATTACCTGAGTAGCTCTCCGGGCAGGTCAAATAATCCTTTGCATTATGATCCCAAGTCGAAAAAACAAGATCTTTGTGTTCAGGGATCGCATTGGGGATGTTTCCTAAGATTTCAGACAGGTGCAGAGTGTAGTCTGTCTCTTTACTTCCCAGGCTGAATGAATACTCAATGTAACGCTTATTGTCTTTCCAGTCTTCCAGCTCGATTCGTAAAATATAATCGGATTGCTTAACTATGGAGTAGATCTTCTCTAGGCCCAACCAAAATTCTCCTGCAAAGAAAAGTTTCGTGAGTCTGTAAATAGGAATCGCAGGTAGGGCACAGTTCTTTAAAAAAGTTTGATTTGTTGGTTTAATTAAATCATTATTATTAATATTCTGAACTTCTGATCATTTTACGTGGTCTCTTGAAGTATTCCTTCTCGTTTACTTTCTGAAATAATAAAACCGAGGAGGTTGCAATAATGATGTGACACGTTACATTTTAGAAAAAAAGATTTAAATATGCAGATACAGTTGGAAACTTAATTTTTAAGAGGGCCAGCGTATGACCTAGGTGAACCTTGCCAAGTGTTTCATTTTGCAGAAAGCTGTTTGGGTCAGCCCTGGAACAGATCACTTCATTTCCAAATATTGTTGAGCACAGTTGGGCCTAACATTGAGTTATTTACTAAGAGATTAAATACTTCAAACACCACCAGAAGATTTTTGTTTTTCAACTTAGCAGCAATATAGATTAGTTTAAATTGAAATGAAGCCATTGTTATCTCTTCAAATGCAAATTAGGTCTTTCTTTTTGCCTGATGTCTTTCGAAATGATACATGTTTTGTCTAGCTAGTTGAAACTATATGGGAATACATTTTTAAATCTTTTTTTTAAATTAAAAGTTCACAAACCTTCCTATTTCTTCAGTAGGCATAGAATACATAATACATGGCCAAATCTAGACGTGTGTTCTTGAAAATGCCCTTTTTGTATGTAGAATTAGGCCTTATCATTTTGAAGATAAATAAAGCCTCTAAAAGAGAGAAAGACCGTGGTTCTTTGTAAGTTCTGGCTGGTTTCTTTACACATGAATGTTAGAGGAGAAAGGCTGCAGTTTAACCTGCAAATGCTGAGTGTTTGCTTTCAATATGACAGCCAGAGGGCGCTGTCATAAAACAGGGCATTAACCTTTATTGGCCATCCTTTATTCCCAGAGTTACACTTATTTAGCAATGGGTAAGGAAGGTCACTAGTATCCAAAACGTGCCCAAGAAATAGATCTAGGCTGGGGGAACCTTCAAGACCATCTGGTCCAACCCCTTGCTTTTGCACATATGGAAACTAAGGCTGAGCAGCACAGTAGGGAACATTAGCCCAGGATCAGAACTCAGATCCTTCCACATTAGAACCAGAAGTCTTTCTGCCCTCCTCCCTTGACTGTCCTGTAGATGCCCTAGGAGTATACTTGGTGAGATTAGATAATCGTGGGGTAATAATCCCCCATTTTAAATTATAAATAGGATCTATTTCAGGACAGGGGAGTATCACATATGGTATTTTTAAAAAGGAATCTTGACTCACAATGAATTTTTTTATAATTTCATCCAAGACATAAAAAAAGAATTATAAAGTCCTTGGTCACCAGCAACAGGGTTAGTATTTTTGTTCTTAGAAAGTTTGCCTCAAATAGATATTTCAGACAAATGTATTTGCTGTCAGCCAATGTTATCCCAGATTTGAAAATCCTTAAATACATTATTGGACTTTGTGTGTTCTGTGATAATAGGAAGAGATATTTGTGGCCCAGTGTGGCTAGAGAATGGGCCCCAGGTCTGTAAGCCTGGTTCTGTCCCACATTTTGACACATACAGTGATCCTGCCTGAATCAGTCCCTGGTCAAAGGTTCTGCAAGGGTGGATCCTTGAGGCTCTTTTAGAAAGTCCTTGAAGTCAGCACTGTTTTTAGAGTAATAATACCATATTATTCGCCTATTGAAATATCCCCTATTTTTCCCAGCTACATATCTGGGTGAGACTGGATTCTTTGTAGACTTCAACTGAAGCACTCTATTGAAATAGATTGAGTATGTGAGAATCCAGCTGTTTTCTGAAAGATGCTGAAAAAATTTTCGAAAAGATGTAAAATGATATCACTTTGCTTACTAAGTCTTTGCTTTAAAAAAAATTAGGCTTTCTCATAAAAATATATTATTTATGTACCATATGACTTGTTATTTTTAAATTGATATGTTTCCAAAACTTATCAGTATTAATTTCCCACATAGTAGATATTGAGGTATAACCCACATACACAGATGTTTTTGAAAGGGGTCCTCAAATTTCAAGAGTATAAAGGGAACTTGAGGCCCCAAAAGTTTGAGAATTGTTGCTGTCATTAATAAGCCTGTTTGATCATAAGCTGCTGTGGAAAGCTTTTTTGATCTCAGAATTTGTTATAATTTCCAAGTCCATTGCTATGGTCTGAATATGTCAGTCAGAGGGTCGGACGTGCTCGGATGGCTGCCCAAAGAGCCCTTCTTTCCCTTTCCAATTCTGAGAGTTAAGGAAGTTGCATGACCTTACCATCAAGACTCCCAAAACCATGTTGATAGTTCTCCCAGCTTTCATTGAAATTTTGTGATCCGTCCATGCGGTGTTGAATTACTGTCCATGAACTGCCTGAGAGGGATGAAGAAACATTTTCAGTTATTTAGAGATTTGGTTTAATGCTAACTGGATTTGTAAAGGACTGACCCATAGCAGGCCATTTATATAAATGCTTAGTCCTTTCCCCTTTATCGTGACTTACAGACATCTGGAAAAGTTGGACAAGAGTATCTGAAAAACTCTCGTCACATCTTCTCTACTCATTTTGATCTGATACATTTTAATTGGCATTTCGGTTCAGTTCATTAAGCTTTTATTAATTGCTCATTTGGTGACCAGCCTCGTGTCCCTGCTCACAGATGAGCCTCTCATTCTCGAGGCCGACCAGGAGCCCCAGCTGGGAAATGGGCAAAGTTGTGAACAGAAAGCTTTCTAACAAAAAGCTCCAAGCTGTGAATGGCCAATCAAAAAGCAGGAATAATGAGACAGGTGCCAGTCCAGGCAGCTCTTGGGTTCTACCTTGTACCTGTTCAATGAGCAGAACTGACCTAAAAAGGACATGCTGAATGTTGAAGAGTCTGTGAGGGCAGGTCGGTTTCCTTGGGTTCCCCTCCTTGACTCCAGCAAGTGCCCAGGGTGCCAGCTGAGTCACCTTGCGGGCCTGCCAGGAGTCGGGCCCAGTGCCCGGAAGTCATGGTAGTGAGCAAAGAGCGAAGGTCTGGGAGGCAGGGGAAGGGGGCGCTGCTGTGAGCTGTCCGAGTGCTGAAGGGGGCGGTTCAGACAGGTGTGAACTGCTGGGGGCCGGGGAAGCGAGCAGAGCCCGAGAGGCATGTTTATGGGAAACAGCAGGTACAGAGGAGCTTGGGAGTGAAGGCCAGTGCAGGGACCTGGGATTCCGGAGCCTCCAGGAGGGAGCCCGCTCTCCCTCCTGAGAGAAGCGGATTGATCCAGGACTAAGGAGGGACCGGGCCGTGCACAAGCACTTTGTCCTTTTTCTTTTGTTCATGGTGTGGGTGGGAAAAGGAAATATAAAAAGAATCAAACCGAAACATCCAGACCTGAAGCGCACTACACACTTCCCACATTAAATGTTTGTGGATTCCTCTGACCTTTTTTAAAGGTCTCTGGGAGACAGGGGTTATTATCACGCCCATTTCATGGATGAGAAAAGGGAGGTTACAGAACTTTCTCAGGATCACAGGGCAAGGAAACATCCGGGTGGCTTCACGCCAGGGCCTAACCACTGTGCTTCGGGGCCTTCCCGAGCTGCCTTTCTCCTTTCCTTGTGCCTGGACAAGGGCTTTCCATAAAATGCGGAATCCGTGCCTTTTAGTGCCTCGTTTCAGCCTGGTGCACGTGGCTGGCACGTAGGAGGCGCAATTAAATCTTTCCTTGGTGAAAGAAGCGCTGGCAGAGGAGGCGTGGACGGCATAGAAGGCCCGGCGGGCGCGGGGGAGGAGGGGGACAGGTCTCGGATTTGGCCCCTCCTGCTAGCGGCAGCGTCTCCTAGCCCTTGATTACTCCCCCAGGGCCCGAGGCTGGGCTTAGGCCGGTGCTCCCGCCCCCTGTCCCTCCCGCCTGCGTGAGCCTCGCCTTCTTACCCGATTTCACTTCACAGTAGACTTGGAAGCCTTCGGAGTGGCCCGGCCGGATGGTGTATACGCCACTGGAGCGCTGGCCTCCCTCGTACAGGGCCGCGCAGCTGGCCGGCGCGTCTAGGATTAGGGGAGCAGAGCAGAGGTCACCGGGAGTCTCTGCTGCGAGAACTCCCCGCCCCTGGCCACCCTGCTCAGGGACAGCGGCCCGGGGCTTCTTAAACCCAAGAAGGCAGGACCCAAGAGGGGTCACTGGATCCGGCAAAGGGGAAGGGGCCAACCACAAGCTGGCTAGTTTGGGGAGCCTGGTACTACTTCCTTGGGGCTCCCCCCACACCAGTGCTGTGCAGCCCCCGGGCTCCAGCCCAGCCTCTCTTACCCAGCTCCTCGCTGTGCTCCAAGGTCCTCGTTCCATTGGTTTGCAGAGAAGGAATGGTCCTTGGCGCTCTCTGCTTTGTAGAGAGGGAGTTGTCCGGGGCTTCTTGGAAACCCGTCTTTCTGAGCTGAGAGGAGGGACATGTGTGAGTGATTAATCTGAAAACTGTCAGGTGGCCAGTGAAGGGGGCCGGTGCCGAGGCAGAGATGGGGGGCTGTGCTGGGAGAGAGAAAGGGGGCCCGGTGCTGGGCCCATCGCCGACACAAAAACAAGGCAGTGTGCTCTTCAGGGATGCCTCTGGCCTTCCTGGGCACCTCCCAGAGCCCTTTCTTACCCCTATTTTTAGTGCCTGAAGTTGCCCAAAAAATTCTCAAGTGCAATGGGGTCCTACACAGCACCCTGACACCCCCAAACGATAAAGAAACAATAGGGCCTTCTTTGTGGTCCCACGGGGGTGCTCCACAGGGCCTCCTTACTCATAACAGCCACAGCATGAAGCTTATCTGACAGAGGAGGAACCTGAACCTCAGAGTGAGCTGGCTCTCCCAGCCTCTCAGGGAGTGCTCTGTGGGGGCCCCGGGGTCTCCTTCCCCTTCCAGGGGATTTCCTCAAAAGCATCCATGTGGGGCAAGGGTGCTAGGACACCCAGCTGCCCACTTTGCCTCCTTCCTTCTCCTCCTGTGCCCAGGACCCTTCCCACCCCAGTCTCATGAAAGGTGTGTTCCTGCTCCGGTCACCCGAGGGGAGCCGCCACTGCACCCTCTCTCAGTATATGGAGGACCATCACTGATGATTGTGGGCAGTCCTCTCTCAGGTCTACCAGGGCACAGTTGGCCCCCTTCCTGCCCATTTGTCCAGAAGCTCGGGGCTCTCGGGCAGCTGACTTCTGTCTGTCCCCAAGCTCACACTCAGAGGCCGGGACCTACTAGAGTGGACGTCCCGGTGCCAAGGGCTTCCTTCATTCCCTACCCTTCCTGCTGCCCTGTGAGGAGGCTGACCTGTGGAGGAGGCCTTAGTGGAGAAGAACAACACATATAACCATGGTGACCTCGGGGACTTCCTTTGCAGCACCCTGTGGTATAAGTGGTGCAAATAATCATATCCCCATTCTACAGAAGAGGAAGAGGGTCTTGTGAGATTGAGGGACTTTTCTAGACAGCAGCAACGCCCACCTGGTACCTTAGCCCGGTCCTTTCTGACGGCCTTACCTGGTTTTCCATCTCTTTTATCTGGCCGTGCTGCCTGGTCAGTTGCTGGTACTGTTCTTGAACTGTTTGGAAAAGCTCTTTAATGCTGTGATCTTGCTGCTCTACAAAAGTCTGGAGGGGGGGGGGTCTGGTTAGTGGTCATCCCAGCTGGGTCTGGCGGTCCCCTTCTTTCCCCTCCCCTGTCCCTAACCTCTGATCTAAGAGCCCTGGTCAGCCACGTCTGCCAGATCGTTGCCCTTAACAGTGCATGTATGCTTTTATGGTAGATTCTCTGTAGCTTTCACTAAATTGAGTTTTCTAATTCCTTAAATGGATGTGGTAAAATGCATTATTTCAATAGGAAAGGATTTTTTAAAACTACCTTACAAAAACCAAACAAGTCTGCATAAATGTTTCCCACTTAGTGATTGCTTAACATTTTCACTTCATTATTTGGTTTTCTCCTTGTTTGATCTTATATAATTTTGCTGACAAATGACTTATGGTTCAAAGACATTTTGCCTTTTTTTTGCTAATTTACTTTAAAAGGAAATTTGTATAAAACATAATTAAGTTTGGAAAACACAGATATGATTTGAAATATTAAAAAAGCTTTGATTTTTCCTGGAGCCATTTTCCTCAAAGGCTTATTTACAAATCCAACCTATTTCAGATAACATTTTTTTTGGGGGGGAAAGAAACCTACACCAAAAGGAAAGACACCTTTTAATGGCTTTTGGGGTACTTACCTTAAGGATGGTCACTTCCTGATGTTCCTGGCCTTCGGGTTGGCTGTGAATTAATGTGATTAGTTTCTCTTCTAATGTTCTCACTTTTTGTTGGAGTTGCATCTTTTCTTCTAAGAGATCTTCAAGCTTTGAATTCAATTCGAGGGATAAATTTTTCATTTCTTCATTTTTGGCTTGAAGATGTGATGTCGTTTTCCGGAGCTCCCTTTCTTCTTCTTTGATCTCATTGGTTTGTAGCGAGAGATCATAAAAGGACTTATCGAATATGTTAAGTTTTTGAAATATGTCATTAATCTGAGTCTTCGTCTTGTGAACAAAGTCTTTAAGACCGTGCCCTAACTGAAGGAGGCCATTGGCTAAGATTTTTACGTCATCCAGCATAGCGAATCGGGATTTTGGCTCCGGAGGGGGAGAGTCGAGTGGGGAATATTCCTGGTCAATTTTAGAGGAAATAACGAGAGGGACAATTAAAAAAAAGAGGGAAATTACTCTCATTTTTTTTTCTGATTTGTGTTATTTATAAGAGGTTGGGGAGTAGTTTCCTCTTATACCTGACCTAGATTGCTGAACTCTATATATACTCCTGGTTGCTTCATAAAAGGTGAGCAGCAGAAGAAGATATAGTTGATCATTAAACTGTGTAAACCTGAACGAAGGTAACCCTTTCTTTATTCAGTTAGGTGGTTTTAGGAAATAATCAAATAAAAGTGTTAGAAGTTGAACATGTGTGACTGCCTTTTTTCTCTTATGTTTTCCAGATCTGGCTTTAAATTAGGATGATATTCAAGTAAATTATGAAGCAGAAATGGGCCGTTTCATCTCTCTGACAATAGAATGCGGTTGACATTGAGAGAGTCATGGATAAAACTTAGGTGTAGATCTGTGCTTTTGGAAATGTTGAGATTTTAAAAATTATTTAGTGGTTAGGAGGGTTTCATTTATAGTAAGACCATGACACTATTGCCATAAAGAGGTTTTCATAGCTGAGGGAGACGGACCATTGGTCAAGAGGAATAGGCCTTTCCCAAGGAGGGATTTCAGTTTTCAAAACCCCAAGAGCCACCAGACCCACCACTTGTAACCTAACCTGCAGTTTCCAGGGCCTATTGGGTGGGGAAGAGGTAGAGCAGCCCCTGCCATCCTGGGGGACGGTGTCATTGGGCGTGACGCTGTCGTGTTCCCTTCCCTCTGCCCTTTTCACATTCCTGCAACGCCAGGGACTTCTTCCTTGGCCCGTGAGGAGGACATCCGTGCTCTGCAGAAGAGTGCCCGGGGCTCAAGTGCCAGCCCTGCTTGGTTCGGTGCTGGTCTCTGATGTCACCAGCAGGGAGGTGCCGCTCCTTGGCCAAGAGGCTCCCGTGGGCACAGCATGAGGCTGAAAGTGGAAATGGGTAGACATCCAGAGGGTCCCAGCAGAGGGGAGAGGCTGGACCCTGTAGCTCCTCTCCAGCTCCAGGGAAAACCAGCCACACGAGGAAGCTGATTTCTGTTTGTACGAGATCGCTGCTGTGGCTTGAAACACAATAGAAAAGTCCGCCTTCCTTGACCTGGACAGGAATCCTCTAGGAGACATGTGGTCGCTAACTGCTCTACGGAGTTCTTCCTTTAAGACAAAGCACATGCAAATATGTTGAAATCTGCCATCTGCACAGGCTTTGCCGGACCCCCGGATCGGCCTTTTCTCTCTGTGGCTTTATCTGGGCCCTTCCCTTCTTCCATGCTGCTCTGTTCCACACTCCTCTCACATTTACCCAACGTGGTCCTTCTTTCTCCTTGCTGCCCTTAGAACCCTGGCACCTTGAGACCCAGAGCCGCTGTCCTGTCTCTGCCTCCTCCGCGCTTACCAGCGCGTGGCACCTGGCAAATGCTTTGTTCGGTCACTCACCCTGCGTGAATTCTGATCCTCTTCAGATGAGGAAGAGCCAGAGAAAAGCAACACCAAACCAGGGGAAACAGTGACTTCCAAAGCAGACAGTCAGTTATGGGCATATTGATCGTTTCTGCTGCAATTGACGCTTTGGTATTTTGTGATCTTCACTGAGAGAGGAAGAGAAGGGGTCACAGGAGGGGAGGAGGAGAAAGGATTTCCTGAGGGGACTTAACAAGGGCATATCCAGGTGTTCATGAACTAGAGGAAGACCCCAGGGTAAAAATCTGATATTTCAGTTTATGCTCCTGGGATTGATATTTGCAAAGAATATACCATTGTACATGTATGTACAAAGACATACATGCCTTGTTAAATTATTTCACCCAACTGCAGTCTTTGTCTTAATTTGTATATTAGATTTCCATAATTTACAATTTTTAAAGGACTTTCACTTTTTATCTCAGTTAATTTTAGTCTCTGGAGAATTCTAGAAGCAGAACTGATCCCATTGTTCATTTTATGTTAAAACTGAGCCTTAGAAAGACTATGGCCAAAAAATTCCCAACTCCCCAGAGCCAGAAACTGTGAGTCTACCCATGATTATCTGACTTCTGGTTAGGTAAACTCACTGCTTCTTGGGCCATGTGGGCTCTCGGGGGCCGTAGGCTCTTGGGTTAACTGTAGCACAGAGTTTCAGATTTGGAAGAGATTTGAGAGGCGGTTTGAGCTGATCTGACCCCAAACAAGAATGTCATCTTCAGCATCTCTGAGAAGGCATCAGACTTTATTTGAACACCTGCCATAAGAAGGAACCTAGGTACCTCCAAAGGCAGCCCATTCCTTTTTGGAATATCTTTAATTGTTTAATATCTAAAATCAAATTTGGTTTGTCTATTTTTAGTCTCTACCCATTATCCCTATCTCTAACTCTCTAAGAACAAGAGAAGAATTCTGCCTACTAACCCTTCAGATAATTGATGACAATTTTAACTACTTCTCTACATCTCCTCTTCACTCAGCTAAGATATCCCTGTTCCTTGGTGTGAAATCCCAGTTCTTCATCATCCCATTGCCCTCCCCTGGGTCCTCTCTTATTTATGCATGTTCTTCCTGAAACATTGCCTAGATCTGGAGCACAATGTCCCCATCAGGAGGGTTTTGTCATTCTAACTCAGACTCTTGACTTATCTTAATTCTATAACTTTCTTGATTGCCATATCGTGAGGTCAACTCATTTCGGCCTTCTAGTTTGCTAAAACACCAGATCTTTTCCAGCCGTGCTTTCTCCTGGATGTTGTTGTCTGGCTGTACTTTCTCTGTCTCAGACGTGCAAAATTGATTTTTTGAACTCCTACATAAAACTTTGTTTATCTCAGTTAAGTTTCATCATATTAGAGCTGACTCAATATTCTAGACTGTCAAGATAATTTTAAATATTAACTGTCATATTGTGTGGTAGCTGTTCTTCCCAGCCTTGTATCATCTTTTTTTTTTTTTTTAAATAACTTTTTGTTGACAGAACCCATGCCATGGTAATTTTTTACAGCATTATCCCTTGCACTCACTTCTGTTCCGATTTTTCCCCTTCGTCCCTTTACCCCCTCCCCGAGATGGCAAGCAGTCCTTTACATGTTAAATAGGTTACAGTATATCCTAGATACAATATATGTGTGCAGATTCAAACAGTTCTCTTGTTGAACAGAGAGAATTGGATTCAGAAGGTAAAAATAACCCAGGAAGAAAAACAGAAATGCAAATAGTTCACATTTGTTTCCCAGTGTTCTTTCTTTGGGTGTAGCTGCTTCTGTCCATCCTTGATCAATTGAAACTGAATTAGCTCTCTTTATCGAAGAGATCTACTTCCATCAGAATATATCCTCAAACAGTATCGTTGTTGAGGTATATAATGATCTCCTGGTTCTGCTCATTTCACTCAGCATCAGTTCATGTCAGTCTCGCCAGTCCTCTCTGTATTCATCCTGCTGGTCATTCCTTACAGAACAATAATATTACTCAACCATTCTCCAATTGATGGGCATCCATTCATTTTCCAGCTTCTAACCACTACAAACAGCCCAGCCTTGTATCATCAACAAATTTGCGAGGCATGCCATTTACGTAACTGTTAAACAACGCAGAGTGAAGTGGGGACAGATCTCTGGGGCTTTGCTTTGGAGACCTCCTTCCACACTGACAGCGACCATTCTGTTTTTGGGCTTCAGTGAGAGCTGGAGCGCTCCACTGGTAGCAGCGTATAAGTCCACATCTCCAAGTTGTCCACAAGAGAGCCAGGAGATATATTTTTTTCTATTGAATGCTTTTCTAAAACCCATTTAATATTTATTTCTAGCGTTCCCTTGAACTACCAGTCTTGCAACTTTGCTGAAAGAGGAAATCAGATGAATCTGGCACATTCTGTTCTTGATGGAGCCATAGTGATTTGGGGAGATAATGTCTTTCTTTTCCAGATGATCATGAGTCAGTTCTTTAATGATGCATTTTAGAATGTTGCTAAAGCCTTGCAAAACTTTGTATTTCAATTTTTCCTTCCCTTCCCCCTACCCTCTCCCCTAGATAGCAAGCAATCCAATATATGTTTAAAATGGTAAACATATATGTTAAATCCAGCATATGCATATGAATTGATACAATTATCTTGCTGCACAAGAAACAATCAGATCAAAAAAGAAAGAAAATGAGAAAGAAAATAAGATGCAAGCAAACAACAAGAAGAATGAAAATGCTGTTGTGATCCACTCTCAGTTCCCACAGTCCTCTCTCTGGGTACAAATGGCTTTCTCCATCACAAGATCATTGGAATTGGCCTCAATCAATTTCATTGTTGAAAAGAGCCACGTCCATCAGAATTGATCATCATGTAGTATTGTTGTTGAGGTATATAATGATCTCCTGGTTCTGCTCATTTCACTCAGCCTCAGTTCATGTAAGTCTCTCCAGGGCTGTCTGAAATTACCCTCCGGATCGAGGAACATTTTTTTTTTTAAATCATCTACTTTGTACAAAGCTCTGAATTAGGAGCTGATGGGATGTGGCCCCATTTTATTCTGTAAATAAAACCCACTCATAGATAATGGATGATGGTATAGACTGATGAATGCCAAGTGCTTTGGACAGGTACAAAGGAGAGCAATGTATGAAGTTCCAGGGGAATGTGTTGGAGAGGGGTTGTTCCCTCAGGAAGCTGTGAACTGCTGATTACTGAAAGTCCCTGGCTGGAGCTGGATGACTTCACATTGGGGATTCTGTTCAGTTCCCCCTTGGACAAGATGATCCCTGAGCTCCTTTCCAGCCCAAGGATCTGTCAGCCTGTGGGAGCAGAAATAGCTTTGCAGCTCAATTAGACGTTTAGGGAACATACTGTGCTTCTTGTGGCTACTTGTTGGGTCATTAAGAAATCGTTTAACCTTCACCTGCCGAATGGGAAAGGATAAACTTATATGTGATGCTTTATGGGATAAGGTTGTTGGGAGGTTCAAATGATAATCACGGGGTGCATCTGAATCCTCTCAGATGTGGAGGCCTCCTCTGTTTCTGGAACCATTTTGTAGGTACTTGTGGCTATTTTCTGTATCCAGCCAGGTCCCAATTATTGCAAATAAGGGATTCCCAAGCTATAGTCTGCACTATTTGAAGTTATATTAAAATATGTTCCGGGCCCAATAGAAATATTCAGTATAAATTCAAATGATCTGACTGCTTTATGGGATTCATATTCATGTTTATTGAGACCTATGTGTCCGTGTTATTTCTCACCATAGGACAAAAGCTTCCTGATGATATAGGGGCTGTTTAACTTCTTATATTTTCATCACCTATCATAGTGCTTGACACATAGTAGGGTTTAATAAGTCTTTGTTGTTTGAAAATGGTTGTATAGCTCTTTGTCACCCATTAAATATTGTGTATTTAATCAAAGAGCTCCGTAAAGGATTCGTTGGATATATTTGAATTTTGGAGAATGTTTAGGTGAAGAGAGTAAAGGAAGACATTCTAGATCCAGGGGACATGGAAGCAGCCACCCACATGGATTTGGGGGAAGTATAGACTGGGTACTGAGGGCAGAGGATGCGAGGCTGTCCCTGTAACCATGGATTGTAGAAGGCAATGAAACTTGGTAGGCCCTGGCCTGGGTGTGCCCATTCAGCACTTGGTTAGGGTCAGAAGGGCCTCCCTGGGCCTGCGCTGGAAAGTCCAGGTGTGAGACAGAAGGACAAGCTCCGGAATTCTGCTCCTGAAGGCTCCCTTCCTTAATCCTCTTTTACCTTTGGCAGAAGCAGTGGCTGCTGTCAACTCACATGGAAGAGAAGGGCCGTGTGTTCTGACCTCCACCACAGAGAAAGTGGTCCTAATGGTAGCCTGCTGTGTGATCTGCCTTTCCAGCCACCATTTTGGGAAGTGGAAATTGATATAGATCCAAGGGCTCAGGGCTTTTAGTTTTAAAGAGATTTCAGTTTGTAAGACCAAGGGTAGATGTTTGTATTACTATAATAGAAGCCATTTCCCAGAAGCGGGCTGCTTGGACAGGATGCCCTGCTTGGAACCACTCGCTCTGTCCCATGTCAAGGCCCTTTAGTCGCAGACACACATGTGAGCGGATCCCAGAGTGAGTGAGCACATCTGCTGGGCTTGCGTGTGGGGTGTAAATCGGGAGGGAAGTCATGGCCATCTAGTCCAGCCTGTAGCCTGTTAGAACTTCTGCTTCAAGACCTTGAATGCCAAGGAAATTGTTGGGAAGTGTTTCCCTCCAATGATTTAAACTTAAATGAGCTCTTTACATCATTTGTTCCTTATCCCGGGTTCTGCCTTCGAACCAAACAGTACCCACGTAAGCCTTCCACCTCAGCACAGAGCTTGAGATGTTTGAAGATGACAGTCCTATTCTCTCCTTGGGGCTGAACATTCCTACTTTGTAACCTGGGTCTTTGCCCCTGTTTTGTGCCCTTCTCTGCACATTCTCCAACTTAAAAAATGTATTTCTTCCCTAAACTGGGGAGTTTCCAACTGAACATTTTATTCCTCACATGGTCCGAGCAAGATGGTGCTTTAGGACTATCAGCACCCTGCATCCACATCTTCCTGCGAACACTCTAGCCTTTTATTTTCTCGACAGGAATTACCTCTGATATCTGATGGGCTTCTCAAAGGAAGTCATTTATCAATTTAGCAAAAGCTAGAAAAAGAGTTTCAGGGTGGGAAAGTTGGATAAAAGTGGTATTTTAAGTATTCTTTGCATTTGTCTTTTTAAATTTCTTCTGTTTGACTTACACCATTTGCTGAGGGAAACAGAATTTCTGTTTTCCTTGAACTTCTCTCTATCCAAATAAAACTGTTATAATGAATGATCTTAGAGAATAGCCAGTCACTAAAAATGTCCACTTTCAAGAAAACTAGGAGATTTAGAGAGCAAGTTAAAAGACGATTCTTAACTTTGGAAGCCTCAGAACAACCCAGAGCTCTCAGACCTTTAAAATATTTGGATACTTTTTATCCTTGTTTGAAATAGCAGAAAAGCAAAGTCCTTTATCCTCCCTTGGTTGTTCAGGGGTTGGTGATTGTGAAATCCCGTGAAGGTGAGGTTTCCTAATATAGCACAGGAAATATTGCTGCTGATTTCATTTCTTTTTGTTTTCTAGCATCCCTCTTTTTTTTTTTTTTTTTTTTTTTTTTTTTTTTGGCTTATAAATCTCTGTGTTGAGTAACACGTTCCTTGTGTAGCCTCCAATACTCATTGAAAAGGTCTGATTAAACTGCTGCAAAGTACTTTTCCACTAGAAATCTACAAACGTGAATTATAATATGATTTAAAAAGAAACCAGATCTCACTCCCTCTATTTTCTCAGAAAGACATAGTCTTTAGAAATCACAGTCATCCCCTGAATAGGTTTCCACTGAGGGGTCAATTGCAGGGCTACCAGCGTAAAACCCAGGGCTCTGCAGAAGGGCAGATGGCATGCTAAGGGTGCATAGGGTGAAGGGCAGCTCAAAGGGTAAGGCATGCTGGGCACTGACCTCCTGGAAGCAAGTTTTTTTTTTTCCTGTAGGCAATTGGGCTTAAGTGACTTGCCTAGGGTCACACAGCTAGTCTATGTCTGAGTGTCTGAGGCTGGATTTGAACTCAGATCCTCCTGTCTTCAGGGGTGATGATCTATCTACTGTGCCACTTAGCTGCCCCCTGGAAGGAAGTATTTATAAAAGTCCTCCATCCAAGAGGCTGCCATTGATAAATACTGTCTAGCAAGGCACACCCAGAATATGCGACTCAGACACTTAATTAGTGATTCATTTTTATCAGCCCGTTTCCCTTCCAATCCTGCTTCCCCTTTTGGTAAACTCTGTCCTGACAGTGGCAGCAAAAATAAAAGCTGGGATCCACAGTTAATCTGCAAGTGGAACTTGTGTCCCTTCTCCTGCCGCCTCTCCCCAGAGAGAAGGGAGGCAAGGTCAGGATGCTCCCCCCCGGTGCTCTGAGCTGTTGATTGCGAGGGACACCTTCATTTATGTCTCCCCATCTTTTTGGCCGGTGTATTTTCCTCCTGTTTCTGCCCCCTCCCTCACATCTGTTCACTGAACTCTTCATGAGGTATTGTGAATTTCTCCTGTTCGGTGCTTCTTGCATCACACATTATTTATCCATCCTACAATTAATGGTCTCCCTTTGGAATCCCACTTTTTCTGCTTCAGAAAGTGGCTGAAAGCTGTTCCTATCATTTAACAGCTCACCTCTTAAGGGAGTAGTTCTGTGTTTTCTGCATCGATCCATCATATGTTTCGGATGCTACATTTTCAGCAGTGAAACTTTATGTCAAGATTTGTCCCAAGTTGTGAGTTTTTCTTCATATTTCATTGATTTTGCATCGGTTTTGTTGTCTAAGAGCATTTGAATTTTCTGTCATTTAAATTGTACTTTTTGTCTAAATAAAAATTCTTTAACTTAATGTTTATAGCTAGCTGAGCCTTATGCAATATAGGAAAGCTGAAAAGAGAATGAGAAGAACGGTTTCTATCATTAAGTTCTGAGGCTGATTGCAGAAAAACCTAGAGTCACTATGCGCCTCCTCCTCTTATTCCTGTAGGTTCATATCTGCCCATTATGTCCCCGCCATGATTCCCATAGTATTTTGTCTTTACTAATAAACTAGAAGAATGAGGGTTTTTTGTTTACTTAATAGATGATCAAATGGGTAGTGATTGCTTTGATTTCCTTCAGAAAAAGATTACTGACGTATAGATTTAGAACGTGGGACTTGGGATATGTTTGAGAAGCTATGATCTCATTGGTCCCTATAAATAATGACTAATGGCACGATGAAGAGTAATAGGAGAGGTCATCACTATTCACTTAATGAAATAATGATGAATTAAGTCTTGTCCGTGTTGTGGTCTCTATCTCATTTTCATTCTCACTCAGTTTCGCAACCCAGAAATAAACAATAACCAATAGGTTTTTTTTATTCTTTGTCTGTCTGTTCATACACAAATTTCTACACAAATGGAGAAATATATTTTCTGTATTGTTGAGGACGATGGTTTCTTCTTCCCCCTCCCTTTTACAGTATTTTTTTCCCCAATTACAGGTAAAGGAAGTTTCCAACATTCTATATTCATTTCCAAATTTGTTTTCTCCCTTCCTTCCTTCCATCCCGCCTCTTCAACATGGCAAGAAATCCAATATAAGTTACACGTGTACAATTATGTTAAACCTCTGTCTGCATCAGGAGGATGACCATTTCAGTGAGACATTTTGTCTTTACAACTATATAATCTTGGCCAGTTACGTACCTCAACCGGCTAATTTTTGTCACTAGAAATAAAGACTGAGAAAAATAGTTAAACATGTGAGGGAAGACCTGTGCCTTTAGAATGCATACCCATGCCATTATTTATTTATTCAGCATTTATCCAGCACCTCTGTGTGCAAGGTTCTTGGGGTAAAAGGTTTGAAGTGTGCTCAATGGCACAGCAAGGGACTAAAGTGCAAACAATATCTGTTTATCTACCTGTGATTTGGATAAGGGCATGGAGATACTTTGTCAGTGTGCTGAAGGCATGGAGTTGGGAGGGATTGCTCACATGGCAGATGCTCGCTAAGAATGGATGTGGATCAGGTGAGCTGGCATTGTTACCAGGGCAACACGGAAAAGGTTTATCTTTGATTTTAAAAGGCCAGTTCTTCAGGTGTAAAATGGGGAGCTGGGGATCACACAGCAGTTTGCCTGAAAAAGATCTGGGGGTTTTAGTGAACTCCCTAGTGGCTTGTTTTGACTATTATGATTATTATCAAGACTCAGTAGGATATAGTAAGCAAATTAGTGACACATTCTGCATTTCCCACAGAAGCTGAATGAGGGGGTGACTTCACCTGTGGTCCTACAGCTGGTCGGTGTGAAAGATAGGATGGGAAGGTTAGCGTCCTGACTATTGCACTGCCTTGAGCGCATGACAAGGACACAGATAGTGATGTTACAATGTGTGTGACATAATTGTCAAGGGCAGGCACAGGCCCAAGTACCAGGAGACATCTGAAGAGGTCGCGTCTCTCTGTCCGTAGTTAGAACTGGATCTTAAGTAAATTCAAAAGGATTTGGGTAAAAGACACAATAAGCGGGTGAAGGCAGGAAAGATATCCTGGGGAAGCTGAGACTTGAGCCGAGACTACAAGGAAGCTGGGGATCCCAAGTGATAGAGGTCAAGAGAGAGAGCTGCAGGCAGAGAGGTATTAGATGAGAAGCTGCTGTGAGTTACGGCCAGCAGGCCCCATGACTGGACTCTGATGCCACAGACAGGACTGATGAGCAGAAAGGCTGCAGAAGAGGGGTTGCCTCTCTTGGGGGGCCAAGGGCTTAAAGGAGGCACAGCGTGAAAGGGTGAGTGAAAATCACAAACTGCCCACATTCTGGCAGCTTAACCCTGGACGGATCTGGCACGGCACAGCCTCGGCTCCCCGGCCAGGTGGGCTGACAAACACCGGTCCTGGGCGGATCTGCTCCCTGCCAGGCTGAGCCAGGTCTGGAACGCTGTGTGAGTCAGGGAGAGGGTCCCCAGGCCATTTGTGCTCCGAGTTCTGGGCCTATAAACAAAGGTCATGGGATTGTTTCATGGTAGTTCTGGAAAAATCGTCTGGTCTTTTATGTTAAGGAAGCCAATGTCATCCAAGTTTCTAATGTGCCTGAGAAACATTGTAACACACACACACACACACACACACACACACACACACACGTGTACCTGTGCGCGCGTGCGCGTGTGTGTGTATTTCACTTCAAGATTCAGCATCTGTAGTCATTGGAAGGGGGAAAGGTAGCAGAAATATTCTTATTCCCATATTAGTGAGGAAACTGAGACTCAGTATATGGGATTGTCTTTAGGTCGCAAAACTCCTAAGTGTCAGAGCTTGAATTTGAAGCTGGGCTCTCTGGTGCTGTTGAACTAGGAAAAAACCCAGGAAAAACATTGATTTTTTTAAAGAGCATTATATTAATATTTAATGATATGAAAATCCTGGGTTATTTCAAAGCTGTAATTGAGTGAAGTTTAATGAAAACAGCTATTAGCTTTTAGAAGCTTTTAAAAATTCTTAAATCAAAAAAAATGTGGAAACTTGTTGATATTATCTAAATTATTGCTTTTGTTCTTATGGACTGTCAGCTACTGAGCATTTATTAACCACCTACTGTATGCTGGGCACTGTGTTAATTGCTGGGGATACAAAGGAAGGTGAGAATAGTCCATATTTTCAGACTGCTCTTGTTCTGATTGGGGGCATCAGAACACACCAGCCATTATGCACAAACAAGCTCGGGACGGGATAAATGGGGAGTGAGAACACACAGAGGCACAGCAGAGCGCCCCTGACGGCACTGCTCTTGTACACACCGGAGGCCAGAGGGAGTTTGTGAATCCAAAGTTAAGTGGATTTCTGCTAACAAATGGTTCCACTGAGAACCTCAGTCCCCAACCTGTAGCAATTTTGCTCCCTCAATTAAGCTCATCAATCTAATAAACATTTACTAAGTGCCTACAGTGTTCCAAGCCTTGGGGATACAGATAAGAATAAAAAGATAGCTCTGTCTTCCCAGGGCTTACCATCTCAAAGATTATGAGAGGATGCACCAGTGGCCCTCCTGGGTGGGCTTGATGCTCCTGGAGCTTCTGAAGAGTTGCCATCCCTGGAGTGACTGGCAGGCTCCTTAGCCTGGCCCAGGCATGTCCCTGAAAGTCTCTGGTTCCCTCCCATGTGGGCACAAAGAGTGGTGGAGAGCACCATTATTGCTCTTCTCGTGCTCTCCGATCCCTCTCTCGTGGCTCCGGCCTGGGTCTCTCCACATCCACACCCTTGTTTTCGCCTCTGCTTCTAAAATCTCTCCCCTTTAGAGGGTTCAGTCTGGGTCCTTCCCATGGGCTTTTTATCCAATGGTCAGTGCCGGTTTTCCCCAGTATCCTCCATTGAGCTGCTGCATGTACACGCTCTGTCCCTTCTGGGCATGAGAGGGGGATGGAGAGAAAGACCCTTCTCCCCTTTCCCCAGCAGCTGCCACCTAGAGTCCCCCTCCACGAGAAAACAGCGGAATTCAATTTGTCCTTGGACAGCAAGAAGCTCCTCCTCTGTGGGGGCGGAAGGTGGCTGTGTGCGCCTGGCTGGGTGTCGACTCCTCACTGACTGACCATGACCTTTTAGGACCATTGTCCCTTCTCTGAATCTTGGCTTCCTTGTCTCTGATGCTAGCCCTCCCTTCTGTGTCCTTGGAACGGAGGTAGAACAGCCACCCTGACCCCGATTGCTGAGGACTCTGGTTTGATGGGACGCTTGAACTCAATACAGCTCCTTTTTGGTTGTCTCCTCTCAGAATGAGTGATGGCACTTCTCCAATGACTTCTCCCCTTCCATTCCTAGATTCCTAGATTCAGTTGTGATCTTAGGATCTATAAAATTGTTTTATTGACAATAGATAACATGTATTATTACAACATAAGTAACATTGCCTAAGTAACAACTAACATTGTCTAAGCAACAAGTAACATTATCTAAGTAACAAGTAACATTGTCTGAGCAACAAGTAACATTAGCAACAAGTAACATTGTCTAAATAACAACTAACATTGTCTAAGCAACAAGTAACATTATCTAAGTAACAAGTAACATTGTCTGAGCAACAAGTAACATTAGCAACAAGTAACATTGTCTAAATAACAACTAACATTGTCTAAGCAACAAGTAGCATTGTCTAAATTACAACTAACATTGTCTAAGCAACAAGTAACATTATCTAAGTAACAAGTAACATTGTCTAAATAACAACTAACATTGTCTAAGCAACAAGTAGCATTATCTAAATAACAACTAACATTGTCTAAGCAACAAGTAACATTATCTAAGTAACAAGTAACATTGTCTAAGCAACAAGTAACATTAGCAACAAGTAACATTGTCTAAGTAACAAGTAACATTATTTGAAATATTGCTGCAGAAATCAGAAATGCCTTTAATGACCTAGGTCCTTATCATTTGGAAACTTCTACTTTCCAGCCTCAGATTTCTGGGTTTGACTGTTGGGTTTTTTTAACCCATTGTAATAAGGTAATGAAAATGAGACTTTAATCGCTCAAGGGATAAGTTATCATCTTTTCCTATGAAGTTATTCATTATTAGTTAATGGTATATCTTATAAGTAGGATCTTTGGGAAAATTCATTTTGAAGAACTTGCAATGATCTAGAAATAACTCTAAGAAATCAGCATTTACTACTAGATGGTATTAGTTGGAATCATAATCATCTCTTAAACTTCAAACTGGTATAGGAATCCCTGCTCATTTTGATTTATAATTATTCAAGTCATTTTTTTTTAAGGGAGCTTGGTGATTTTTTTTTCTTTGTGTGAAAACTCACAGTCTTTTGCACCATTGCCTTCACAGAAATCTCCTCTACGTGTACCCTCAAAGCCTCAATTTTGCCAACCGGCAAGGTTCTGCCAGAAACATTACTGTAAAAGTCCAGTTCATGTATGGAGAGGATCCCAGCAATGCTATGCCGGTAAGGAGTGGGTTTTGTTTGCCCTCCTCTGCTATCTAGCTGTGGTTTTGTTTTCTCACACTTGGATAGGAGCCCAAAAACTCAAACTGAAATTATCCATCACAAATGTTGAAGTAGAGAACTTTTTGTGTGGATCTAGACATGTCTATTTCCAAACCAAGTTAAATATTCATTCATTCAACAAATATTTATCGACTGGTCTACATGCTGCAGGGAAATACAGCGATGACCATGGTAGATGGCGTCTTACCCAAGGGGTTTATAATAGTTGGGGAGAGAAGTTATCTGCAGTTAATTGTAGCCATGAGCCCATTAGACCAGCCTCTTATTAGTGCCCTCGAAGGGTAAGCTAGGAACATTGGGAAGGACTTGAGACTGTGCAGGGAGAGGGTCAGTCAAGGGAGTTAGAGTGGGAGAGCATTCCCAAATGGAACAGAGGTGGGGGGTCGCCAAGTGAGGGGCACATTTAGGAATGACAGATTCTATTTGCCTGAACTGAAGGATGCTGGGTAAGGAATAGAGCAGTAGATGAGGCCATAGGCTATGGCCAGAGATAGAGGAATGGTCATCCCTCCACTGAGGCTTTTCAGGGAGATCTGGAATGGCCTCACATTGGTTTTGTCTTAGAGAGAGTCCTTGGTCGCCTGTCCTTTGGCCCAGATAGCCTCTGAGGCCACAGTGAGACATTCTGTGATACTGGACCAAATGTCATCTGAGGTCCTTGAAAAGCTGAAAGCCCGTGATTCTGGGGTTCCACTGGCACTCGGTCATGAAGGAAAGGCTTATCCAAACGGGCATGCCGGAGCCAGCCTTACCGGCTCCTGGCTGTCTGATTTTCAGTGGGAGCATTTACATCCTAGAAACTGGCACATGTTGGTTTTCTTGATTGTCCAGACTGAAGAAAATCATGGAGAAAATGACAGTATTGCAGATTAAATTTAAACATGGGGCAGAAGGGGTGGAAAGGGGGTGGTTGTTAAACATTTACATGTGAAACATGTAGACAAATGGTGGTTCCATTTGTTCACCAATCAAGGTATTCCTGAGGGTTCTTGGTGTATGGGAGCCAAAAAAGTTCATGAGTGCTGGAGGAGAACAATCTTTTTGGCATCGGGGAGGAGTTCCATGGGAAGAGGGAATAACCGTGGCAACAGCCCCAGTGCAGAAGGTGTCGGCCTGTGGGCAGTCGGCAGAGAAGCCTTTTCAACCAGGAGGATGGGGACAATGAGAGCTGGGTTCAAGGTCTCCTGCTGTTTGTCACTCACTAGTTGTGTGACTTTTTAACTGTTTTGAACTTAAATTGATTCATCTGGAAAATGGGAATAATCATACTTCTACTTCCATGGAGGGGGTTTGTAAGTCTGTGAGCTCCTTTGTAAAAGAGAAAGCTTTAAGTGAGTGAATCTTCAGAAAGGCCTCTGTCACCCTCAGAGTGAATATCTGGTGCCGTCACCATAGAAGGGGGATTCACGCTTGCCCAAGGCTGACAGGAAATGGACCCTTTTGCTGAGTGGTCATAATTTCTTGGTGTGTGCTTTTACATTTTGAAAGGGAGGGAGCATGAGAAGCTCACTTCCATCTAATCTTGGGGAAGTGTTCATTCTCAGCACTTTTTGGTTCTGGGTTCACATCCTCATCTGTCTTCTCTGCTCATGCCTGGGAGCCTGGGAAGCCCCTCAGGGAGGTTCCCAGATACTCTGAGTGGGCTTCCTACAGATTAGTGTGACCTGATCTTTAGGAGAGCCTCACTGCCAGGGAGCTGTCTCCCCTGTCTCAGACTTGGAGGCCCATGGTCCTCATACTTCCCCCAGCTAGCTCTTCCCCTTGAGCCTCTGGGTATTTGGCTCCTCAGAAACTTACCCTTCACCCTTCAGCACGTCATCCTGGCTCCCCTAATCTGTCGATTTGAGTTTCATGTCCTTGGACTGTTTTCCCTTAAATGTTCCGACTGATGACTTGTTGTCCCACAAGGGAGCTTCTGATGCCCTTCTCCTTCCCTGTCTGGAAGCTCCTTGGGAGTCTCCTTTGCTGTGACTGGTCTCCATATCTCTGTCCTGGGACTTCCACTTTTCTCTCTTCCCCTCTCTTCCTTCCACTATTTCTACACATTCTCTCTCTCTCTCTCCCTCTCTCCCTCTCCATTTCCCTCTCTCTTTCCCTCTCCCTCTACCACTCTTTCTACCTCTGCTCTTTCTATACTGTCTCCTGCAATAAAGTCCCATGTTGCTCCTATATTTTCTACCCGCCTGGACTTTCTTTCCTGGAATTTCAGGCCCACACCAAAGACTAAATATCTGGTAGTCACCTACCAGATCTCCACCTATCTTTTCCTCAGATCTCTTCCTTTTAGGGCAGTACAGAGCAGGAGTAGGGTGCTGGGTTTCAATTTCATTGTGGTGATGACAGTTGCCCCCATTTTGTCACATGTTCCCAAAGAACAATTGCATGATGCATATAAAAGATGTTGTAAATCCTAAAACTATGAAAATATAATGATTATTGCTCTTTTGATACCAGTGATCTTGTAGAAACCCTGGATCTCTTCCTGATCTTACCCTCTTCCCTTTCGTATGCAATCAATGACCAAGTATTGTCAAAGCTCCCTCTATAATCTCTTTTCTACACTCTATCCTAATTCAGACCTAATTACTTGTCTTGTCACTGGTTTCCCTATTTCAGTCTTTCAGGCAACATTTATTAAGCACCTCCTATATGTTAGATACTGCTAAACACACGGTATACAAAAAGAGGCAATAAGCTTCCATTCTAATGGAGGAGACAACATGCACACAATTATCTACAGAACAAATTATATACAGAATTAATAGGAAATAATTAATAGAGGAAGACTACTAGGTTTAAGAAGAATTGGGGAAACCTTCCTTGAGAAGGTGGGATTTCAGGTGAGACTTAAAGGAAGACAGAGAGGTTAGTAGTCAGAACAAAGCAGAGAGGGCATTCCAGGCAGGGGAGACACCAGAGAAAATGCCCAGAGTCAAGAGCTGAAGGAGCTTGATTGATGAAGAGGAGACCAGTGGCACAGTCTAAGAGTGTAGATTGAATGAAGTGTAAAAAGACTGGAAAGACAGGAGGAGGACTTGGAATGCCAGACTGCTACTGAAGCCACTGAAGCTTATTGAGTAGGGGCGGGGTGACGTGGTCAACCTGAAGCTTTTAATGATCGAGTGGACGATGTCCTGGAGCAGGAGAGCCTTGGAGCAGACCGACCCCAGAAGCTATAGCAGTAGTCCAACTGTTAACGAATGAGGGTTTGTACCAGGGGAATGGCAGTGTCAGAGGAGGAAAGGGGCATAATTAAGAGATGCTTCAGAGGTGAAACTGAACAGAGGTGCTGCAGGGATGCAACTAACCAGAGATGCTACACAAGTGAAACTGACCAGGAATGCTGCAAGAATGAAACTAACCAGAGATGCTACACAAGTGAAACTGACCAGGAATGCTGCAAGAATGAAACTAACCAGAGATGCTGCCCAGGTGAAACCAGTCAAGAATGCTGCAGGGATGAAACTGACCAGAGATGCTGTAGAGATGAAAAAGACCAAGGATGCTACATGGGTGAAACTGACCAGGGGTGCTGCATAGGTGAAACTGACCGGAGATGCTGCACAAGTGAAGATGACAGGCTTTAGCAATAGCCTTTCCATCTTTCTACTTTTCTGTTTCTTCCATCTCTGCCCAAAGTACATTCCTGATAATGTCACTGCCCAAAATCTTTCATGGTTTCCTTTATCTCTAGGATAAAATTATGACCCCCAACCTAATATTTAAAGCCCTTAACATTCTAGCTTCCATTTACTGTTCTTGTCTGATTTCTTATTATTTCCCAATAAGAAAATAAGAAATAAATATTTGCTAGTGAGTTCTTTTTTAGGTGTGTTCCAATCTATGTAACTCCACTTGGGGTTTTCCTGGTAGAGATATTGGAGTCATTGCCATTTCATTCTCCAGCTCATTTTATAAATGAGAAGACTGAGGCAAACAGGGTTAAGTGATTTGTCAACTCACACAGCTTGTAAGTGTTTGACTTCAAAAAAAATGAGTCTTCTGTCTTCAGGCCAACTATTTTATCCACTACTTCACTATTTATATAATTATTTTAATTTAAATGTGTTTGTATTGTAATAAATATAAGATATTATAAATATATAAGTAATGTTGTGGATGGAGTGCTGGGCCTGGAGTTATGAGAGTCCCAAGTTCAAATGTGACTGCATACACTTCCTAGTTGTTGACAATGAGCGGGCCATTTCATTGTTTTCTGCCTCAATTTTTTTTATCTATGAAATGGGGATAAAAATAGTACCTATGAGTGCTAGTTGTCATGAGGCTAAGATGTGAAGTACTCAGTATGTCTTGCATACAGTAGACACTTAATAAATGCTTATTCTCTATCTTATTTTCTCCCTTTTGTCCCTCATGTACTCTCCTTCCTCTTCACACCAACCTGTTTGCTGCCCCTCAATTACAGCGTCCCATGCCTGTGCACAGAACTTACACAATGGTTCCCCCAAATCTCAGGTGTGCAAGCACCTTCCTCATGCCAGTGTCCCAGGCTCTCTTTCTTGTCAGTCATTTTACCTCTTTTGGGTTCAGACCTGGCTTTTTTTTTTTTTTTAATCTATTTGTGTCCTCGCACACGAGTGGAAGCTTTGAGGCCTGGGTTAGTTCTTTTTGGCTCTTATAGCCTGGCCCCATACCATCTAGAAGGTTATTCAGTGTTTGTGGAACTGAATTAAGAGGGTCAGCTCTAGGGTCAGCACCTCCTTTCTTGCCAGGGTGCCAGGTAACCAAGTTTCATTTAACCCTGTTCTCTCTTTGGGACATTCTATCCTAATCTGCCTCATTTCCATCTTCTCCCCTTCCCCTTTTGCTTCCCATTTCTGCACTGCTTCTGGTCTCTGGGGGACAGGAACTCTATTGTCTTGAGCTTTGGATCCCCCAGCTTGGCACATTAGAAGCAGTCAGTAGAGATTCAATGAATGAATGAATGAATGGGAAAGGCTTGAGAAAGTAGTCTGTGCTCAGAAGCTGCTTTTCACTCTGGCCAGCTGTTGAGCCTGTCTCATCTGCCCAGGCCAGATGTTCCTTCACGCTACTGAAGTAGAAGGCTGAGGGTTAGAGAAGCAGGGGCTGACAGCTCCAAGCTGGACAGACTCTCCTAGAGAAAGAGCCACAGGCAGGAGTAGGAACCATTCCACACCTTCATGTGCAAGACCTGTGTCTGGAAATGTTATTTATTTTAGTGCCTCAAATCCATATCACTTTGCTGTTTGCTTAACTAATTTGGAAAATGTTGAGAGTTCCAGGGTTAGGAAGTCTATATTGTTATAGATAATATCTAGATTATGTGTAATCTTGCAAATATTAAAGGTGAAAGATGGAGAGAAATTCATTCAGGATTGCCTTCATGTGTGATCATGGTGTGGTGAGCCTGGACATGTTCACCATTTTCCTGCCAAGCAGGCATGCGCAGAAGAACCATTTAACCGCACTCTAATTATGTTTAAGTTATGTTCCTGTTTTTGGATGGAATATTATTTTTGTGCCGGTGAAAATATATACAAGTGCGAGTTCTCCCTCTGAGTGTGAACTCCATTTTCTGGAGGTTCTGCCTCTTAGTAGCATCACTATCCCCTCTCCCTGACACAGTTTCCTCATCTGTAAAATAGGAGGCATGTGGCTTTTGGGGGGGAAGTATATTCTGTGGGGTTGTCGTGTGTTGTGTCTGCTCCCAACCTAGGAGCCATGAGGGAGGCAGGATCAGCGGCCGGCTCCCCCAGTCCCCTCTCTTCCCCTTGGCTGGACGCTCCCGAGGTCCCTGCCCTCTTTTGGTGTCGGTGCTTGGTGGCTTCCTTTCCTTCTGTAGCCCATGACAGGATAGTTTATTGATTCACATGGCTTCCAGGGGAGGTAAGTGGTCATGGGTTTACAGAGAGGCTGAAGTCTGTCCCCAGAACCCGCACAGAGCGGCCGCTTCTCCACCTAGTGCTTGCCCGGGCACTTCCCCACTGGCTCACGGGCACCAGACAGAGCTCGCCTGGCTGACTGCCGATGTCATGGGGACACACAGGAACGTGGCCAGCCGATCTCGGTGCGCACCCCCCTCACGATGTGCTGATATCCCGCCTGCTGCCCTCCAGAGAGGGCTTGGCTGCTCATTCAGTTCTCAGGTTACCTGCACTTAGACGTACAAGTCAGATTGCTCGCGTTGCCCAGGGTGCATCATTAGCAGGGGTGGGAATTAGCAGGGGAACTTTGGACTGGTACCCCGAGAGGCCGTCTGCCCCGTCCTTCCTTTTGTAGACCAGGAAATGGACCGGCAAAGTTCCATGACTCGAATCCCACTCCTGGATGCAGTCAGGCCTGATGGGCTGTGGCCTGTGAGTGGTGACGGGCTGGCCTTCTGCCTCAGCATTCCCTGCTCTTTAAGCTGATTCTCTTCCCTCGCAGATGGCCACCTTCGTACTTAAAGGGCTCCACACAGAAACTTTCTTGTCCTTTATTATCTCACCGGTTTATTCATAATTTACTCAAAATCACACTTATGTAGGCTCAGTAACCCTCGGTGTTACCTCACCAAAACAGGGCACATTTGTCTCAAAATGAGGGCACACTCGGCGTTTCGAGTCACGGCATTGGAATGGGCTTTCTAGTCAAACCTACGTATCTGGTTACACAAATTAAAGCTTACTTTCATAATGAAATCTAAAGTGAAGAAAAGATGAAGTAGTTTCTTGCCCCTCATTAGATTGCAATAAGACTCGAAGGATTTTTGGTGGCCATTTAAATTGCCCGGGAACGGCCACTTGGAGGAACGTGAGCTGATGACGAGGTTTCGTAAGTCGGTCCGATGTTCTCGTGTTGACGACGAGGCTGCGGGCCCGGCAGCCACGACCCGGCGAGCCTCTCCCGCGTAGCCGTGAAACGTTCCGCTTTGTGATGACACAATTTCAACTGCCCATTGTTATTCGTTCCAGGTGATCTTTGGCAAATCCAGCTGTTCAGAATTTTCAAAGGAAGCCTACACAGCTGTAGTGTATCACAACAGGTACAAATTCAGATGCTTTCTCTCAAAGTCCCCTTCTTCCCAAGTACTTCCTCATTAACATGATTATCCAGCCTTCCCTGTGTTTTCTGTATGTTGTGCTTCATTGAATGTGCCAGATTCTAGAAAGTTGATGTCATGCTTGTGATTTCCCTCCCGTAGGTACCCACTGATTCCCTTTTTTCCCACACGGCAGTTTTGAATCCCCCACTCTCTGGTGGCCGAGCATTGCTGGAGGAGATAACATTGTGCTTACCAGGTCCCCTCCACGTCCAAATTGTCTGACCTTAGCCGGACCTTGGATGCTGTGATCATATCTTTTATCCATCTGTGGTTAACGGCCTGTCAGATTTATCACATCCCATGTGTCTCAGCTTTTAAGGTCTTTTCTCCCTCCAAGCGACTGTGTGGTGCATTGGATAGAGTGGTGACCTTGGAGTCAGAAAGAGCTGCCTCTGACACTGCCCAGCTTTGTAACCTTGGCAACTTTGCCTAAGTTTCCTCACTTGTCAGATGGTGAATTGGACTCCATTCCCGCCCATCTCAGAGTCTGTTGCTCAGTTCCTGCCCTCCCTGGGTTCACCTCTGCTTCTGTCAATCTCTGCTTTGGGGGAGCAGCAGAACCACTGGATACTAATGGACTTTTCCTAATCTTTCTTTTCTCTGTTGTCATCCCACATCATGTCTTCCAGAAGAACGTGACCTTCAGTTCCCAGTGTGAGCCCGATAATCCCTAGACTCTTCCAGCTCCCGTGTTTTCCCTGTGGAAACCCTCCATGCTCTCATCCCCCGACTCTCTTCTTTGGGCTCCTCCATGCTCTCTCTTCCTTCTCAGAGCTCAGATCTTCCCTTTCCCAGACCGAAGGCACATGCCCTGTGCGATTCCACAGCTGCAGTCCTTTCTCTCTCCTGTCCCCCGATGGACATCCTCCCCAGCCCCTCCCCTTCTCTCCTGACGGCTCCCTCCCTCTGCTCTCCTGGATCTCTGTGCCACTAAATCCCTTCTGTCCTTGTGCTCATTCTCTTGGGCCCAGTGCTAGTCTGTCTTCTGCCTTCCCGAGCCAAGCGGCCTCCCACCAGTGCATACATTTACGTAATGCTTGCAGGTTTGCAAAGCACTTTACAAATAGTCAACAAATATTGATTATGCACCTACTGTGTGCCAGGCACTGAGCTGAGCTCCAGGATACAAAGAAAGGCAGAAGGCATTCCCTGTCTTTAAGGAGCTCGGTCTGATAGTGTGAATAATAGTGTAGAAATCAGCCCTTAACGGGATGTTTTAGAAATAATAAACAAAAGGAAGGCACTAAGAAGCATTACGAGGAATAGAGAAAGGCTTCTTGTAAAAACAGAGTTTTCCTTTGGCCCTCACAGCAATCCCGGGAAGTCAGTGCTATTATTATCCCTATTTTATAGTTAAGCCAGAGTGACTCCACCAGGATCATCACACAGCCAGGATTTGAACTTATCTAACCACTCTTAACCACTGAGTCACCGAGCCATCGCAGTGTGTCCTGCAGCCCTATCAGTGAAAACCTTTCTCAAAATGGTTAAAAAGTATTCCTCAGTAGATCTTTCAGAAAGGAGGGAAAGACCATCTTTTCCTAAAAGCAGCTCGAGGGAGGTGTGTTTCATGTTCTCCATCTCTTTCTGTGCCAGCAGCTTGAGATACGTCTTTGAGATTTCGGTTCATTTTACCTTCATTCCACCAGTTACTTTGTGGTATTCTCGTTTCCTTTGTCCCCATTCGTGGGCAGAAGGACTTGCCCGTTCCACCACCTCTGTGGCTCAGATCTCCATGGCCACCTTTCCCTTCCCACTGCCACCATCCCAACTCTGGCCCCCCTGCCTCTTCTCTCAACTCACTCACTCTTCCATAGTTTTCTTACTTAGTCTGTCCAGTGGATTGTGGTCAGACTAGTCTTTCCAGGTTACAGCTTTTACACCGGTCCATAATGGAACAACTTTTACAGATTCTCTTCTTTTTTAGTAAAGTCCAAAATCCTTCACCTGACATTGGAGAGTTTGCATTGCCTGGTCCCTGCTCTATCCTTCCTGCCCTACCTTCTCTGTCTCCCATGTTTGAGCTCAAGTGGGCCATGTCTTGGTTCTTTTTTTAAGTAGGTGTTGGAATATCCTGCCTCTGCTGTTTTTCTGCCTAAATTATGAGGATTCTGCCCATACTTGCAGGCCCATCTCAGAGACAACAAGTTCTTTTTTTGATTTTTCCTAATAAGAAATAGTCTTTTTTCTCTGACCGATAACCTCTCTTTATTATAAGACTAGGATCCATGTCTTAGTTGATCTTTGAGGTTGTGTTAGTCAAAAGATAAGGCACATAAAAACTAACAAAAGGCCAGTGAATATAGTGATTAGCAGAGGGAGGAGAGGAGCAAGGTCAGAAACCATATTACAAGATGCAACAGTAAAGACATCAGGTGCAGAGTTAGAAAGATAGAATGAAAAATTCAGTGATATAGGAAGGTCAAGGGAGAGCTTCGTTAGATTTGAGCTTATTTATAAGTCCGGGAAGGAGACAGCACAGAGTGAGAAAGTGAATATACAAGACAAGATGATTGGAACAAAGTCTTGGAAGTGGGATCTCCAGCATCTAGTTTTGGGGCTGCCCTGCAGCTAGAATGGAGGGATGTCCTCTGGGGGACCAAGGGTGCAGGTTGCTGCTGGTACATGATAAGGTCCCAAGCCAGAGATGGGTGGAAAAGAGAGGAAAATGTTTAGAACCTTGTGAGAAAGTGGATAGAAGGATTAGAATAGAAGAATTAATAGAATAGAATAGATAGAATAATAGATAATATTATATTATTATAATAATTAATTAATGTCATAATAATAATAGATAGAATAGAAGGATTCATAAAGTGAGGGCCAGTTCTTGGTTGTTTGGTTGATTTTTCTCTTAACAATGTCCATTACCTACTGGGTGCTTCATAAGTAAAGCTTTGTGGACATGAATTTTGAATGGTGGCCAACTCATGGTTGGCCAGTGAGAATTTCAGTAGACTGTGGCAGGTGTGCTCAGTTTGAATACATGACCATTTTCCATGAATGCTGAGCAATTTGGGAGCCGGAGTGGAGGAAGCAAAGGTTGAGGGATATCTGGAGTGGGAGAATGCCAGTTTGGAAGAAAAGATGTTCTAGGCCAGGGAGGCCTTTAAAGGCGCTAGCTAGTGAATTACTCAAGGGATGTTTCTTCCCAGTTCAATTCTAGTATGGAAGCATCGGAAACCAGAGGGAATAAGTCTTGGTAAGATCAGAACAAGAGGCTCTTCTTCCTGTGTAGGAGCATGATGGGTATTGATCAATTAGGACCAGAAATCTTGCTTGAGTCCACAGTAGTCTTATTTTATCTGTGAACCCTGAAGCGAAAGAGTGAAGTGATCATGGACGTGAGGTCTATGATGTTCAGCATCTGCTCCAAATTCTGAAGTCTTAACAGTCATGGAGGTCAACAAAGCTCAAAACTATCCCAAGCTGCTCCTCTCAGACACAGAATCCCGGGCCAGTCACCATAGCAGCTTAGCAGGAAAGTTGGTGATTATTGTAGCAACTGGGAGCAAGACTAAGCTGTGAGGACCTCAGAGCTGATGGGTTTGTGGTGTTTTAACTGTTCATTGTAGAAGAAGGAATTAGTTTACAGTAATCGTGGGACGACAGTGCCTCTTATCTTCCAGAAGAAAAAAGAATGTACAGCACACCTCACCCAAGCTGCTTTTAGGTAAAAATGTCTTTCCCCAAACTCTTTCTGAAAGGAATATTAAGGAATACTTTTAAAATCGTAGTGTTTTGGTTTTTTTTAATTTTCAGAAGTTCAAACACTATAAAAATAAAATTTAGGAGTGAAATATCTGTGTATAAGAAAGTGTCTTTCCTTTTGTGTCCTTTGATTGTGTCAAGATCAACATATAAATAGAAATACTGTTATAAATGATATGAATAACCAGGAGTGACTTTGAAATAGACATTGCATTTATTCTGTGTTGCTGACTTCTAATGGAGGCTTCTCTGTTTGTCTTTTAAGATCCCCAGATTTCCATGAAGAAATTAAAGTTAAACTTCCTGCCACCTTAACTGATCACCATCATCTGCTTTTTACTTTCTATCACGTGAGCTGTCAGCAGAAACAAAATACCCCGCTTGAGACGCCCGTCGGCTATACAGTAAGTGCATTCTGTCTAGTAATTACCACCCAGGAAGAAGTATTATGCATTAAGAATTATGAAATCAGAGCAGCTAGGTGGAGCAGTGAATAGAGCACCAGCTCTGAAGTCAGGAGGACCTGAGTTCAAATCTGGCCTTAACACTTCCTAGCTGTGTGACCCGGGGCAAGTCACTTAGCCCCAATTGCCTCAGGGAAAAAAAAAAAAAAAGAATTATGAAATCTAAGCTATTACTTGGTGCAAATATATTACTGGATATAATAATGTTTTCAGGAAGAAAAGATTCCTTTTTTTCAAGGTCATGAGTCTTATATCTATAACCACCGTATTCTAGGCTCCTCACCTGTGAGAAGCCATTTTAGAACTATCATTTTGGGTTTTCATTAAATAAAATTTTTTAGGGTCAGGCCAAGACAGATCTCCTTTGTGCTAGATAATACTCTGTCGTATAAATATAAATATATTCTAATATAGACTGATATTTAAGAGAACGTTTCCTTTAAAGTGGATCCCGATGCTTCAGAATGGGCGGTTGAAGACTGGTCAGTTTTGCTTGCCCGTCTCCTTGGAAAAGCCACCCCAGGCCTACTCGGTGCTCTCTCCTGAGGTCAGTATCTCTCATGTCCATAAACTAAAGACGTTAAGAAAGAAGTAAAAATCTACAGGATATATGGACAGTTTTCTGTTTGGCTGTTTGCTGAAGGAGGCCGTATTCTGAAACAAATGATACGTCATTCTCTGAGGGCGTGTGATTTCATTTGTGTGAGGACTTCTCCGCTCCTTAGGGTGACAACCTTCCCCTTTCTGCCCGGGCAGGCAATCTCAGTGAGTTTCTGTGGCCTTCCCTGCACAGGGAAGCTGGGCAGAGAGCCGGCTGCCCTGGCTGAGGGGCCTGGGTCGGCCATTCGGTTCATCCTGAAAGCTTTTCCTCTGAAACTTTGTGCTGGCCAGGGCTGCGGGGCCACGGGCTGGTGTCGTGGACAGTCTGTGAAAACTCTGACCAGGGAGAAGCATAGAAGTGGGAGGACTGTTCACTTCAGAAAAGTGTCACAAGCTCCTACGTGTCTGCGTCTTTCTGAGTCAGCTAAAAGTGGGAAGGGCCAAAGAGCTTAAAGCTTTTGGCGATTGACCCAAAATCAAAATAAATCGTAATGAAAATGGGTAACGATAAAATAATTGGTTATGAAACCTAATTTCCAGGGAACATCCCTTTGCATGAAACGAATTCCTAGCTTCCTTTTCTTTTAGTCCTGAGTTTCTCATCTAACATGTACTTCACCAAAAGAACCTTAAATGGAAAACACATTCTTCATTTGGGCTAAGGCAGCTCTCGAAAGGCAGGCTGAGGACATCAGAAGCGGGGCGCGAGGCTTTGGCCTGCCTCCTCTTAGACACTTCCTCCTCATTAAAATGGCGAGACAAATCAGTGCCCGCTTCTGACCCAACAGACGCTTCCAGAGAGGAAAGCGAATCAGTTGGCAACGTGGAGCTCATCTTGGGAAATTTCCTTTGCTCCTTTTTGTTTTTATGTCCTTTCCCCTCATTCTCTACTTAGTATGTGAAGAACTAAATTGTTTTTTAAAAAGGAAAAAAGAGTTCAGCAAAACTTAATCCATCTGTCAGTTCTGATGCTGTGTGCATACCATCTCTGCACCTGCAGAGCTTGCTCCCCTCTGCCAAGAAGGGAGAAGGCTCATCTTTGCCCCTCAGTAGAGAGGGCAGAATCAGAGCACTCCCTTCTAGACCCACCTTGCTGGGAGGATGCAGTGGGATAACATTTGTAAAGGGCTTAGCACAGCACCTGGTACACTACAGGTGCCTAATGGATACTTGTCTCCAGTACGTGGTGCTTTTTTTTTCCACAGTAGTATTTTACTTTTCCAAAATACATGGAAAGTAATTTTCAACATTCATTTTTTTTATTATTATTATAGATTTTTATTGACAAAACATATGCACGGGTAATTTTCCAACACTGACTTTTGCAAACACTTCTGTTGCAACTTTTCCCATCCTTCCCTTCATCCCCTCCCCTAGATGGCAGGTAGTCCCATACATGTTAAACATGTTAAAGTATATGCTAAATGCAATATATGTATACATATTCATAGTTATCTTGTTGCACAAAAAAAATCAGATTTAGAATGAAGGTAAAAATAACCTGGGGAAAAAAATAAAAATGCAAACAAAGAACAACAGAAAGAGTGCAAATGCTATTCAACATTCATTTTTGTAAGATTTTGTGTTGCAGATTTTTTTCTCCCTCCTTCCCTTACCCAGTCCCTTTTCAAGACAGCAAGCACTCTGATATAATGTACATGTATATTCCTTTTAAACATAATTCCATATTTTTCATGTTGTGTAAAAAAAAATCAGTTCAAATGGGGGGAAAAAACTATGAGAAAGAAAAAGTAAATGAACTAAAAAAAAAAAAAAAGGTGATGATACTTTGCTACAGTCCACATTCCGCCTCCATAGTTCTCTCTCTCTCTGGATGTGGATGGTATTTCCATCCTGAATCTGTTGGAACTGCCCCAATTCACCGCATTGTGAGAAGAGCCATGTCCATCACAGGTTGATTATCACATGATCTTGTTATTATATGGTGCTCCCTTAGTTCTACTCACTTCACTCAGCACTTTCTAGACTTTCTGAAATCAGTCTACTCATTACTTCTAATAGAACAGTAATATTCTATTACATGAATATGCCATAAATCATTCAGCCATTCCTAACTGAAGGGCATCCACTCAGTTGCCAGGTCCTTGCCACTGCCCAAAGAGCTGCTACAAACATTCCTGCCCATGTGGGTATTATCCCTACAAGAGCATGTCCTTTTTCTTAGTTTCCCTGTTTTCCTTTAGAGACGAGCACATCGTTTTATCTGGACCCCATTTGGAAGAGAAAGCGGCCCCTTTGCTTCTCTGTGCCTTTTCCCATCAGAGTGACAGGAGAAAGTCACTCCCGCTCTCTTTGTAAAAAGTTGTCCTTGTGGCGAGCAGCTGATAGACAGACACCAGGAGCTCTTTTCCCCCCACACTGGCCAGTCCAGGGACGTTCATTAGGTGCTGACTCCGCACTAGGAGCGATGTGCTGGGAATACAGAAAACGGGTGAAAGCAGTGCTCGCTCTCAGAGATCCGAGAGAGCCTTCCTTCTGCTGGGACACAGCTGGCAAACATCTGGGGGGAGGTGGGGAAGAAAGGCCTTTTGCAGAAGGGGCACTTTCAGCCAGAGATTCGGGGCAGCTCAGAGATGGAGGGGAGTGCCAGGCCTGGGGCCGTGACCGGTGCAGAGGGGAGGTGGGATGCTGAGGGAGTCCTGACTGTGCATTTGTGTGTCTTAAACGTGGCTGAGGGTGTTCTTCTCACCTGTTACAGGTGCCTCTCCCCGGCATGAAATGGGTGGATAATCACAAGGGCGTTTTTAATGTGGAAGTTGTGGCTGTGTCTTCGATCCACACTCAGGTGAGTGTGTAGCTTGAACTTCATTTGTGCCTTCCTAAGACTCACTGTTGACAAGGATCTTAGGGAAGAGAAAGCTCTTTGTTAGTGCACACGCGGTGCCTTCCTGTGCACAGCACCGTGATGGGCTCTGGGAGTGCCGGGACAAGTGGAAGGTGGTCCGAGTCCTCACGGGGCTTACAGGAGGAGAGAGGGTCTGGACCGGGCGGGAGGAGCTGACAGCCCAAGGGAGCATGCCCCGAGCTGTGGATTCCCAGGAGAGCACGCCAGCCTCTGGCGCATCTCAGTGGGGCGCATCCTCCGGACTCCAAACCCCAGATCCCTCCCATCTCCCTTCCTTGATTCCTCGCTCCCCTCTCCCTCCATTTCATCCTGATTTCACCCTGCCCTTCCACGAGTCCTCCTGATTGCCTTTTCCCTAGAATCCTGACTTTTCTTGAACCTGTTCCTCTCCCACTTCCCTGAAACCTGGCTCCCTCCTGATGATGCAGCCTCCCTCATCACCCTTTCCAGGACTGGCCCTCCCTTCATTCGTTCTCCTTGGCTCCCTGGTAGAGGAGGCAGAGAAGGGGGAATATCCATCGCTACTTTGCCACTCCCAGGCTCTCCCCTTTCTTCCTTTGAAGTTCGTGCTCCTTTGCTGAATCCTCCTCAAGGTCGTGCCCTCTGACCCTGCGTGCCCCTCCGATTTCTGTCCTGGACCCTCTTCTCTTCTCCCTGCATCCTGCTGGTGACCTCTTCCACATCATTGCCATCTCCATGCTCAAGATTCTCAATCTGCCTTTCCTGCCCTAAGATCTCATTTCCAAAAGCTTTTTAGAATTTCCAGCCGGATGTCCTGTAGACATCTTAAATTTAACATTTGTAAAATTAAGCTTGTTATCTTTCCCTCTTAATCCTCCCTGTTCCTGGGGCTTTTTTGAATATGCCCCCTTCTCTGCTCTGCCCCTGTGCTCCCTCACATCACAGTCTTAGACTGAATGTCCCAGAGGAAGCCAATGGGCTGACCGCATTCCCTTTCCCTCTGACCTGTCCCCATCCCTCCCTTCCTTCCCCAGCTCTCTGACCAATCCTTCCAAGTCCCCAGGCTGAGATCCCGGGAGGCGTTAGGGAAGGGACTCCCAGAAGCCAGGCCTACGGGGAGGCACCGATCACCTGCTCTCGGGACCTTCTCTCTTGCAGGATCCTTACTTGGACAAGTTCTTCGCTCTGGTTAATGCTCTGGATGAGCACATGTTCCCAGTACGGATAGGAGACATGAGGATCATGGAAAATAACTTGGAAAATGAATTGAAGAGCAGTATTTCAGCGCTGAATTCATCTCAGCTGGAGCCAGTGGTGCGATTTCTTCACCTCCTGCTTGACAAACTGATACTTCTTGTTGTGCGACCGCCCGTCATTGCTGGCCAGATAGGTAATGTACCTTGGGGAGGCAGCCTGAGCCCCACAGACCGATTTGTGCAGTGACATTTTCAAGGCCTTGCATGAAGGTAGAATTATGTCCATCCCCCAGGGAAACACAGTTTATGTTCTGGATCTGGGGTGAAGGAAGAGGGAAAACAATTTTAATACAAAATAATGCACTGTCGGTGCATAAGAGCATGCTCTCTGAAGCTCCAGGTGGAAGAGCTTTGCTGATGAAACATCAAGGAAAGCTCATATGAAAGGCGTGCTTTTCCTTTGGGTTTTAGAGATGAGATCGGTCTGACCAGGCAAAGAAGCCTAGGAAGGCTGTTCTAGGGCCGAGTGAGACCAGAAAACCCAGTGAGAGAGAAGAGTTTGGTTAACTGGAACGTCTTGAAATAAGACTCAAAAGGTCAGGTCAGAGAAGAGGCATTAACAAATGCTCATCGACTGAGTAAGGTAGTGCCTGTGGGAGGAGACAGATGGGGATGAATGGAAGGGATCTTGTGGACATAGGAAGGGATGTTGTGGACACGGAAGGGATGCTGTGGACACGGAAGGGATGTTGTAGACACAGGAAGGGATGTTGTGGACACGGAAGGGATGTTGTGGACATGGAAGGGATGCTGTGAACACAGGAAGGGATGTTGTGGACACAGGAAGGGCTGGTTTGAGACCTGGTTGGATCCATGGAGTGAGGAGGTGGCCATGGTGCTGAAGGCATAGTGTGCCCAGAACAGGGATGAAGGGTGTTCTTTGAGGCTGAAGCCCACAAGTCCTTCTCTGATCAAGCTGCACTTAGACTATCTGATGCAGGACGTCTGGCTTGAAAAGTCCAGTGGACATGTATGGTTTGCGAGTGGAGCAGCAGAACATGAGGTACTCTGAGAGGATAATTAAACATGTGGGAACTGAAGAGATCCCCAAGAAAGTAGAGAGACTGAGAAAAGAGGCTCAGGAAAATACCATGTGCACAGTATGGATAGCAATCCAGTGAAGGGAACTGGATCAGCAGTGTCACCTGCTACAGAGAAGCTAACAAGCATTCATTAAGTGCCTGCTGTATACTGGACGCCAGATGCCAAGGCTACAAAGAAGAGTCAAAGATGGACCTCTGAGGATCTCATCTGATGAGATAGATCAGAGGTGTGGCCCAGAGGGCAGGACCAATGGTGGACATATTCCCTCCAGATCCAGTAGAAGTCATGACCCCAAAGCGAGACGACTACCAGAAGATTTGATGCCCATGGTGAACACTTCTTTTCATTGCTGTGGAAGGAAATTTGAGTTGACATGTGGTTGGCCACATGGAAAAGGAAAGGAGCGGGCAGCTTTCAGAGATCTGGTGTTTGGCACTGCATGTGCTCATCTGGGCCATAACACTAACAGACATCAAGGTGGCTTTGACAAAAATGGCCCAGAGTTTACCGGCAGGATAGTTTGTCCATCTCTAAGAAGATAGCATGTAACTCTACCAGAAGTACAGTGCAAACAAAGGTTAAAGATGCAGGATCCTTGGCTCAGTAGGAATGCAGACAAAATTCAATTTTAGGAGGATACTAACAATCCAAAGCACTTTTATAGTGCCCTGTAGGCTATTTATGGGTCAGAGACTTAAGGTGAATCTTGGGTACTCAGTGCTAAGATTAGTAACAAGGACATGATCCTGGAGAAATGGGCTGAATGCTTCCATAATATATTCAACAAATTATTCAATGTTGAAGTCATTGACCTTATCCCTCAAGTGTAGTTAGCTCTCTGTAGGTGAACTTCTACAGAACTTCCAACTGAAGAAGAGGCTTCCCTTATGTGACAAAGCACTGGGTTCTACTGATTCTATTCCAGCTGAGATTTACAAGGTGGGAGGTCCACTGCTCATAAAAAGCTGACGGAAATATTCTGGGATATATAACAAGAGGAGATTATCACTTAGGAGTTCAAATATGTCTTCATTGTCCATCTCTATAAAGGAAAAAGAAATAGATTGTCCTATGGTAATCACAAGGGAGTCTCTATCTCAGTCATTGTTTAAAGATGCTTGTCAGAGTTCTTCATAGGCTGATCCTTCACCTGGAAGGTGGTCATCTACCTGAAAGTCAGCATGGCTTCAGAGAGGGCCCAGGAATGGTTAATAATGCTGTTTGATGCCTGACCACTTCAGGAGAAATGCCAAGGGCAGAACCAGAAGTCTGTACACAATATTCATTGATTTGATCAAGGCCCTTTATACCATCAGTTGTGAAATCTTGTGGAAAACTGAATCAAAATTTGGTTGCCTTGATGTTATGGGAAGAATCTGCTAATGGCTGCCAGGGATCTAATTCTGACCAGCAGAACAGATCCCTTCATGTGAGAGGATGATAATGATACAGGGAGACTGAGAGGCAGTTGCATTCTCTGATCTCTCTCCTCTTCTCTCTAGTCTCCAATTTATTTCATTCCCAATTCACAAGCAACATTTGCATCAGTAAAAGCTGATTTGATTTCCAATTCCTTCAAGTGTTATGATTCACAGCTGTGGGGGCTTTCAGAGAACTGACCTGCCCCCTTCACACAATTCCCCATTTTTTGTTTTATGGGTCACAATTATTTTTCACCCAACAGCAATCATCAGTAAGTTTGTCCAATATTGTAAAGCAGCTGTTATCTGAGTCCACATATTGAGGAATGCAAACAGCACCATCGAAGTCTTTTCCATCCTATTCCTCTGGATGGTTGCAGGGTGAGACGCTATAGCAGGTGTTGAAGCTTCTGAGATGTCATGGAGGCAAACTTTCTGACAAACAGAAAAGAGGATTGTAGTCAGAGTAGGTATTTTTCATGTCTCTAATCAGTCTCCTGTTCAGCCCTTTGATATGTTGGCCCATTTTAATTACCCCAACTGAAAAAGTCTTATCGGGTCTCTTCTTCCTTTCCTTCTCTGAGGGTTACCAAAGGAACACTCCTGGGAGGATCCTATTCACAAACAGCTCTTGAGAGCCACTGCTCCTTGTGTTTCTTGTGCCCCACAGTGGGCGCCATTTGTTACCGGAGCAACCTACTAGTGACTCCTGGGGATCTAATTCTGACATTCTAATTCAAGATCTGCTTCAGTAAAGACTGATTTGCAATTCCTTCAAGTGTGTTATAATTCACACCTGGGGGGGAGGGGGGCTTCTAGAGAACTGACCAGCCTTCACATTTGGGCATGGTCCTTCACACCCCAAGAAGTCTGTCAATATGACATCAGTTGCATGATGGCATGCTTGCCCCAGTTCTCGATAATGGATAATTTCTCTGTTGAGAAAAGCCTCGGGATTGTCCTTGCCCCTGATGTCAGGATTCTCTCTCTTGTTCCCCTGCCCCCTCGAGGCCGACGGGCACAGATTTCACCCCCTAACACAAGCTTTCCTCCTTGTCTTCTCAAGTGAACCTCGGACAGGCGTCTTTTGAAGCCATGGCTTCCATTGTTAATCGACTGCACAAAAACCTGGAAGGGAACCAGGACCAGCATGGCCGGAACAGCCTTCTGACTTCGTACATTTATTACGTGTTTCGCCTGCCCAATACCTACCCCAACTCGCCATCACCAGGTACTGGTTCTTTGGTGCTGCGGCGGGGTGAGCTTGGCGTGAGCTGCCGTTCTCGGGCGGGTGGGCTGCCTGTGTGGTGGGCCCGGAGGCTCTGGGAGGCTGGGCAGTGGGCCTTGCTGTCCACGCCAAGGACTTCACATCTGTTGGGTTTTATGCCCCCGATCCTGCGTGAGAGAGGCTCGATCGCTTACTTGGTTCTCATCGGCCTCCTTGAATTTGTCATTTGCCTTTCACCAAAGCTCCTTAGGCTCCCAGAAAAGGGGGTGTTCTACCCCAGGCCCCTGAGCCCCAGTAATTATGGTCTGTGGGAGGGTGAGCTCCCAAGAGTCAGTGCTTTGTAATTAAGTGAGCTTCATGTCAGCAGCCCCCGAGTCAGCAAATTTTAGTCTCTTTAGCCAGAAAGAATGTCTTAGGTCCTTTAAGACCTTTAACAGCTTTTTTATTTTCCTTGAAATCTAACTTTAAAAAAAAGGGATCTTTGCAGCAAGTCTTAGAGAAGAAGTCTTCTCAGCTGGTTGTGTAGATAAAAGGGTGAATGGCAGCAAAGAGTTTCCCTGTTGTCTGGGACAGGGCCTGCAGTTGGGAAGACGCTCTGCCCATCCTCCAACCAAGAGACTTTGGGTATAGTGGGCAGCACGGGTGTGTGCAGCCGTGGGGCATCCTCCTGTGTCTGTGGCTCTGCCCGAGCGGCAAAGCTGCAGGTTCTCTGCCCACCGCCCGTTTGGTCTCAAGGGTTGAAGGATCTCTGTTTTTCCTTCTCTCCATCTTGGGGTCTTCCCTTAGATGCAGAGTTATCGTCTTTCTGCTGGAGTCTGAGGGAAGGGGTAAAAATTGAGCCAAGCTCACTCGGGGTCCTAAGCCTTTTCTGATGGATTTCCATTTGTGTGATTATGTACTGTTTCGTGAACCCCTGAAGGCCCTGGGGGTTTGGGAGGGTCCGTGCACTATGCCACAATGGCTCGATCGGCCGTGAGACCAGCCAGCCTTCACTTAAATCGCTCCCGGAGCCTCAGCAACAGCAATCCCGATATATGTGGGACCCCTACATCTCCCGATGATGAAGTACGCTCAATCATTGGCAGCAAGGTAAGCTGACGGGTATTGCCTTGAAGTTCGTTTACATTTTATGAATAGCGTGAAGGGCGTGGGGGGAAATGTCCAGTTGTTTATAGTCTTATTTCTGAGGTGCTGTGGAGTTGCAAATAGCTAAAAATCATGTCTAAATATTGTTCTCTGAGTGGGTAATTTAATGTACTTATGTTGATGATAAAGATTCCTATTATTATGAACTTCCTCATGTATTTTGTGGACAGTAGACTACAGCTCCGAGCTGTTCTCCAAATCCCAGTCATCTCGACCAGGAACTCTGAAGTAAATCTAATGCAAAGCAAAATCTTCCAAGCAATCTTCTGTAGTTTAGCTCCATCTCTCATTTTTAATTTAAAAGCTGTCAGGCAGACCACACACCTGGCCCTATTCCTGTGTCCACACCAACTCTGAGCTTAGGGCCCTGAGCCTAAGACCAAGGCACTCTTATCTTTCAGAAAAAGCTGTGACCATTGGAGAGAAATGTGTTTTGGTTAATAAATGCTTGTTGGATTGCATTAAATTGAGGTGGGCTCTTCCCAGCCAAGCCTGGTTTTTTGGCCTTTTTGTCCCTTGGGTAGCCTTTGCTTGGGGAAATAGCATGATTGCATTACTCAAGGGAATGATGCCATTATGGTAAGTTTGATTGTGGGGGAGGGGGGATCCCCCCTCTCCTGATGTTGAGAAGTCTCTGCCCTGAATGGAGGGTTTAATAGCATTTCCTGGAGCTCTGCCTCTGAGTGTCAAAGGTGGGACTGACCTGGGGAAGCCCTGCTACCTCTCACAGATCCCGTTTGGAGGAATTAATAAATAGATAGGAGGTGCTTACCAAAGGCTTGTTTATGGGACCTTCAGCTTGTGTGGCTGGAGAAGCTTTGGAGCTGGTACCTCCACATTGAGACAGCGATGCTTTCTCCAGCCAGCCTTCGTGATATGCTCTTGCATACCAGTCATTTTTAAACTGACCTGTAATTTCTTAATCAGAAATGTGAGGCAAAATATTTAACCTATTTTTTTTATAAAACCTGCATTAAAGTAGAACTCCAAGAATATAATGATCTGTTTAGATGTCTTCTTTTTTAAATTATTATGATAGCTTTTTATTGACAAAATATATGCATGGGTAATTTTTCAGCATTGACCCTTGCAAAACCATGTTAATGTGGGTCTTTTTGAAAACAATCAAAAAACACTCGGCCTTGTGTCACCAAGAATATCCCTTGTTATCTGTGATTTATGTATTTCAAATTCATTGATTAAGAGCAAAAGTCTTTTCCTTTATTCACATAACATGGATGGAAGACTTTAGTCAGTTATTAATGAATTTTATCAAAGCCATGGTAAAGGTGAACCCACGCCAACATTGATTGTGGCAACAATGAATCCACAAGCATTTATTAATTGCCTCCTGTGTGCCGGGCCCTAGGCTGGGCATAAGTGCCCGCATTTTACGGGAGGAGATGACATACACTATGTAGATGTATCACAAGATCGGCCAAACACTCGTTTCCTCCTCAGGTTTTCTCTTCTTGGCCGACCTCACCAGGCATTCTGACCAGCTGGGCCGGAGGGCTGGGCACGGGCCCAGGAGAAGAGAAGGCGCTCTGAGGGCTCCTTCCTCATGCCCCGGCCTATCTGCTCACCCCTCTCCACTCCTGCCTGGCTCCAGGACGGGCTGACGGCCTTCAGAGACTGTTAGGCCCAGGAGAGGCAGGAGCGGAGAGAAGGAGGCTAGGCTGGGACATGAGGAGGCCATTTCTTGGTCAGCTCTTTGGAAGGGGAATGGAGAGCTTCCAAAAAGAGAGGACAGGACTCTATTGAAAAGCAAGACTTCAAAGAAGCACTTTTTTATACTAGGAGAAGCGAACGAACAGGCAGGATAGCTTCAAAAAGGGCAGCTTCCTGTGTGGAAATGGTTGCCATGTTGTGGACTTAGTAGGAACCAGAATATCCTTGTTCAGTACTTTTATGCCCCTTGGCCCTGCCAGCTTCCTCCCCTACACATACACTTTGAACCCTCATTTTATACTGCTTAGGTCCCTCCCCTTTGAAAAATCAAGCTTCGGTCACTGGTGTCTCAGATTGTTTTTTTTTCATAAAGAGAAATTGAGAACTTTTAAAAAATATTATTCCAGGATGGTGTTGAAAAAAATTTTAATAGTATCTTATGTAATAGTAGGATGTAAATAATAAAATACTTGACAAGTGCCTAAAATGTGGGTTCCTTTAACAGTACTAATGAAAGACATGTTTGCATTGAGCACATTAATTCTTAAAAGACTGGATTTCTTTAAGAATACTCTACAGCATGCAACATGTAATCTTTCTTTCCTTTCCCAACTGCTTTCTATTATATGCTTAGGGCTTAGACCGCTCCAATTCCTGGGTTAACACTGGTGGTCCAAAGGCTGCCCCATGGGGATCCAACCCCAGTCCAAGTGCAGAGTCAACACAGGTGGTGTCTACGGCATCGGAGGTTTCTTTATTGGCTGCTGATATTTCCCTCTAGAACGTTACTTTTTAGTCCATACTATGGTTTCAGTGGCTTGCTTTTCTCAATTTTGGAAAGTTCATGATTTTTTTTAATTAGCACATTCCCCCCTCCCCCACCTGCATGCATGAATACCGCCAAACGTCCCAGTGATGTCCCTCTCCACCGCTCCCCTCCCCCACTCCTGCCTACATTTCCGTGGATGCTGCTTCTGGAGTCTGGGTGGTCGTTAGGGTTAGCGCCTGTCCGGCGGGCTTGCTCTCACTCCGATCTGCAAAACCACGCTTTTCCATTGTGATTTCAAGTCTCTGATCATCTTACCACTTCCATAAATATTTAGTATCTCGTCATCTCTCCGGAACACCGACTAGTAAAAATGGTGATAGGCTAAAGCCGAATTTAAACCGAAAGTTAAACCCCGAAAGATTAAGAACCCAGAGCAAAGATATATTTTAATTTGGAATATGTTGCAAAGGATGAAATTGGTAGTAACTTAGTTGAAATAGTTGAAATCACTTATTTAATCCTAGTTGCCTGCTGCTTTTAGATACTGCATGACATGGAACATACATCTCAACCGTCTTCGATCTAGGAAGAAAAGTTAACTTAATATTCTCAAATCCTGCCTCTTGGTTTGCATTACAAATGGCCTAAGCAATAATGCATGCTATTCCCAATGCGAAAATTTGTAGATTATTGACTGTGCCCCCCAAAAAAAATTAAAAAAAAAAAAGCAAAACCCTATAAACTTCGGTTTTGATTGGGCAGAATCATTTTTTTCCTGTGACCATTGAGAAGTATGTTGCTTTCAAAAAGTTTTTTGTTTTGTTTTGTTTTTTTCTTACTGGATATGTGCATGTTTACAGACTACAACTATGAAAGTTTCATTCTTTGCAGCAACAGCTCTATGTAGTTTCATAAAAATACCCACATCTCCTTAAACCTTTTTTTAATCCATTGGAGACATTTGAACTTTTTTTTTATACATTGTTGTCAGTCTGTTTGAAGCAGCTCAAGATGGTGGATAGCAGACTGGGAAGAAAAAAAAAAAAAAAGGCTGGTTTTTGACAACAAAAATTAAACCATATTACTGACAAGTATTTCAAGTTGTGCATTGTCCTTGAGCTGCAGAGTCACCCACAGCCCACTTTAATGTTTTGTCCTCATTCATTCATCTTCACCCCATAGGCGATGGATCGGAGTTGTAATCGCATGTCTTCGCACACAGAGACGTCAAGTTTCTTACAAACATTAACGGGACGTTTACCAACTAAAAAGGTAGATTCAAGTGGAGACAATCGATCTTTGGGGGAGAAATCCATCCGATTTGTCAGTGTTCTGTAGCCGGCCGATGGGAAATGTTTTCAGCAGTGCCTCGGCCACCTCCACGCCAGAGGACCCCTTCCCTCGGGGGAGCCACTCTGCTGGCCCAGTCGAACATAGAATACATGATGCACTAGGGTTGATGGTTTTCTGGTCTGGTGAATTAAAGCTTAATTGTTTAATTTCACTGCAAAAAAAAAAAAAAAATGTATCAGCCCTTAATACTGCTTCTGTAACTCCTTCTGTTTTGTGTTTAAATCTCCAGGGAAAGGAAGATGAGTTAGAAAAATTATCACTCTTAGTAAGATATGTTAATTTGCTTCCCTCGTGCACAGTTTTTTTGTTAGTCCCTTCTCATATTAAATATGCACCGATTTGCAAATTGCTTTGTATACATATCCATTTTGCTCTAAGAATGAGGAAGGAGTATGGAATATTTTTTTTTTTAAAAGAACTTATGCTCCCGATCACGTGAAAAATCGAGGCTGCCTTTTCAGAGGTGCTACTTATATTGTACCAGCAAAGTTTGTGAGAAGCTCCCGCCATCCCCGTTTGAAGCCACAAACAAGAGCTTGTGCCTTTTCGTTGCTGGTCCTGCTGTCTGTTTGCAGGCACAATTTAAGGCCCTTGCCCATCCGGCCAGTACTGTTCCATTTTATGCCCCGACGCCCGTAGTTCCCGGCAGCCCATTGTCTCACGCGGCTACCAGTCGTTTCGTTAATGGATGTCATCGCTGCACCCCGTGGGTCACCGCTCCCCTGCTTCTTTTCATTATTCCCTTCCTACTTGTGTCCTCATGTCGGCATGGCCCCCAGCCGCCTGCTGGGGCCGTGCCCGCTAACTCTGCCTTCCCTCCCGGGCAGCTTTTCCACGAGGAGCTGGCTCTGCAGTGGGTGGTCTGCAGCGGCAGCGTGCGGGAGGCGGCTCTGCAGCAGGCCTGGTTCTTCTTCGAGCTGATGGTGAGCGCGGGGGCTTTCCGGGAAAGGCTTCGCATCCCCCGGGGCAGGGCACTGGGCGGGGCTTGGGTAGGGCAGAGTCGGGAGGGAAGGGAACGCAGGCTGGGGAGGAGTGTATCAGAGCGCGGGTCCTTCTCCTCAGGTGAAAAGCATGGTGCACCATTTATATTTTACGGATAAACTCGAGGCGCCGCGCAAGAGCCGCTTCCCGGAGCGCTTCATGGACGACATCGCGGCTCTGGTCAGCACCATCGCGGGCGACATCGTGGGTCGCTTTCAGAAGGTGAGGACGGCCTCGCTGGCCTTCGGACCCGGCTCCGAGGGGACGAACCGGGCTTCGCCACGTGCCCCACCTCCCCTCTCTTTTCTGGTCTTCTCTTCTCCAGGACACGGAAATGGTGGAACGGCTCAACATGAGTCTCGCTTTCTTCCTCAACGATCTCTTGTCCGTCATGGACCGAGGATTCGTGTTTAGCCTCATCAAGGCCTGCTACAAACAGGTGAGATGTGAGGGCACGGCTGGGGATGAGAATGGGGAGCGCGGGGGGACATCCTCCCCTCCCCCCAGCCTGCCCGGCCCCTTGCTGCCGGCTGGCCCACCGGTCTCCCGGCCCTCCCGCTAATGCCGGGTCATCTTCGGCTCCCCAGGTGTCTTCGAAGCTCTACTCGCTCCCAAACCCGAGCCTCCTGGTGTCCTTGAGGCTGGACTTCCTGAGGGTCATTTGCAGTCACGAACATTACGTCACCCTCAACCTGCCCTGCAGCTTGCTCACGCCGCCAGCCTCGCCGTCCCCGTCTGTATCTTCGGCAACATCTCAGGCAAGTGAAGGGCACTGCTGCCGGCCTGGAGGAGGGGTCAGTCAGGGAACCTTTATCACCTGCCCGCTGTGTGCCAAGCATCGTGCCCGGGCTCTCACAGTGCTTGGGATACAAGAGGTGCTCAATTAATGCTTTATCTGTACATGTGCGCCTGCCTCTATTCTACCTGCGCATGTACTGGCTCCTCACTGGTTCCCTAGTTACAGTGGGCGGGGCTCCTTAATCCGCCTTGCCTCGCAGCTTTACTGAGCATGTTCTGCCTAAGGATGTCGCATATACCCAGCCTCCACCCTGGGATAGCGCTCGTGGTCTGCTTCCTACCTGGGCGGCCACATCTCTGCTTGAGTCTTCATCTCTCCCCCAGCGTCTCTCCATTCCCTCAACAGTGACCACGGATCCAGTCACTGTCCCCAGTCACTGTCCCCATGCCGGAGACTCCCAGAGCTGGGCACTGACTCCTCCCCTCTCTGCTGAGTCCGCTCCCCATTTCCAGCACCACTTCTGCAGCTGGATGATGTGCCGCAGGCATTCCCCACTCAAGATGGCACTCAGACCCCTCTGAACTTCGGTATTCTAGGGGGTCACAAACTCAGTCCTCCTCATCTCCCCTCTCCCTCTGATCCCACGTCCAGCAAGTTGCATTCTCTGATGTTCTGCCAGAATAGTCCTTTAAGGTAAAAATCTGGCCAGGCCTGACCCCTCAAGAAGCTCAATGGCAAACTTTGGCCTTGGAGTTAAAAAGCCAGCCCTTCCCAGAGAGGCTGATTGCCCAGGACCCCACTTCAGACAGGAGAGTCTGGCCAGCTCCACCTCCTGTTGGTTTTTGACCCTGGACGGGCAGTCTGTGCCATCCCCTGTGAAACCCCCCCCCTGACTGTTGCATTGTCCTTGCCCTGGAGGTTAGTGCCCACACCCTCCCACACCTCCAGGACGTGCTTGTCTGTTTACCTGCCGTGTCCTCCCAAACGGAAGCTCCTTGAGGACAGGGACTGGTTATGTTAAACCTTGAGATTGTATCCTCAGCGTCTGGGAGTTCCTTGCTCACAAGAACTGGGTTTTTAAAATGTATGTTGGTATATTTTTGGACGTGGTCAGTGTGAGAGTCTGTTTTGCTTAACTGGGAATATTTGTTACAATGATTTTTTTCTCCAGGTGGGGAGGAATTCGAAGAAAAAGAAAATATACTTGTGGGTTTTTTTTTTTTAAGGAAAAAATAGGGGCAGCTAGGTGATGCAATGGATAGAGCACCAGCCCTGAAGTCAAGAGCACCTGAGTTCAAATCTGCCCTCAGACACTTAACACTTCTTCACTGTCTGATTCTGGGCAAGTCACTTAACCCCAATTGTCTTAGCAAAAAAGAAAAGAAAAGAAAAAAAAAGAGAGAAAATGTATTCAATTGGCTTTGCTTAGACCTCCCACACATTGGAAACCACTCCTTGACAGAGGGTCACTTTCCTGTGTGTTTCTTTGAATTGTTTAATAAAATGGCATTTTCTTTTCTAACCCATTTGGCTAGTGAATATGTGTCTGCCTGGCAGCCCTGCAACCAGTTTTGTCATTATGTCTTTCAGGATAGTGTTGAGATCACAGAAGTAAACAGGAGAAATGACAGCTGCCTAGGAGATTGAGAAGGCCTAATAATCTTATTGTACTTCTCAGCTATTTTTATTTCACATATGTAGCTATAAACTACTATAGTTGTTTTTTAATTGCTAAACGAAACAAGCCATATTTAATTCATACAAATAACTGAGCAATATTTAAAAGAAGGAACTTGGAGAATCATTGAAAATTCCCATAGCCTCACTTAAATAAAAGTTAACATTTTACGGGTCTAGGTAGCCTTTCCCTTTTATTGACTACAAATTTTTTTTCCTGAGGCAATTGGGGTTAAGCGACTTGCTCAGGGTCACACAGCTAGCAAGTGTTAAATATCTGAGCTCAGATTTGAACTCAAGTCCTCCTGATCTCAGGGCTGGTGCTCTATCCACTGTGCTAACTAGATGCCCCTTATTGACTCCAATTAAACTTTCACATAAACCCCCTTGCAAATTTGAATTTCAGGAGGCACCAAAACCCAAACTGCATTTTAATTTTAATTAGGAATGCAGAAGTGTTGACTTGTTGAAAATGGCAAATTCAGTATGACAGTTTTCTGACGTGAACACCCAGTGATGGAGTTATTCAAGGATTTACCATCGAGAACCCAGTAATCTTCTAGTGACACAATAATAATATGTTTATTAGCCATAAAAAGTTTTTGCAAATGAAGGTAAAACTCCTTGAACATATTTGTAACTTATTTACCAACCAAAAAACATCATGAGATTTCTTGATGTCTCACTGACGTGCTCTGAAGAGATCAGGAAGCGAACAGATTTTTTAGTTAATGAGGTTCCTGTTAAACGGTACAGTTTTTTTCTGGAAATGACCACAGTCTTCACAGGTATTTCTTTTGCTCTCTGAGGAAAACCAATAAGCAAATCTGGGACAAAAAGGGTTTTGGTGTTTGTGATTTTTTAAAAAAACTTTTTGGGTGTGTTATATTGCTCTTTAAAAAGTTTTTTTTTTTTTTTTTAAGTGAAAAATGTTCTAAGAATAAGAGAATATTGGAGATGTGGTTAGCTCAAACTTATTTTTCCTCATTTATTATTATTTTTTATCATTCCTTATTATTTTTACTCACCTTGAGACTCAGAAGGTAAAGAACAAATGAAGAATTCTGAGGGTCCCTGTTCTTTGTGCTGTCATTTCTTAATACCACCCCTTGGGCTTTTTCCACAGAGCTCTGGATTTTCCACCAACGTCCAAGACCAGAAGACGGCAAACATGTTCGAGCTGTCTCTGCCCTTTCGCCAGCAGCATTACCTGGCAGGACTCGTGTTGACTGAGCTGGCCATCATTTTAGACCCTGATGCAGATGGGTAAGTCCTTCTTTGCAGGCACCTTGGGTTTGGCGGCATGGGGCCAAAGAAATGTCCCTTCTCTCTTTAGTCCAGCTCTGAGTTTGAATTCTGGCTCTGCCCGCTGTGTGCCAGGTACAAGGGTAAACACAGAGAAGACAAAGAGAAACAGAGGCAGGCGGACCCTGCCCTCAAGGAGGTCCCACTCATCGGGCCGAAGAGAAAGCGTAAAAGGGGAGCCCGAGGGGAAGGAGAGCAGTGAGGGTCCCCCATGTAGTGAGTGTTATGGAGATTCTCCAGGGAGTCAGAGGAGAGGCTGGAGATACAGGGACCCACTCTCCCTAAAATGGAGAAGCCAGCCAGTCAGGAAGGAGCCACAGAGACCGAAGCCCGGGGTCAAAGCCGTCCTATGCTGGAAGAATTGCCAAGAGCTTGCTCCTGGCACTTGGTCTTCATCTCTGCAGCCCACAAAGCATCCATTGGTTCTAGGCTGCCTTTGGTGAAGACTGAGCCCTCCCTCCCTTCTGCCTTCCAGTCAGGGTCTTTTTCAGGCCCAACAGAAGAAACTTCTTTCTAAAAACGGGGGAGCATGTATTACGCAGGGGCCCTCCTCGAGTAGAATGTCAGACGCCCTCTGTGAGGATGCTGGGACTCAGCGTGAACCCCAACATCTCCACACTTCTCTATTGCATGAGGGTTCTCCTTGAATGTTGAGGTGCTGAACATTGGACCCGTCTCTTCAGAACTTTAAAATAACGCCTCAAGTCTAGTTCTGGAGAGGCAGACATGGAGCAGAGGAAGACATGGTTCCGACCCAAGACCAGAGCAGGTCAGAACGAGAGAGTCTGGGATCTGGCGAGGAGACTGCCCGGGAGCCTGCTTGGGTGAAACACCTGTGGCGGGACGAAGCTGTAGAGACATAACAGCAGCAGCTTCCTGGATCTTCAAGCAAGAGGCGGAAGGAGGTCTGACAGATGGTCGGAAGGGGATTCTATGGGACCTCTGTGCTAGCACTGGAGGTTTGGCAACTCCATTGCTAGTACCCACTTGTGGGCCACCTCTCAAGGGCAGAAAGGAGAAGCGCTTTTATTCCAAAGGAGGAGAAGCCCTCAAGGGAGTATCATTTCTGGCCCTGAGGAATCAGGAGAACAGGGACCACACCTCTTCACAGATCACACTGCTTTGGAAGCTCTGAAAACTTCCAGACCCATACAAGTAGCTCTGAAAGCAGCAGTGTGAAAAAGCCTGAAGCTTGGAACAGTGCCCTTCCACCCCCAGGCTGGGAACCGAGTCCAACACTGGCATAAAGTTCCAAATCAAGACTAGGGCAGGGAGTGAGCAAACAACACAGCAACAAAGGACCTGACATAAAAGGTTATTGTGGTAATAGGGAAGCTCATAAAAGGACTGTGAAATCAAAACAGCTACGTTATGTGACATAAACTCAACATGAATTTCTAGAAGAGTTAAAAAATGATTTTTGAAATCAGATAAGAGCGATAAAGGGAAAATAAGGTAAAAAAATGAAATCAAAGGAAGAAAATTATGAAAAAACTATATATTGGTTTAAAAAATTCACTTAAAAATACTTAAAAAAAAAAAACAAAACTTAAAAACCGGAATTGGCCAAATGGAAAAAAGAGATACAAAAGCTCACTGAAGAAAACAATACCTTAAAAATTAAAATTAGACAAATAGAAACTAATGACTTGAGGAGCCATCAAGAAACAATTAAAAACAAAGCCAAAAAGAATGCGAAAATAAAAGAAAATGTGAAATATCTCATTGGAAAAATAACTGACCCAGAAGGTAGATCATGGAAAAAATAACTTAAGAATTATTAGATTGTCTGAAAGCTTTGATGGAAGAAAGAGCCTAGACGTCATATTTCAAGAAATTATCAAAGAAAGTCATCCCTGTATCCTAGAATTAGTATAGTAGAAATTGAAAGAATCTACTGATCACCCTGAAAGAGATCCCAAAATGAGAACCCCCAGGAATATTATAGCCAAATTCCAAGGGTGTCTAAGAAAAAATACTTAAAGAAGCAAGAAAGAAACCATTCATATACCATGGTGCCACAGACAAGATCACACAAGGTTTGGCAACAACTGTAATGAAAGGAGCAGATGACTTGAAATCTGATGTCCCAGAAGGCAAAAGAGCTGGGATTGCAACCAAGAATCACCTACCCAGCAAAACTGAGTATAATGCTTCAAGAAGAAAAAATGGGTATTTAATGAAACAGAGGGCTTTAAATTTCAAGCATTCCTGATGGAAAGACTAGAGTTGAATAAAAAATTAACTTTTAGATGTAAGACTCAAGAGGAGCATAAAAAGGTAAACATGAAAGCGAAATCATAAGAGATTCACTATGATTAAATTGTAAACCTTTCTGTATAGAAAGGTGATACATATATCTTCTAAGAATCTTATCAATGTTAGGGCAGATACAAAGATTGTTTATAACTATAGGCTGCAGCAGTGAGTAAAATATGTTGGGATAATATAAAAAAATGGATAGATGAGAAAGAAGGATACTCTGGGAGAAGAGGGAAGGGAGAAAAAGAATGGGGGAAATTATCTTACATAAAAGAAATACATAAGGAAGAGCTTTTGTAATAGAGGGGAAAATAGGAGATGGGCAATGCTTGAACCCCATTCTCATCTAAATTGGTTCAAAAAGGGAAGAAATATATAAGTATGCTTGGTTGTCTATGTGTACATATCATACATATACCCACCTCTAAGTATACTCAGTTGGTAATAGAAACCTGTCTTACCCAATAAGGAAGTGGGAGAGAAAGAGAGGGTATAAGAGAAAGGGAGAATATTTACAAAGAAGACAATTGCCAGAAGCAAAACTGATTAGAGGAGGGATGGGATAAAAAGAGAGAGAGAAGGATAAATAGAAAAGAAGATGGAGGAAATGTATAATTAGTAATCATAACTGTGAATGTGAATGGAATGAATTCACCCATTAAATAGAACAGTATAGCAGAATTTATTAGAAACTAGAGTCCAACAATGTTATTTACAAGAAACACACTTGAAACAGGAGATACATCCAGAGTAAAAGTAAGAGACTGGAGCAGAATCTGTTATGCTCTAGCCAAAGCAAAAAAGACAGGGGTAATGATTATGATCTCAGACAAAATAAAAGCAAAAAAAAAAAAAAAAAAAAAAAGATTTAATTAAAAGGGATGAGTGGCAGCTAGATAGCACAGTGTATTGGGTACTGGGCCTGAAATCAGGAAGACTCAACTTCCTGAATTTAAATCTAGCTTCAGACACATATTATCTGTATGAACTTGAGAATGTCACTTTACTCTGTTTGCCTCAGTTTCTCATCTGTAGAATGAGCTGGAGAAGGAAATGGCGAACCACTTGAGGATTTTTGCCAAGAAAATCCTAAAGAGTCAAACAGAACTGAAACTACTAAACAGAAAAACAATAACCAGGAAAACATCTTACTAAAAGGAATCACAGACTATGAATTAATGTCAGTACTAAACATATATGCAGCAAATGACATGATGTCCATATTCTTAAAGGAAATGCAGAAAGAAATACTATACTCGTGGGGGACCTCAACTTTCCCCTTTCAGAACTGATAAATCTAACCATAAAACAAATAATAAAGAAGCCAAGGAAATGAATAGAAATATTATCATAGAGATATGATGGCCCTCTGGAAAAAACTGAAAGGGAATAGAAAAGAGTATACCTTTTTCTCAGCTTTACATGGTACTTCACAAAAATTGACCATGTATCAGCCTATAGAAACTTCACAACCAAACGCAAAAAAGCAGAAATATTGGATGTAACTTTTTCAGACCATAATGCAATAAAAATTACATTTAATTAAAGGCCATAGGAGCGTAGATAAAAAGCTGATTGAAAAATAGTCTAATCCTAAAGAACGAGTGCATCAAAGAATAACTCATAGAAGCTGTCAATAGTTTAAAGAGCATGATGATGAAACTGCATTCCAAAATTTGTGGGATTTACCCAGAGTAGTATTTAGGGACAAATTAGGGAAAATTTTAACTCTAAATACATATATATATATATATTGATATATATATAGATATATAGATATATATATATTGATATACATATATCAATAAAAGAGAGTAGATTAATGAATTGGGCATTTAAGGTAACTTGTGGCAAATAAACTCTATACAGGTAAACCAAAGTACATGACTGAAAAAAATCATTTTATTAACAGTGAAATGTATAACTGTTAACAGAGCAGATCAGACTAGAAACATTAGTAAAGCCAGCTTCCTCATTGAGAAGGAGGGACCATCTTTATTGACATATAAGAAAGAAAGGGTCTTGCAAAGGCATGAAACATTATGATTGTCTCAGGTGAGGCTAATTACACCTTTTTTTTTAAACAATTAAAGAATGTTAATTGTTTTATGGGACCAATCTAGATTTTGTAATATTTGCTAGGCAATCAAAACTACCAGACTTACAATCTCCTTGGAAGAGATTAAAAACTACCTTAGTTGGACAAGGATAGACAAGGACACATAACATATGTTTTGAGGGTGGTACAGGTTAATTTGAGCGATTTAAAGATAACAAATAGATGTCCTGTAATTATCCACAAGACTACTGGCATAAAACCTAATAACTTTATTTTTGATTATAACTTTTAATTAAAACTTCTTTTAATTGTAACTATTAAGGCAAAAACTCAATTCTTGGGTTCAACTCTTGAGAGACAAAGAAAGGGACATTAAGTAGATGTAGACTCAATTATAAAAATCAGTACAACATAAAATTAGTTAAATTGTAGGAAAAACTCAAGGGAATATTAATTTTGACTTTTTCAGTCTAAAATAATTAGAAAAAGAATAAATCCCTAATTAAATACCAAAAGAAAATCCTGAGAATCAAAGGAGACTTTAATAAAATTGAAAGTAAAAGAAAAGAAAAAAAAAACTATTGAATTAAAAATAAAGCTAGTGGGGCAGCTAGGTGGCACAGTGGATAGAGTACCAGTCCTGAAGTCAGGAGGACCTGAGTTCTAATCTGGCCTCAGATACTTAACAATTCCTAGCTGTGGAATCCTGGGCAAGTCACTTAACCCCAATTGCCTCGGCAAAATAAAAATTAAAAAAAAAAAAAATAAAGCTAGCAATTGGTTTTATGAAAAGTCCAATAAATTGGGAAAAAATTCACAAAATAATCTATTGGTTAGTTTGGTTAACAGGAAAAAAGAGGAAACCAAATTACTAGTATCAAAAATGAAAAGAGTGAAAGTATCACTAATGAAGATGAAAATAAAGCAATTGTTAGATTGCCGATACTAAACCATATGCCAATAAATTTAACAATCTGAGTGAAATAGATGAAAATTAACAGAAGTACAAATTGCCTAGATCAGCAAAAGTGGAAATATAATACTTAAGTAACTTCCTCAGAAAAAAAAAAAATGAACAAGCCATAATTGAGCTTCTCAAGAAAAAAATCCCCAAGACCAGATGGATTCAAATGTGAATCCTACTGAACATTTAAGGAACAACCCCAAGGCTATTCAAACCATTTGAAAAAAATAGGTAGAGTTCTATCAAATTTCTTTTATGACATGAATGTGGTGCTGATACCAATCAGGGAGATCAAAAGAAGAAAATGAAAACTATGGACCATTTTCCTTGAATGACTATCAGTGCAAAAATTTTTAATGAAATACTAGCAAGGAGGTTATAGCAATATGTTGGAATCCTTACGAGAAGATGTTATGGGCCAGAACTTGAAACAAGGTATTAAGTGGAATTGAGACAGTATTTAAATCTAGTTTATCATTAATTTAATCATACAACAAATAATGATTTCCCAGTGATATAATGATTGATGTGCACTCAGTGAACAGCATATAAGCAAGAAGCTCTCAGGGCCAAAGAGCACTCTGGGAGATACAGAAGCCCACAAACCCACTCTTGTGAATTTCCCAAAAGTGTGAACTCCAATGAGTACTTAAATACATTAGTGAGCTAGAGGATTTCCTAAGTACCATGCTAAATTAGGCAACTGACTTACCACTTTGTAAGGATTCTAACAGCAATATATCACAAAGATCATATATTATGACAAAAAGATTTATACCAGGAATACAGGACTGCTTCAATATTAGGAAAACTATCAGCATGATTTTCCATATCAGAAATAATAACAACAGAATCTGGCAGGAAGCAATAGAAAGAGAAATTTCATAACTTCAGACAATATAAACTACTTTGGCAGTCTACCTTCAACAATAAACCTAGGGATCATATGAACACAATTACAAAACTTTTTATGCAAATAAAGACAGATCTAAACAAATAGAGAATCTTATTTGCTCAGAATAGGCCAAACCAATATCACAAAAATGCCAATTCTACCTAAGTTAATTTACTTATTCAGTGTCATAACAGAGTATAAAGAATTAAAGAATTAGAAAAAATAATAACAATTCATCTGGGGGAATAGATCAAGAATACCAACAGAATCAATGAAAAAAAATTGTGAAAGAAGGCAGCCTAGCAACTCTAGATTTCAAACTGTATTATAAAGTGGTAATCATCAGAACAATTTGGTATTGACTAAGAACTAGAGAGAAGTAGATCACTGGAATAGATTAGTACAGGATACATGGTAGTAAATGACCATAATAATCTAGTGTTGATAAATTTGTAGATCCAAACTTTTGGGATAAGAACTCAACACTTGACAAACCTTACTGGGAAAATTGGAAAGCAGTTTGGCAGAAACTAGGCACAGACCTATTTCTCAAACTATATACCAAGATAAGATTAAAATTGATAAATGATTTAGACATAGAGGATGATGTCATAAATAAATTTGCATGAAAAAAAATATGCTAGTCTGCTCTATGGAGAGGAGAAGGAAGATTTTATGACCAAACAAGAAATAGATGAAATTACAAGAAGTAAGGGAGATAATTTTTTTTACATTAAGAGGCTTTTGCACAAACAAAACTAATGTAGCCAAAATTAGAAGAAAAACAGCAAATAGATTTTTTTAATTGCACAGGTTTTTCTGATAAAGATCTCGTTTCTTAAATATATAGGAAAGAATGGCAAATTTGTAAAAAAAAATAAATAAATAAATAAGTCATTTCCCAGTTGATAAATAGTCAAAGAATATAAATAGACAGTTTTCAGAAGAAGAAATCAAAGTTATCAGTGATCACAAAAAAAAGTGCTCTAAATCACTACTGATTAAAGAAGTATAAAATAAAACAGCTCTGAGATCTCACTTTACAAGTATCAAATTGATTATTGTGCCAAAAAAGAAAATGATAAATGTTGGAGGAGATACTGTTGGTAGAATTGGGAATGGATGCAGCCACTCTTTAACCATAAAATAACTCTAAAACTGTGCATACCTTTTGACTCAGCAATATCACCCAAAGTAAGGGAAAATCCATTTTTACAAAAATATTTTTAGCATTATTTTTGCAGTGGCAAAGAATTTGAAATTAAGGGAATGCCCATCAGACCATAAGAGGAATGTCTAACAATCTATGGTATAGGAATATGATGGAATACTATTGTGCAGTAAGAAATGATGAACAAAGATAAACCTAAGGACTTTTGTGAACTTACATGCTAAGTGAATTGAGCAGAATTAGAAGAACCTTATAGACAGTAGCAACAATATTGTATGATGATCAACTGTGATTGAAACTGTATCAAATAGATGTCAATCATATTCTCAGAAATATAATGATCTAAGACATTTTGAAGGACTTATGATGAAAAAAAATTATCTCCCTCCAAGGGAAAAACTGCTAGAGTCTGAATGCAGATTGAAGCATACTTTTTTTACTTTATTATTCTTGGTTTGTTTTTTGTTTTAGAGTTTTGTTTTTTTCTTTTGGTCCCTTTTTGTTTGTTTGTTTTTTTGTGACGTGGCTAATATGCAATTTTGTATATAGATTCTATATCAAATTGCTTGCACTCTCAAGGAAGGACGACGGGGAGAAAGACAGGGCAAGAATATGGTACTCAAAATTTAAAAATGAATGTTACAAATCTTTGTTTACATGAAATAGAGAGAAAATAAAATAGAAATCAAATTTTAAAAAGATAACTCATATATTACATGTAGTACATTGCTATTTCAGAGTTTCAGTCCCAATTAATAAATTAATGCTTAATTTTAAAAAAGTTGACAAGCAGGATAGTTTCAGAAAAAACCTCAGAAGAGTGATTAAAAACTGATGCACAGTAAAGTGAGCAGACCAGTAAACATTGTGTATAATAACAGCAATCGTATAAGCTATCAGCTATGAAAGCCTGAGCTGCTCCAATCAAGACAATGATCCAGGACAATTTTCAAAGACCCACGATGAACGATCCTGTCCACCTCCAGAGAGAATGCAACTTGGAGCATACTTTTTTCAACTTTATGTTTACTGGGGCTTTTTTGATAGTATGTGGTAATAGATTCGGTGTGACTGTCCGTATATAATCAGAATCAAAGTGCTTGCCATCTCAAGCAGAGGGAAGAGACACGGGGAAGGGAAAGAATTTGGAACCCAAGTTTTAAAAAATAATTTTAAAAAACCAACCAATCAAAAAGAGATTGCCTCTGAGGCTCAGCTGATCTGCAACCTGTTGTGCGGACGGGGGCCTTTTTTCAAAGATGGCGTCTGGATGTGGACATGATGGACTTGCTGTTCCCCCTTTTTACTTTCAGTAGACAAGGACAAGAACAGAGTACTGCTCGTGTGGCCTCAGAGCAGGGGTCCCGATGGAGGGGCCTCGGGACTCTGGGTGGGAGCAGGAGCCGCCCCAACTTGGCGACTGGGCCAGGAGTCCAGAGCAGCTGAGCTGGGCCCGGATAGCCTTTGTCGTGGCCGGGCTTGGTCATCCGAGTTCAGGCTGAGTCACTCTGGGTTAATGTGGCAAAGTCTACGAGCGAGAAGCTTCTGTGATTTTCCCTTAATTGGAACTCTTTCTTCCTTTTTAGGGTCACAGGCCAGCTGGTGATCTCGTGGGGTCTCTCTCGGCCCTTTTATGAGCACTCGGTGTAAATGCTTGGGGTTAAATGCCTTTGTTTTAGTTTTCTTCTATTTTTTTGTAAATGGGCCCGTTTTCATTCTTTATTAGAAATGACACATAAAAGGGTAATAGATGTGTGTCTGTATATATGATGGATATGTATGACCTTATATATCTGTATCTATAACGTATTTATATATGTGCATTATATATCTGTATATGTAATGTATTTATATATGTGTGCATTATATATCTAGACACACACGCGTGTATGTGGAATATTAACTAGAGAGAAAAGAGATTTATTTCTGGTCTTTTGAAGCGTGCTTCTGTGACAGAGTATTGTTTGTTTTCAGACCGTTCACTAATCTCTCTGACCTCGCTTTCTTTAATAGTTTGTTTGGATTGCATAAGAAGGTCATCAACATGGTACACAATTTATTGTCCAGTCATGATTCCGACCCACGGTACTCTGACCCTCAGGTAAAGGCTCGGGTGGCCATGCTCTATCTCCCTTTGATCGGCATCATCATGGAGACTGTGCCTCAGCTGTATGATTTTACAGGTATCTATCCCTCCCCTGCAGGAAAGCAGTTTGTTCATTTTTCCCCCCAAATTAAACCTTTCTGTTCCGTGGCCCGTTAACCTATTGTTTCTCGGTGGTGAAGCTGTCAGTTCAACCTTTCACTTGAAATTGCGCTTTGCAATTTAAGGTTGTTCTGGTCACGTGTACAGGTGTGCCTTAGTTTAGAGGAATCCTTTGTAAAAACTACAATCGCCCAAGTCGTAAGTTAGGAGGTGATTTTTCATGTGTTGGTGAGCGTCGTCACGTGGAGTTTCTTCAAATAGCATTTAATTTTTATTAAATTTAAATTTTAAAGCCCCCTTTTGTACCAGCGCTCCAGAATACTTGTATTTGTGTTGCCCGAAGAAAGGCAGAAAGAAAAGTGATCCAGGTCATCTCCCCTCTCTTAGGTTGGGCAGCGAGTTCTACAAAAGAGTCAAACAAAGTTGTTCTGACCCTGGCCTTAAATGACGGCCAGAAAAGTAGATCTCAAGGCTCATTCCTCCTCTGGTTTATTGCTGGGGGTTTTCCAAGGAACCTCCCAGTGTCGCTGCTTTTGCATTGTACTTTATCAGTGGATTTCCATGGCCTGTCCCCAGCTGCCCCGGAGGCTTGGTGACCTCCGCAGAGGTCAGAGTCAGAGGCCGCTCCCGACAAGGAGCTCACTGGCCTAGACCGGGAGCCCAGCCCTAACCTCCGAGACTGTGAGGGCCCAGGAGCTGCTGCCCAGGGCTTTCCAGCCTGCGCCCTGCCGGCCACTGCCGCCTGAGGGACGTCTGGAGGGAGCAGCGCCCGTGGTGCCGGACCTCCCCTTGGGCCTGCTGACCCCTGCGCAGGACTTGTGGCAGACTTCCTGCGAGTTTCCTTTTTTCCTCAGTGATTTTAGCTTTGAATTTGAGGCTCCGCAGTAATTAATGCACGTGTGGTATCAATAAATACCCTGAGGGTCAGCATTCAGCGTCCTGAAGGTGGTAGCAGGGTGAGGAAGAGGAGGATGGGAGGTAACTCCCGGTGCTGTCTCCTTTTGGATTCTCTCCAGAAACGCACAACCAGCGAGGACGGCCCAGCTGTGTGGCCATCGAGGATTATGAAAGTGAGGGCGGAAACATGATAAGCCAGACGGTGGCCATGGCGATCGCAGGCGCCCCGGTCCCCCAGCTCGCGAGACCCAGCAGCTTTCTCCTCACTTCATCGGTATAAAAACATTTATTAAGTGGAATAAATACCCGGGGGACACGGCAGCTCTGCCGGGAGCCGGGGGGGCGCAGGGGGGCCTGGTGCAGGGTCCCATAGTCAGATTTAGACCGAGCCTTGATACTGTGCAGCCCTTTTTCAGTAACTTAGTGTCTAAAAATACTTGGTTAGGGCCTATTCTTTTTTTAATAATAGCTTTTTATTTATAAGTTATATGCATGGGTAATTTTTTAGCATTGACAATTTTTTTTTGTTCCAATTTTTCCCCTCCTTCTCCCCACTCCCTCCCCTAGATGGCAGGATGACCAGTAGATAGTAAATATATTAAAGTTTAAATTAGATACACCATAAGTATATATGATCAAGCTGTTATTTTGCTGCACAAAAAGAATCGGACTCTGAAATAGTGAACATTTAGCCTGTGAAGGAAATAAAAAATGCAGGTGGACAAAAGTATAGGGATTGGGAATTCAATGTAATGGTTCTTAGTCATCTCCAGAGTTCTTTCCCTGGGTGAAACTGGTTCAGTTCATTCCTGCTCCATTGGAACTGATTTGGTTCCTCTCATTGTTGAAGAGTCACATCCATCAGAACTGATCCTCATATAGTATTGTTGTCGAAGTGTATAATGACCTCCTGGCAGGGCCTAGTCTTTATCAGCTTTGAGATTCCTTTTTGGGAAGAGAAGGTCTGAGTGAGGGAAGTGTTGTATAAAGAAATAACTTTTTTATGTTTTTTTAAAAAGCAATATATTCACTCCAGGTAGTGTTTTCCCTGCTCTTTAAAAGAGGACTAAAGCAAATTTGTAAACCATTTTTCCCTTATAGAGAATGTAATTGAATTTACTAAAAGTAAATGTTTTCTGGAAACTGTCCTGCCATTGATCTAGATAAAACCCCACCAAGAGAAGAAAGCTCCAGACTTGCTAGGTTAGGGATTTCCTGTCAAACAAAAAAGGTTCTTCGCTCGTTCACGCCGTGGGTATTTTACGGCCGCCGTGAACACCAAGGCTCGCAGTAAGAGCAGGCCCGGAGCCCCTGCCCGGACACCTCCCAGAAGGGCCCTCCCTCCCCTCTCCCCCGTTAGGGCATTGGTGGGGCCGGGCGTGGGTTTCTCTTCCCCCGCTTAGCCGCTGTGACCTGTGATAACGAGGACACCCCCGGGTTCTTGGCTCTGAGGTGGAAGCTCGTTTCACGGCCGGCCCAAAGGCGCCCTCGGTGCTTAGAAGCACAGTGGGAAATGAGTTTGTGTTACCGGCGCCTTCCGGTCCCGACTGTGGAAGGGGAGCAGGGGCTCGGCCGTCAGACCCTTTGGGAGAAGAGGACAGGGGGCGGCCCGCAGGAATCGGGGCTTCGCCTTCGCCCCTTGGGGCTGGAGGGAGCGTGATGCTTCCCGGGGCTCCGTCCTTGGGCTCCCCTCCCTGGTTAGCTGTCGTGGCCTGTTGCCTCGGGGAGAGAAGACAAGGCTCTGGGCCGCGGCGTGGGTTCTAACGCACGTTTTGTAAGAGGTTTCACTCTTGGGTGGCCCCCACAGGGACAGGAGGTCCGTGGCCAGGCCCCTCGGACATTGCCTCTGATGGCAGCAAATAAAAGTGAAGGGCGTGAGGCTTTTTCCAGGAGCCGGGGCGCAGGGCCAGGGGGCTGGCTCGGCCACCAGAAGACCCGGCCCCAGCTGGGAGACCCCGGGGGGGTCGCGGAGCCCCCGGTGCCATTTCGCTTTTTGCTGCCTCGAAGCCTGAGCTGAGGTCGCTCCCTGGGCGCCGGGCGGCTCTCCCCAGCGGACGCTGACTTGGGTCGCCATTTGTGCTTAGCAGAGGAAGCCCCCGCCGTGGGAATCAGGGGCCCCGGATGCATTTGTGTTAACGTTCTTAGCTGAGCCCGCGTGGCTGGGGACAGGAAACCCCGCGCGGGCGGCGCCGTCACGGCCTCCGTTTCTCCCCCAGACCGGCCGCCAGCACTCCATGTTCTCGGCGGAATCGAGCCGGAGCCTCCTGATCTGCCTCCTGTGGGTCCTCAAGAACGCGGACGAGACGGTCCTGCAGAAGTGGTTCACGGACCTGTCTGTGCTGCAGCTCAACCGGCTGCTGGACCTGCTCTACCTCTGCGTGTCCTGCTTCGAGTACAAAGTGCGTGGCGGCCCTGGGCGGGGCCAGAGAGAGAGAGCTGGGGAGGGAGGGAGGAGGGGGAGAGGGGAGAGGAGGGAGGAGGGGAGAGGAGAAAGGGGGAGGAGGGGGAGAGGGGAGAGGAGAGGGGAGAGGAAGGAGGGGGGAGAGGAGAAAGGGGGAGGAGGGGGGAGAGGAGGGAGGAAGGGGGAGGAGAAGGAGGAGGGAGAGGAGGAGGGGGAGAGGAGGAGGGAGGAGGAGGAGGGGGAAGGAGAAGAGGGAGGAAGGGGAAAAGAGGGGGGAGAGGAGGAGGGAGGGGGAGAGGAGGGAGAGGAGGGAGGGGGGAGAGGAGAAGAGGGAGGAGGAGGAGACGAGGGGGGAGAGGAGGAGGAGGGGGAGAGGAGGGAGAGGAGGGAGGGGGGAGAGGAGAAGAGGGAGGAGGAGGAGACGAGGGGGGAGAGGAGGAGGGAGGGGAAGAAGAGAGGGGAGAGGAGGGAGGAGGGAGGAGGAGGAGGGAGGGGGAGAGGAAAGAGGGGGGAGAGGAGGGAGGAGGGGAAAGGAGGGAGGAGGGGGAGATGAGGGGAGAGAAGAAGAGGGGGGGGAGGAGGAAGGAGGAGGAAGGGAAGAGGAGGGAGGAGAAGAGTGGGGAGAAGAGGAAGAGAGGAAGGAAGTTCTTCCTCCAAGGGTCCCCATTGCTTATATTTCAATTTTAGGGGAAGAAAGTCTTTGAAAGGATGAATAGTCTGACCTTTAAGAAATCGAAGGACATGAGAGCCAAACTCGAAGAAGCCATCCTCGGAAGCATCGGAGCCAGGCAAGAAATGGTGCGCCGGAGCCGTGGGCAGCTGGGTAGGTAGCCCAGAGCTCCCGTGCGGGGGCGAGCTTCTCTCCCGCGGGGTCAGCTTTCCCCGGTAGCCCAGCTCCAACCCTGGACTGCAGCAGAGCAGGGACTCAGACGTTGTAAACATACGGCCCTCATGTATGTATGTGTAGCCGTTGCGGGTGAAGGAGAAAAGCATTTATGAAGTGCTGACTGTATGCTGGGAGGGAAGCCCTCCTCGAAGAGACTCAGCCTGGGGCGGACGGCAGGATGCGGCTTGGACAGGCGGGAAGCCGGGCACCCCAAGGGCCCGCCCGGGTCAGGGGCCTCCGTCTGCCTGGAGCAGGGGCTCCCCCCAGACCGAGCTGACGGGGGTGAACGGGGAGACGCCGTGTTTAGTCGTGCCCACCCTTCGTGACCCACCGGGGGCTTTCTTGGTTAGGCTGCGGGAGGGGCTTCATTTTACAGATGAGGAAACTGAGGCAGGCAGGGGTCGGTGACCTGCCCGGGGTCACCCGCTAGGAAGGGTCTGCGGCCCTCCCGCCCGCAGGCCCGGTGCCCTGTGGCGAGGCTGCCTCTGGAAGCTGAGGCTCGGGTTGGTCCCTTCGGCTCCTTGAGGTCTCGGAGGGACCGGCCTCGTACCCGGCTGGCGCCTCAAGGAGCTCGGGGTCCCAGGCGGAGCCGGGGGCAGAGGAGAAGGGGAGCGCTCTGGGGCCTTCGCCAGCCGGAGTCGCCGGGCGGGAGGTGCGAGGGGCCTGGAAGGGCTTGGGACAAGAGCGCACTTTGCCTTGGCTCTGCAGGCGATAGGGAGCCCCAGGAGGTGATGGAGCAGGGGCGGTGCCATCAGAGCCGAGCGTTAGTGACTGAGCGGGGAAGGACGGGGTGCGGAGAGACGAGGCTGCCAGACCCTGCCCGGTCCGGGTGGGAGGTGGGAGGGTCTGCCCGGGCAGCGGGCGGGCGCGAAGGCGATAGTGGCGAGGAGCGGGGAAGCGTCTCTCTTCCCTGGTGCGCGCTTCCTCTTTTTTTTTAAAATTCTGAGAAGAAAAGGTAAAATCCCCCAAAGACGTTCCCCTTGGTCTGAAGGAGGGCGCGCTCGGGAGGTTGCCTCGGGGCCTTCATTCCCCAAAGCTGCTCGAGGTCACCGGCCCTGTGGTGCCCTCCCGCTGAGAACCTAAAGCTGATCCTCCGTGACTGGCCGCCCGCCCCGGCCCATCTGACCAAGCTCCTTTAGAAAGGGAGACGTCTGTCAGAACCTGCTTGTGACTCTGGCAGCTGAACGCAGGGATCTGACGTCCTCCTCGATGCCCTTTGTAGAGCGACGTTTCAGGGGTCCCGGGGGGCGCGGTTACCTGCAGCGGGGTCACAGGTTTCAGCAGAGCTCCGGAGTGAGGGGAGGAGGGAAGGGGGCTTCCCGGTGCAGTGGCTGGGTAGGTGAGCCACAGGGAAATGACACGGACCTTCTTGTTCTCCGCCTCGCTTGGCAGAGAGAAGCCCATCGGGAAGCGCCTTCGGAAGCCAAGAAAACCTGCGGTGGAGAAAGGACATGACCCACTGGCGCCAGAACACGGAGAAACTGGACAAGTAAGAGAGCCCCGGCTCCGGGCCGGCCGGCCCTCCTCAGAGAGGCCTGGGATTCCCTCCGGGGGCCTGGCGGGGCGGGGAGAAAAGGGGCTTTGCTCCTAAGGGCCCCGCTGTGGGGTGTGGGGGATGGTGGAGAGAGCCGGCCGTGGTTCTGGCCTCTGTGGGCCCGGGCAGCTCCCCACGACTGGAGGGCTGGTCCTGAAATCCCGGCTCTTGTTCTCCCCGCCCCCATAGCCAAACCCCAGGGAATGGCCGGGTCTCTCGGGGGAGGGGATTGACTCTCCTTCAAAACCCATTAACTAAGTGGGCCATAACCCTCGCTCTCCTCGGGGCGCCGAAGTGATCCGGGAAGTGATTGCGGGAATGGCAGGGCCCCCAGACCTCTGGGACTTCGAGATCTGCCCGGGAGGGAGGGCACCCGCACACGGGGTAATTCAGGGGGAGACTCACGGTCAAAGAACAAGACTCCTGGGCGATGGCGGACTCACGGGCACGGCGGCGATTGAGCTGAGTCTTGGGGCGAGGGGAGATCTGAAGGCACAGAGAGAGGGGGAAGCCTTTCCCTACAAGGGCGACCGTGTGCGCCAGATCCTGAGAGCGAGCCCACATGGGAGGGGCTCCCTGGGAAGGGGGTGGCTGAGGGGTCTGCTGTAGGGAGCAGCCTTGGGGGGTCACCGGGGGATTCCAGAGTTTTAGCTGCGCCAATTTAATTGAACTCGGCACTTGGGCCCCCAAACCTCCCTGTTACCAGAGGTGTTTGCTTAGAGAAGATCACCCAGCTAGTGTAGAATGAAATCAGAGAGGGCTGTTGTCTGAAAAAACAAAACAAAAACAGGAGTATATTTATTGCTTCAATACTAATCACACACGACTCTGCTAACTTGAACAGTGCTAAGAGAAATGGAAGCTCACGTCCATCTTAGGCCCCCTCGGATGCCCCGTTACAGCATAGGTATTGTTACCTTTCTCAAGCCTCTGCTGGCACAGAACAGGTCCTTCCAGTTTGGAAGCCTCCACGCCGGTCGTCCTGCTGCCCGAGGACCGTCCTGGTACGGAGATGCTCGGCCCCAGGGGCCAAGAAGGTTCCAAATACGTCATCCCTGTTGCCCCAAAGTCCATTCTGGCACAGAGATCCTCAGCCCCAGAGGCCGGAAAGGCTCCAACCTGGTCATCCTGCTGCCCAAGGACCATCCTGGCACAGAGATCCTCAGCCCCAGAGGCCAGGAAGGCTCCAAACAAATCATCCCTATTGCTCCAAAGACCATCTTAGTACGGAGATGCTCGGCCCCAATGGTCGGGGAGGCTCCACGCCGGTCGTCCTGCTGCCCGAGGACCGTCCTGGTACGGAGATGCTCAGCCCGGGAAATGCTCCTTGGTTCAAGTCACTTCCTCGAATCTGGAGAACAGCTTCCTCATAGCTTCCGGTAGCCCCTTCCTGTGGAGGGGCCGTCCTTTCAAAGCCTTGTCCCAGCCCTGAGAAGGGTCAGGAGCGACGGCAAAGGCACGTTTGCCCCCAGTACAGTGTCATCCGCTTCTTGATGGCCGTCTTCTCGGAGTCTCACCCAAATTCCTCGCCTCCTTTTTCTGTGATTTTTCCACATCCCCGTGCTCCCTGCTCGCTTCGGTATCAGGCCGGCCCCACGGGGCAGTTGTCCTTATCTTTGGGGGCCGCTTTTCCCTCCAATCCAGTTTTTGCTCCAAAGGGTTCTTCCCTGCTGTGTTTTTGCGCTTCAGTTCAGTAGATCTCGTTGGATGCAGCGTTTTACAAGTCAAGAACATGAAGCCGGAGGCCGGAAGAATTTACTGCAGAGTAGGAGGCGAAAACGAGAACCCTGGTCGTGGAAGGAAGGAGAAAAACAGGCCGGGGTCGGTTCTCTTAAACTTGTGCCTGTTTGAGGACTGAATTCAGGACAGATGCTGTAGAGAAGCTGGAAGGGAAGGGAATCATTGCGGGAACAAGAGCCCGTAAAAAGCAGCAAGGAGCGGGACGTAGAGAACGGCAGGGGGAAGAGCAGCAAGGAGCAGGACGTAGAGGACGGCAGGGGGAAAAGCAGCAAGGAGCGGGACGTAGAGGACGGCAGGGGGAAGAGCAGCAAGGAGCGGGACGTAGAGAACGGCAGGGGGAAGAGCAGCAAGGAGCAGGACGTAGAGGACGGCAGGGGGAAGAGCAGCAAGGAGCGGGACGTAGAGGACGGCAGGGGGAAGAGCAGCAAGGAGCGGGACGTAGAGGACGGCAGGGGGAAGAGCAGCAAGGAGCGGGACGTAGAGGACGGCAGGGGGAAGAGCAGCAAGGAGCGGGACGTAGAGGACGGCAGGGGGAAGAGCAACAAGGAGCGGGACGTAGAGGACGGCAGGGGGAAGAGCGATACCGTGTCCTCTGAGAGTGGAAGGAGAGCAAGAAAAAGACGTAACAGAAGGGAGACAAAGAGGGCCACAGCTTCTGGATCCGACTTCATAAGGAGCATTTTTAGCAAGAGCATCGTGACCTGGGGCTTGAGGGGGTGGGGATTGGGCCCAGAGCGCCTTAAAAAGCTGAAGGGCCTCTTCGGGGACCGGAGCTCCGTCTGCAGTGCGACAGAGATGAAGGATTGGAAGCCCCCACTTTGGAAAATGCGGGATGGCAGCCCCACAACCACAGAATTTCGGGTCCTCCAGGCAGAGTCCAAGCTTTCGTAGGATCCAGCGCGCAGGCTTGCTCAGAGCAGAGCCTTTGGATTAGGAGGGAAGGGACCCCCCGTAGTTACCCAGAGCAGTTCCTTTTCTGTCCAGTGCATAGAGTCTAACTGAGTCACCAGTCCTGGGGGAAGGAACTTATCCCCAAACCCAACGCAGAGAAGGCGAGTGTTTACAGAATCGTGGAGCTTAGAATTGGGAGGAAGCCCAAGGGCCGTGTCATTAGGCTCCCTCGCATGGCTCGCCTGACGGACATCACCTGGAGTACCTGGGGAGACCCCCAGCGGGGGGAATCCCAGCCCCACCCCAGGGAAACAGCTCTGGCTGCCGGGAGGCTTTTCCCAACCACAAACCTAAGCTGGGAAGGGCAAGAAGTCTCCCTTCATTGGAGATTACAGTCTCTAACTCTGGGTCACAAAGAACTTGGCTGGGCTTTCCACCACGAGCTTGGAGTTGTGTCGACTGGGCTGCCGTCGATGGGATGCCGCGGCTTGTTAATGGCGTCAAAAACTGTTAAAAGACGTGAATCTGCTACGGCGGGTTGGGCTCCCCCCAAACCCCACAGTTATAAGCTAATTAATCCCGACGTGTCCGCCCTGTTCCAGGAGGAAGGAGAGCATCGAAGGAGGCGCTCCATGTCAGGCCTGCAGGAGGGAAGGAAGGAGTGGAAGCTACAAGCCGTACTCCTCCCCTCTCTGTTCATTTCTTACATCCTCAAAGCCCGGGAGCTCTCCCTCCCCCCCTCTGTCCTGATCCTGGATGGCTTCTCCACGGGGGGCTGCGCTTCGTGGAGACCCCCCAGGCCCCGGCCTCGGTGCCCCATTGCTTAATTTCAGCATTTCTTTGCTGGGTTTTTAACTTCAGGCTGCGAGTCTTGCATCTGCTGGTTTTGCACTTTTTCTCGAGGCTCCAAACTTGGGGGAAAAGTTTACAAATTGCCGTGATGGGCGGTGTACTGCCTCACGCCGCCAGGATCATTAAGGCGCCTCAGCGCTAAGAGTTGCTCTGCTTTCCTTCCCCCGCTGAGGAAGTGTGGACGGAGCAGTGACGAGGGGGCTGTGAGAAGGGGGACTGGGGGCGGGGCCGCGTCTCTTGGACTTGTCGCAGGAACAGCCTCTAGCACTCGTCATCGGGGCACATAAAAGTATCTCAGGATCTTTAGAGCTTTTGTGAATCATTTGTGAGGATGAAAACGAAAAGTGCCTTCGTGGCACTCTGGGTACGTCCAGTCCGCTCACCGGTGAGCAGAGAATCGGGTTTTCTGAGAAAATAGATGCAACTTCAGGGAAGACGAGCACTTTTATCCCCAAGAAGGGTTGAAAATCTTTGGAACAGTAATAAGCCTCTTAGCAGGCAGGGCACGCGGGGCTGATGCCCTCTGGGTGCCCGATGCCAGGCCCTGCTCGCGGTGGCGCGGCCCGCTGCCTCCCTGGGCCTCTGTGTGCAACAGGGAATGTGGCGGGGTCCCCCGCAGGCCTTTTCTCCTTGGGTCCCCCCTTTCTGTGCATTTTGCATTGGGGTTGTCCTTTCTCTGGACGTCGGAGCGCCTTTTCGTTGGCTTTGGGAAACACTTGGAGAGAACCCTCTTTAATCCCGTGTTTTGTCAGGTCAAGGGCAGAGATCGAACACGAAGCCCTTATTGATGGAAACCTGGCGACCGAAGCCAACCTGATCATCCTGGATACGTTGGAGATCATCGTGCAGGTAAATGTCGCTGCGGCGAGAAGGAAGGTGCAGTCCCCGGGCGGAATCCAGCCGGTGGCGAGGGAGGCTCAGCCCTGCTTCCGAGGCTCCTCCCAGGCCCCTCCGGCTCTATCGGGACGGGCCCCTGCGGCTCAGTGGGGACGGGCCCCTGCGGCTCTGTGGGGATGAGCCCCTGCGGCTCTGCGGGGACGGCCCCTCCGGCTCTGTGGGGACGGGCCCCTCCGGCTCTGTGGGGACGGGCCCCTCCGGCTCTGTGGGGACGAGCCCCTGCGGCTCTGCGGGGACAGCCCCTCCGGCTCTATCGGGACGGGCCCCTCGGGCTCTATCGGGACGGGCCCCCGCGGCTCTATCGGGATGGGCCCCCGCGGCTCTATCGGGACCCCCTGCGGCTCTATCGGGACGGGCCCCTCGGGCTCTATCGGGACGGGCCCCTGCGGCTCTCTGGGGACGGGCCCCTGCAGCTCGGCGGGGACGGGTCCCTTGGGCTCTATCGGGACGGGCCCCTCCGGCTCTCTGGGGACGGGCCCCTGCGGCTCTGCGGGACGGGCCCCTCCGGCTCTATCGGGACGGGCCCCTCGGGCTCTATCGGGATGGGCCCCCGCGGCTCTATCGGGACGGGCCCCTGCGGCTCTATCGGGACAGGCCCCTCGGGCTCTATCGGGACGGGCCCCTGCGGCTCTCTGGGGACGGGCCCCTGCAGCTCGGCGGGGACGGGTCCCTTGGGCTCTATCGGGACGGGCCCCTCCGGCTCTCTGGGGACGGGCCCCTGCGGCTCTGCGGGGACGGGCCCCTCCGGCTCTATCGGGACGGGCCCCTCGGGCTCTATCGGGACGGGCCCCTCCGGCTCTCTGGGGACGGGCCCCTGCAGCTCTGCGGGGATGGGTCCCTCCGGTTCTATCGGAACGGGCCCCTGCGGCTCGGCAGGGACGGCCCCTCCAGCTCTGTGGGGATGGGTCCCTCCGGCTCTATCGGGACGGGCCCCTCCTGACGGGCGCCCCCCACTGGGCCTTCTGTGTTTCAGACCGTGTCCCTGGCGGAATCCAAGGAGAGCATCCTGGGCGGGGTGCTCAAGGTGCTCCTGCACAGCATGGCCTGCCACCAGAGCGCCCTCTACCTGCAGCACTGCTTTGCCACGCAGCGGGCCCTGGTCTCCAAGGTGGGTGTCCCGCAGCCCGGGGCCTTGTGGCTTTGCTCCGCTGCCCCCGTGGTCCCCCTGGGCCGTTCCCAGCCGGGTCACCGAGTCACTGCCGAGCAACAGGGGGTCCCCCAGTGGGCGATGGTGGGGCGGTAGCCGAGAAGACCGGCCAGCCCCACGTTGAGGGGGTCAGGGCCGAGGAGACCGAGCTTCCAGGGTCGTCCAGGGCCGGGGTGGCCACAGGGCCGGGCAAAAGATGGCATCTTCCTCACATCCCCGCATCCAGCTGAAATGCAGCCTTCGAGAAGGGCCCCGGGCACCAGCACCCTGCCAGACTGGCACCAGCACCCCCACTGGGATGGTCTGTGACCCCCCCCAGGATGGTCCGTAGCCCCTGGGCATCAGTATCCTGTCAGACTGGCACTGGCTCCCTCACCTAGACGGTCTGTGGCCCCTGGGCGCCAGCACCCTGCCAGACCAGCAGCAGCCGGGCCGGTCCGCTGCCCCCGGGATGTATCTCTCCCCTTGCCCTAAGCTGGGGGGCACGTGGCCGCCCCCTGCCCCATGACGGTCTCCATTTCTCACAGTTCCCCGAGCTGCTCTTCGAGGAGGAGACGGAGCAGTGCGCCGACCTCTGCCTGCGCCTCCTGCGCCACTGCAGCAGCAGCGTCAGCTCCATCCGCTCCCACGCCAGCGCCTCCCTTTACCTCCTGATGAGGCAGAACTTCGAGATCGGCAACGTAAGCCCCACTGACTGGGGGCAGCCCCAGCTCTCAGGCCCCAGGGACCTACTGCGTGCTCTCGGGCCCTAAGGTCCTACTGTGTGCTCTCGGGCCCCAGGGACCTACTGCGTGCTCTCAGGCCCCAGGGACCTACTGCGTGCTCTCGGGCCCTAAGGTCCTACTGCGTGCTCTCGGGCCCCAGGGACCTACTGCGTGCTCTCAGGCCCCAGGGACCTACTGCGTGCTCTCAGGCCCCAGGGACCTACTGCGTGCTCTCAGGCCCCAGGGACCTACTGCGTGCTCTCAGGCCCCAGGGACCTACTGCGTGCTCTCGGGCCCTAAGGTCCTACTGCGTGCTCTCGGGCCCCAGGGACCTACTGCGTGCTCTCGGGCCCCAGGGACCTACTGCGTGCTCTCAGGCCCCAGGGGCCTACTGCGTACTCTACAAGGAGGGTGCAGCCTGAGGGAAGGAGGCGGGCAGGCAGTGCTCTGTGCGCCCATCAGTGACACGGAGGCGCGGGGTCACCCAGGCTCTGCGCTCAGGGACTCATTTCAGTTGCTCCGCGTGTCCGCCCTTTGTGGCCCCATTGGGGGATTTTGGGGGCTCCTTTTGCAGACGAGCACGGGGAGGCAGACGGGGGCGGGGCTTGCCCAGGGTCCCCTCGGAAGGGTCCGAGGCCTCCTGAGCCAGGCCCGGCGCTGAGGGCGTGTGGAGCCCCTGGCCGCCCTGCGCTGGGCTAGGCCGACTCCGCGTGGCTCCGGGAGAGGCACCGGAGCTGCCCGTGACTGGAAGGACGTGTCTGTGGCTTAACTAGCGTGTTGTGGGGAGGGGGCTCACAGATGGGCCTTTGGGGGGCCGGGAGGGCCACGGTGCTCAGGAGATCTAAGAAAGTCGGGTGGGCGCGTGAGGGAAGGGGTGGGGGGGAGTGTTTGTGGGGGGGAGTGTATGTGGGGGAGGTGTGGGGGGGCACAGTCATGTGCCCCTCGGGCCCCGCCCAGCCCCCGCTCTAAGCTGCCCCTCCCCCCGCAGAACTTTGCCCGCGTCAAGATGCAGGTGACCATGTCGCTCTCGTCGCTGGTGGGCACCTCGCAGAGCTTTAACGAGGAGTTCCTGCGCCGCTCCCTGAAGACCATCCTGACCTACGCCGAGGAGGACCTGGAGCTGCGGGAGACCACGTTCCCGGACCAGGTCGGTGCCCGGAGGGTCCTGGGGGCGGGGGCAGGGGCGGGGGGGCCTCCCTGACCGCTCTGTGGCCGCAGGTGCAGGACCTCGTCTTCAACCTCCACATGATCCTCTCTGACACGGTGAAGATGAAGGAGCACCAGGAGGACCCCGAGATGCTCATCGACCTCATGTACAGGTAGGGCCGCCGCGGGGACCCCCGGCCAGCAGGGTCTCGGCCCCGCCCCCAGGACGCCCTTAGCTTACGGTCAGGGGGGTGTGAGCCCGCCCCGCGTGAGGGGGGCGGGAGAAGGGCCCCCTCCAGCTCCGCGGCTGCCCCGTCCCCTAGGATCGCCAAGGGCTACCAGACGTCCCCGGACCTGCGCCTGACCTGGCTGCAGAACATGGCCGGCAAGCACTCGGAGAGGAGCAACCACGCCGAGGCCGCCCAGTGCTTGGTGCACTCGGCCGCGCTGGTGGCCGAGTACCTGAGCATGCTGGAGGACCGGAAGTACCTGCCCGTGGGCTGCGTGACCTTCCAGGTGGGGCCCTGGGCGCGGGGGGCGGGTTCTGCCTCTGCCTCTGCCTTCCCCCGGAGTGACGCGGGCCTGCTCCGGCCACTCTCCCTCCGTGCTGGGTCCCGCCCGCAGGAAGAGATGGCCGAGCCAAGGCCGAACCTCCCCTCCTGGAGGGTCCGGTAGCGGGGGCGGGACTGGAGCCAGCGCTTCCTTCAGTGGGAGGCACTTTGGGGCTGAGCCCGAGTGGGAGCCAGGAGTTCAGAGCGGGAGGAAAGCCCTTTCTCCTTGTCCGGAGGCTGCTGTGGGTGCTGGGAGCCCGGGGATCCCTTCCTGGCCACCTGCCTCTGGGGGGATCCCGGGGGCTCCTGCCTCCCGTGTGACCTGGAGCGCCCCCTCAGCTGCCCTGCCCCTCAGTTTCTCCCCTGTCCCATGAGGGGGGGAGGGGCGGATGCCTCTCACCGAGCCCCCCTCCACAGAACATCTCGTCCAACGTCCTGGAGGAGTCGGCCGTGTCGGACGACGTCGTGTCCCCCGACGAAGAGGGCATCTGCTCGGGAAAGTACTTCACGGAGGCCGGGCTGGTGGGGCTGCTGGAGCAGGCGGCGGCCTCCTTCTCCATGGTAGGCCGGGCTTCCTGCCCTCCCCGAGCCCCCCCGGGGGCCCGGGCATAAATGGGCCTTGTGGGAAGCGCGGGCTGGGCAGTGGGATGGGGCGGATGGATGTCCCTCCCTGTTGGGAGTGTTCTCCAGGAGCACAGCCGGGCCGTCAGGACCCTGGCCAGCTCCTCCCCCAGCTCGCAGTCTCTGGGGCCCTGACCGTCCCCCCCAGCTCCCCCCTCTGGCTGTCTCTGGGCCCCTGACCGGCTCCCCCCTCTGGCCACCCCTGGGCCCCTGACCGGCTCCCCCCTCTGGCCACCCCTGGGCCCCTGACCGGCTCCCCCCTCTGGCCATCTCTGGGGCCCTGACCGGCTCCCTCCTCTGTCTTTGGGGTCCTGACCAGCCTCGTGCTTCCCCTTCAGGCCGGCATGTACGAGGCGGTTAACGAAGTTTACAAAGTGCTCATTCCCATTCATGAAGCGAACCGGGACGCCAAGAAGCTGTCCATCATTCATGGTAAACTCCAAGAGGCCTTCAGCAAAATTGTTCACCAGGTAAGAGGGAGAGCGGCGTGAGTGCGGCGGCCTTCGCCCCCGGGCCAGAGCGCGGCCTCCGCGCTGACCCTTGTGATGGGGTTACAGAGGAAGCCGGTCAGCATCCGAGCCCGGGGCCAGCGGAGGGCACGGGGTGGGCGCAGGGCCTGCCGCGAGCTGGCGCGACTTGGCCTTCAGACCCCCCGGTCCTTTCGGCAGCTTAGTAGCTCGGGGGACAGAGCTCACGGTCTGCCGCGTGGCGGCCGGAGGGGGCAGGACGTGGGCGCTGAGCTGGGCGTCCCGGCACACACAAAGCTCCTTCTGGTTCGGGCGAGCCCCCGGGAGCTTCCTTACCCCCGTGCCAGGGCGTGACTTAGAGCCCCTGGGTCGTCCCCACGGGCGTGGCCTTGGGCCCAGACTTGTGCTTCACTCTGGGGTCTATTCTGGAGAAGCCCCCCGTGAAGCCCCCCAGCCCTTAGCACAGGATGGGCCCAGGATCCCCCCGCCCTCCTTCCCCAGCGGTTGCTCCCCAGGCCCGGCCCACCCTGATCCTATCTCGTAACTGGCTCGTCCCACCTCTGCCAGGGGCCGAAGGGCTCCCCAAGCAGACCCCGGGTCAGAGCCGGCCTGTGTGCGAGTCTTGGATGCTCCTAAGAACCCCCCAGCTTCACGTGAGACTCGGAGAGGGAGGGGCTGGGAGCGGACGCAGCAGCGGCCGGAAGGACCCCGGGGCCGGGGTGGGGGGCAGGGTCTCGGGGAGCGCGGCGGCGCGGTCTGTGTGGTTCCCAACGCGTGGGGCCCGAGCCGGCGCGTGTGACGTGGCCTTTTCTGCTTTTTACCACAGAGCACGGGCTGGGAGGTAGGTACCGGCTGAGCGAGGTAAAGCCGCTCCCAGGTGGATGCGATCGCGCCTGCTTGGCCCCCTGTGCTAGCTGGGCCCCGTGTCGCTGTCTGCCCCTGACCATTAACCAGAGACTTGTCGGGAGCACCGTCCTCGTGGTGGACCCTGAGCGGGAGGGCGGCCGGGGCCTGCATGGAGGAGGAGATGTTTCACTAATGAGATCCCTGGCGAATGAGCCCCGCCCGCCCATCCCTCATCCGTCTGCATCCTCCCAGCGTTGTCGCCCTACCAGAATCCCTCCTCCGTTAAGGCCACGTGGTGCTTCCCCACCCCCAGAGGTCGATTTGGGCCCGGCGTTCAGAGGTCTCGGGGGGGGGGGGGGGGGGGGGGGCGCGGGAGACGGAGGCCGACGGGGCTCCCGGCAAAATGCTTTCCTTACACGGATCCAGGTTAGGGAAAAGCTCCCTGCGCGGGAAGCGTGTCTTAGATGCTGGAGAGGCGGGCGCTTTAAAGGAATTCAGCCGCACTTCCTTTCCGTTTCAGGGGCCTCCCACATACCTTAAAGTAGCTAAATCCGGGCAGCTGGATGGCGCAGTGGGTAGAGCACCAGCCCTGGAGTCAGGAGGACCCGAGTTCAAATCTGGCCTCAGACGCTTAACGCTCCTGGCTGTGTGACCCTGGGCAAGTCACTTAACCCCAGTTACTCCAGAAAAAAATTTAAATCCACTCTGGATTTTACCAGTAAAGTGAGCTGGAGACAGCTGGAGACATTTCATTCACTTTGCCACTCGTACGCCCAGGATTATCATAGAGCGACTTCGATTTTTCTCTGACCTTATGGAATAACCCTGATTCGTGGGTCCAAACAGAAAAATCTGTGGCGGACAGACTTCTTCCACCACTGAAATTGGGAGCTGCCCTTTATTTTTCTTCCTTAGGAAGCCACTAAATTGTTGCTGACATAAATTCAGTAGCCTGATGCCGAAAAGCGGATTGTTACCGCCAGCCCGAAAAGAAACCCATTTCTTTGCTTCCGGGAAGTCTTTAGTCCTCTGATATTCTTCCCCCAGAGCACTCGGCTTAATCGAGCAGCTAGAAATTGGATCTCAAAGGGCGAAAATGAGAGCCTCTGAGCCGCCATTGTTTCTCATGGGCATGACACTAAATCGACCCCTGAACTCGACCCTCTCGTTAGCTAGAGCGTCTGTGTCACTCGGTCATCGCGTGCTCCTGCATGTTCGGAGACACCTCCCTGTCCTGTCCTGTCCGAGCCCAGCGCGTGTCCACTTCTGCCGGACCTCTGGCTTCGTAGCTGCCCAGTTTGTTGCATGTTTGGTTTTTGCTTTTCTTTTACAAACACTTTAGTGGATGCTTGCATTTTCAACGTTTGTTTGCTACCATTTGCTGCTTATTTGTTTTGAGATTTCCCTAATTAAAATACTTTCTGTTTTCTCTTCTCTTGCCCCTGGTTGCTGACCCTCCTCCCCACTTTTACTATTGTCTGTTTTGGTAAGTTCGTACTTTGTGAATATTTTTCTTTTTGACTCTGTGGAAGCCCCAGTAATCCCTATTTTATCAAAGAGCTGTGCCAATCGGATGCTCTAAAGGCCAGATTTTCCCCCGGATCGAGGCCCAGGGACAATCATTTTCACCCCTTCCCGGGCCGACTCGAGCCGGAGAAGCTCCCGTCTCCTTGTCGGAGGCTTCTCTTCCCCCATCCTCAGAATTGGTCCAAATCGCTTCCTGGATTGGCACGGCTTTTTGGCTCTGTGTGTGTCTGTATCCGAGATAACCCTAAGACCTGCTCTAAAGTTTGGGAAGGGGGTTTGCCGTACCTGATAACAGATCCCGTGCTCTCCGTGAATCCCGGCGGCTGCAGCGTGCTCTTCCTGTTCTCTCTGCCTTCACCCTCTCCTCTCCTGAGCCCACTTATTTTTCTCAAAATACTAGAAAAGAAAATGCCATTTGAAACCTTCCCTTTCTCGTGACGCCTTTGTGGCTTTGGTTCAGAAACATATGTTTCCAAGGCGTTTGGGTTCTTTCTGAATAACTTGTGGGTAATGTGCTTCCCAGTGGGACTCTTTCAGTTGTTAATCACTGTGAACTGGCCCCATTTTCTAGTGGAAAAAGTGTGGGGGTTCATCTCTTTCTCCTGTGCCTGGTAGAATCTAACAGGATTAAGCCCATGTCTGGATTTCTAAACTACCCTCATTTTTAGAGAGCGGAAGCCCCACATATTGACAGCCAGTGTTCAGCAGGATGCTTTTTCTCATTTCCTTGAATTGGAAAAGAAGCCTGTTTTCTAAACATCTGTCCCATTTTAGCTGAAATGCTACTTGAACCCTTAACAAAGTTTCCTTGTCTATTTTTGTACTCACCCTAATTTCCGGGTCACAGATGAAGGTTCTTGGCCCCACATTGGGCGCCAAAATGTAACATTCTCTCTAAAATGTAATCTTCTCTTGTTGGGGTTTTCTTGGGGTCTCTGGAGGCAGCCTTCATTTCAGTTCAGTAATCACTACAAATGCAGCCAGGGATTAAAGTCCAAATCCTTTATTGTCTCCTTCAAAGTCTTGTCTCCTTCACTTGGGGCTCGGCTAGTTTTTCTGGAGGCCTTCCAGATCTTGGTTAGTGGAGAAGCGAAGGAGGAGAGCCTGCCACCACTTCTCTGTCTTCCTTAGTTCTCCTTCTGGCTGAGTTTGTCCGAGCTTATCTGGTCTCTTATCAAAGGTGTGAATCTTGTAGAACTAGTCTAAGTACTAAGTACGTGTACTGAACTAGAGAACTGTTAAAGACCGTGCTAAATAACCATCATCTCTAGCAATTCCCCTGACTTAGCACCTTGTTTCAATCTTTGTTTCAAGTTCAGAGTTCTGGCCCATAACAATTTCTTGGAAGAGAATGCTCTTACCTTTGCAAGAGGCAACGGGAGGCCCGGTTGGTACCTGCTTGGCCCAGGGGTAACCAGGGGAAAGGGTGGCTCTGGCTGTGGATGGCTGATCTTTGATGTGGAGGTTCTACGGCCAGCCGTCTCCTCATCAAACCTGGCCTGGACCTGGAAAGGTGGCACCTGGCCTTCCAGCTAATATGCTACAGCTATTACTATTTACTATGCTAGTAAAGTAATGTTAGCTTTGGGACAAATGGCGGCAGGGAGACCTGATGCTTGTGGCCAAAACAGGAGGTCCTGTCTCCCCTGAAAAGTGCCCGCAAGGTACTTTGTTTTCAAGGCTGTTCTTAAATTTGGGTTCTCTCTCCTGTTTTATTGTGTGATCCAAGCTTCCTGGCCCAAAGTGTCGCTGCCCGCTGCCCCTTTATCAGAGGACTCCGGCTGCAGCCCCTCTCTGGCCGGACAAACTTGTCTCTGTGGAGTCTTGTCCAGTTCAAGAAAGCTCCTCCATCCCCGCATGCAGAGTCGCCTCTATCTCTCGGTAGACTGCTTACGGCATTTACTTCTGGGATCGGCAGATCCCCTAAGGCCCCCAGGGGAGGGGGTCAGTGATGGAGACCCTCGTCTTTCCTGTGGGCCCAGCGGAGTGGATCTGGGATCCCCGTCTGTAACCGGGGGCCCTGCTCTGGCCTGAGACTGATTAATAAATCCCTGGTCTGCCATGTCCGCATGGGGCAGGTGCCCAAGCCCTGGCTGGTCTGGCAGCATTTGGAGTCAGAGTTGATTTTAAAGACAGAAAGAAACACATTTAAATTCCCTCTCCGTCTTTTAGAGCAAATCCTCTTCTTCCTTCTCCCTAAAACGTTTGTGATGAGCTGTGGGCTCCCTCAGGCCGGACTCTTGTCGGGGGCTCCTGAGCTTCCACAGGGGTCAAGCCCCAACCCAGCCTGGCTTGAGGGGCGACCTCCAGGTGCTTGCCAGCCTCGGCTTGGGGCTGCCTTCATGCCCCAGCCTCCCTGTGCCCTTGTGTGGAACAAGGCCCAGTGGAGGCACGTGGACTCTGGGGGTACCTAGCTTAGGTCAGCGGAGCTCTCCAGGAACCTTTGATCAGCAGGTTGCTATGTCTGAGGGGAGCTCCCCTTGGAAAGGCAGTGGTCAGCTCCTCGGAGTGAGATCTGGCCCCAGTGCAGCCCTCGGCGCTCTCCAGGGTGCTGCTCTCCTGGCCTGCTCCTCTCCCTCCCTCCACTTCTGTTTCTTCCTCCACCTTTCTTTCCCTCCTTCTCCTCTTCCTGCCTGTACCTCCCCCCCCCCTTTTTCCTCTCTCCTCTTCCTCCTCCCTTCTTCCTCCTCCGCCTCCCAGCTTCCCAGCCTCAGCCCCTGCTCTGGCTCCCCTGGGAGACCCCCACACATCCGCAGGCCTGGTGTTGGTGCTTTCTGGGCATCTCCCGGAGCAGGGGGCAGGCTGGTTGTGGTTTCTCCTCTAAATCACGAGGATAAGACAGGAGAGCTAACAGACATCACCGCTGGGGTTTCGTTGGTGTAGGAAAGGGAATAGCATGTATGTAGTGCCGACTGTGTGCCGGCACTAGCTGGGGCCACATTCTGCCTCATTTAATCCTTAGGACGACGCTGCCAGGTAAGTGTTATGATGATTGCCTCACTTTGTAGCTAAGGAGACCGAGGCAGAGGTTGAGGAGCTTGGGGGCATTGGGGGGCTCAGCTGGCAGAGGATGGCCTGTGACCCTGGCCGAGGCAGGCTTACCTGTTTCCTTGCCCGATTAGTAACTGAAAAGAGCTTCGCCCGGCCCCTGGGGCCGAGGCTGGAATCCGGGTCTCTCTGAGTGAGAGCCCGTGCGCTTGCCTCCGAGCGAGCCGACTTCCTCCCCCCACCTCAGTCACGAGTCCAGAGAGCGGCGCAGGCTCTGTGGGCGGAGGCCCGGGTGCCAGGCTGCCCTGACCCGGGGCTGGGGGCGAGGGGACCCCGGGCGAGCTTCTGCCCCTGCCTGCGGGCTGTTCCCCCCTCGCGGCGCGCACCCACGGGGGCTGTGACTCCCTTTGGAGAGTGTCCTAAGTGTCCTAAAATGAGGAGACGGAATAGTTCCGGACAGAAAGGCCTGGGTCGGCTCCGGGGTCACTCGGCTACTCTGGGCCGTGACGTTCCCGGGCAGCCGCCCCGTCCGGTCAGAATTACTGGCCCCTGCTGCGCGCTGACTGCTGCGCCGGGCAGGGACTGCCCCCAGAGCCGCCGTGTAGGGGGATGCAGTGGCGCGAGGACAGCCGATGAGCGGAGGCGGGAGGGGGCCCAGGGTCGCTGGGTCAGGGGGATCCAGAGAGAGCTGAGCGCCCGCTTGGGTGCCCTCCTTTCTCCGTACCTCAGCATCTCCCTGCCTTCGCCTGCCCCACCCTGACCGGGCCCGTCCCCAGCATTTCCTCCCACTCTTCCATGGTCGCAGATGCTTTTTGTGGCGCCCACACCGGGCCTGGGTCTGTGAGATCCTCAGAAAGAGCCGAGTCTCTGACCTGGCCCCGGGCGCGTCCCTGCTCTCGCCTCAGTTTCCCCATCTGTACATGGGGGTGATGGGAACTGTGCCACAAAGCCGGAAGCAGGAGCCCGGGCTCGGAAACGCCCAAAGCAGCTTTCTCGGAGTCGCCTTTTTCTGCTGCCTTAGAAACTGAATCGGGAGAGAGGCTGGGCCCGGGATTGTAGCCAGGACGAGGAGATCCTCGGCCAGGAGAGAAGCGGACGTTCTTCCGTGGGGGAATGCCCCCGGCCCGCACGAGGGCCCAGCCAGGCCGCGTCGGGGGCCGGTGCAAGAGCAGAAGGGGAACGCTCGCAGCAGGAGTTCGCCAGCGCCGGCGTTGCAGGGGAACGGACCCGGTCATCCTCAGCTCTGTGAGAAGGGAAGTAGAAACGGCCTTTGGAGGTGTGTGCGCCCGAGGGGCAGGGCCGGGCATCGTCTCAGGGCTCCGGGCCCTCCCAGATCCGGCGGGACAGACGCCGCGCGCCGCCGAAACCGCAGCAGCGTCCGTGGGCGGGGGCACCCAGAGCCCAAGGGAAGGTGGGGAAGACAGCGCGGCCGTCGCCCAGCCCCACCCGGAGCTTGTGCGCGCCCACGCCGCCGCTGCCCCAAACACGGAAAGGCAGTTTTCAGCGTGTGCCTCTGCAGAAGCTGGTGCTCCAGAGTGCTCCTCTCCCTCCTCCCCGGCCCCTCCCGGACAGCAAGCAAAGCAACAAAAGTTAACCGTGCAGTTCTGAGCCGATTCCCACATTTGTCCCAGCGCGCAAGAAAGATCAGCTCAAAAGGGGAAAGGAAAAAACCAAGCAAATGAACAACAAAAGGGAAGATGCTGCGAGGCGCTCCCCACTCGGCTCCCACATCCTCTCTCTGGGTGCAGACGGCTCGCTCCGCACAAGATCCCCCCATTGTGGCAGAGGAGGGGGGCCTGCGCCAGGCGGAACGGGCAGATGGGAACGGCGGCGGCCGAGCGGGCCTGGGGAGTGCCCGGAGACGCCGAGGGCGCAGCCACCGGACCCCGGTCACCGCCGGCCATCCCGGCGCTTGTGCTGCCGCCGGCCCTGGGTCCTTCTGCGGGAGAGCGCGGCTGACCGCTCGGCGCAGCTCTGCCTCCCTGAAACCCAGCTCGCGTCACCCTGCTGGCCCCAGTCGTCTTCCCACAATGCAGGACGAGGGACAGTTACGTCCTTTCATCACCTGGCGCAGCAGCCGATTCGCAGCCAGTTTTAGGAGGCCCTGAAAGACTGACCAGGGGAGTTACGCCCCAGAAGGTGGGAGACCTGGAAATCCTGTGGCAGAAGGAGCCCAAAGCTCCAGAGAGAACAGAACCTTGTGCTTACTCTCGTGCTCTGTCTCTGACTCTGTCTTTCTGTCTCTTTCAGTCTATCTGCTTATTTCTCATTTTCTGTCTTTGTGTGTGTGTGTGTATCTCATTCTCTGCCTCTGTCTCTTTCTGTCTGTCTCTGTCTCTGTCTCTCTCTGTCTCTCTTTCTCTATTTCTGTCTGTCTCTGTGTGTGTCTCTCTCTCTCTCTTTGTCTCTCTCTCTGTCTCTCTCTGTCTCTGTCTCTCTCTCTCTGTCTCTCTTTCTCTATCTCTGTCTCTTTCTATCTGTTTCGTGTCCCTGTCTCCCTCTCTGTCTCTCTCTATCTCTGTCTCTTTCTGTCTGTCTCTGTGTCCCTGTCTCTCTCTCTCTGTCTCTCTCTATCTCTGTCTCTGTCTCTCTCTCTCTCTGTCTCTCTTTCTCTATCTCTGTCTCTGTCTGTCTCTGTGTCCCTGTCTCTCTCTGTCTCTCTCTATCTCTGTCTCTTTCTGTCTGTCTCTGTGTCCCTGTCTCTCTCTCTGTCTCTCTCTGTCTCTGTCTCTCTCTTTCTCTGTCTCTTTCTGTCTGTCTCTGTCTCTCTCTATCTATGTCTCTTTCTGTCTCTGTGTCCCTGTCTCTCTCTCTGTGTGTCTGTCTCCCTGTTTCTCTCACTTTCTGTCTTAGTGTGCATCTCATTCTCTGCCTCTGTCTCTCCTTTTTCTCTTCCTCTCTGTTAACAGAACTGTGTGTGCATATTCACATTAACAGAGAGAGACAAGGTGGAACCAGAGACGTTCTTTTTAGGCACTTGAAGGACAAGGTGATGTGCAGGGAAGCTTCTCGTTTGGGGCTTTAGGGAGCAGAGCTGGACCTCAGAGACGACAGATGGGGCAGAGTGACAGCCGTGCCCTGCTCTGTGACAAGAAAACCGAGTAGACTCTCCTTCCTTCCCTCTGTCTCCTTGGACATCCTCATCTCAAGAGCTTTCACCAGACCTTTCTTGGCCCGCACCCTTCTCCCTGGTTTTCCTTCCCCCTAGTTATCTCGTATATATTTTGTATTGGAGCTCGTTAGGTGGCCCAATCGTTAGAGCACCAGGCTCAGAGTTAGGAAGGCCTGAGTTCAGACCTCAGATGCTTCCTAATTGTGTGACCCTGAACTTGTCCCTTCCCTCTCTCTGCCTCAGTTTCCTCATCTGTAAAATGAGATGGAAAAGGAAATAGCAAATGACTCCAGTATCTCTGCCAAGAAAACCTGAAATGGGGTCATGATTGAACACCATTATTTGGTATTGACTTGTCTGCGTGCATGTTGCCTCCCCAGCAGAATGCAGGCTCCTGGAGGGCAGGGAGTTTGATTTGTGTCTTTACCTGCAACACCCAGTGCACAGGCTCCTAATCAGTACTCGGCGAATCGCTCGGGGATGCTGATGAAGCGATTCCGGCAGTGAGTTGCAGATTGTACCAGACTAATGTCTGTGGCCATTTTCTGGCCTCCATTTTTAACATGTTGAATGAATTTGCTTCAATCTAAATGAGAGGAGAGGCTTTCTTCTCCTCGGTCAGATTGTCCAAATTGGCTTTTATTGCATTTGACTATTTTTCCCCCTGATCAAACATTTATTGTTCTTTCCATCTACCTGCCCCCTGACATAAAAAAAGGAAAAGAAAAAGCAAAGTATTTTAACAAATGAGCATAATCGAGCAAAAGCACTTCCTGTATGGCCGCTTTCTCACCCTGGATCTTAAGTCATCGTCTCTGTCAGGAAGGGCAGCTCACTTTATGCTTGATGCTTTGGTGGTATCAAGATTAATCATTATATGGATTAGAGATCTTCAGCCTTTTCAAAAAAGTTTCCTTCTCGCATTATTGCTAGTTTTGTTCTCTCATTTCTGCTCGCTTCCCTCTGCGTTCCTTCGTTGATATGCGTCTTCTCTGAGACCCTTCTTTCCTTCAACTGTGTTCTGTTACCTTTGGGCTCAGCCATTCCCCAGTTAAGGGACACCCTCTTAGTTTCCAGTTATTTGCCAAGGACTGTTGTAAATATGTGTGTAGAGTAGGAGTGTGTGTGTGTGTGTGTGTGTGTGTGTGTGTGTGTGCACACACACGTATGCTTCACATAGTAGAACTAATTGATACAGTGCTTGTGTTCACACCAGTACTCACTGGAGTTCACAAGTATGGGAGATTAGTTCTACTTAGTACCTTGTTCTAGGTTCTGGCCCAAACCATCTTCTTGTAGCATCAGATCAATCATACTGAACCGTGCTAAATTAGATAATTATTGTCTCTATCAACTCTAATGGCTTAACAGTTTGTAAAGATTCCAACATCAAACACATATTAGAATGGAAGAGAGTTTTTACATGACTGAATTCTCTTAAATTTTGAGATTGACAACACATTGTCAACACTGACAAGCTTGTTGTCATATTGACAACAGGTTTTTTGGTTTTTTAATCGGGAAAGTCAGTTTATTTTTATTCATTTAATTAATTTATATTTATTTTTATATTTAATTTATAATTAGATTCTTTTAACCCAAAGACACGTTTATGACACATCCCTTTGTAGGAGGGAATGTGAGGTTATGGTCACTTCCCCGAGCATTTCCAATCCCTGTGCTGGGTGACCCAGCAGCCAAGATGAGCTGTTTCAGCCTCGAGGGCTTACGTTCTGTCTGGGGAAGTAGCACGTGCATGCATAGTAAACACGAAGTACTTACAGAAGTGGGCCGTGGGAAGCTCCTTGGGCTGCTAGGAAAGACTTCCTGGAGGAGGAAGAGGTGAGGGGATAAATCCAACTCAGACTCGCTCTCTATGTGTTTGTGGCCACTCCTGTCCCTGAAATCTTAGACAGTACAAAACAGATCAAGGGTTTTCTTGGACGGCTTCTGGTCTAGACCAGTTCTGATGTCAGAACGAGGATCCCTGGGGTAGGCAGAAGGGCAGCCAGGTCTCGGCTCCTAATTCGGCGCCATTGGAAGGTACACCGGGCCACCTTTGTGGCAGGTGCCTTGGGTAAAGCCTTGGCTGACTGCTAAAACCTAGAGCCCCTTTTCTGAAGAAGAAGGAGATGATGTTCACTTTTATAATTGAAAGAAATGCTCAGTTTCAGTTAGTGAAAAAGAAGATGTAATTCCCCCTCCCATTCAGGTTCATGGAATATCCATAAGCCTAGCCATGGACCCAGGTCACAATCCCTGCTCCCTCTGGGTGGGCGGGATGTTAGTGCAGGGTCCTGCAGGCTGCCCACATTTTCTTCACCTCCCGTCCATTCTTTGTACGCCATTTTTCACAACTGGCGGTATCAAGCTCCGAGAATGGGTATTGAGGAAATACGAACGAGAGCGTAAAAATGAGACATGGATGCGGTGCGAAATAACTCGGCTGGTGTCCCTGTGGAGTCTCGATCGCCTGCCGATGCGGCAGTGCAGCTGAACGGTGGATGGGTTTCTGGGGGAGAGAACGTACCCCAGTGATGATTTTTTAAGCTACTTTGCTTTTGGATTCTCCATGGTTTTTGTGAAAGTAGAAGGGAGCTTGTCATAATTTCTTCCAAAAATAAACCTGTGGTGGGTGCACATGTTGAACAGTTTTTGGTCTTTAGGAAAATAAATTAAGTTCCCCCTAAGAAAGTGATTTTCCTTCTTGGCATCTTATTTCCCATTTCTCTTTCAAGCATAAGTCAGACTCTCCCATTTGTGCTGGCGGAGCGGCCCCCTGAATGGCTTTTGCTGTTGTCAGACACGTGGGTCACTGTCGTTTTAAACACCGATGTCACTGATGTGACACACACCTGAGAAGCATGTGTCCAACGTGCACCTTTTCTGTAACCCAGGAGAGGATGGAGTTCAGTTGCCCAAATTTAAACCAGGACATCATCTGTGATCTCTGTGTACTAACCTTACAAATGCGTAGTCATGTAGCAATTTGGGCACAATATAAACGGTCTTTATTTTAAATCTTAATTTAAAAAAACACCCAGTCATTTTGCCTATAGGATGTTTCATTTTGTAAACTTGTGCTGATGCAACTAGAAATCAGTTAACCATGATGCGGACGTGGTACGTGCCTGAAAACAGCTTGGTGTTGAGACTGTTTCGTTGTCTTCGCCTAGGATGGCAAGCGGATGTTCGGGACCTATTTTCGTGTGGGTTTTTATGGGACCAAGTTCGGGGACTTGGATGAGCAGGAGTTCGTGTATAAGGAGCCCGCGATAACCAAACTTGCCGAGATCTCGCACCGACTGGAGGTGAGTGCTCAGTATGTGGTGTTCCTGGTTGGGTCGCTCGTTGCCACCGAGGCAACGGTGGCAAAGGCCAAACTGCTACTCGGGGGCTTCGGCAGGGCCTCCTTCAAGTCCCGCTTACAATACTGACATAATAATGCTAATAATTCCATTTTCCCAAAAGTATTCAAACCAGTTTTCCCTGTGGCATTTCATTTGCCCCTCAGGATCCCAGTAAGGAAGTTAGGGGGTGTGTATCGTGCATTTTGTAGGTGTAACAGGTAATGAAGGCCAAAGAAATTAATGACCACTCTTAACAAAACTGGGATTTTTGATCCAATTCTGGCGATTCCTGGAGCAGTACTCTTTCTGTTAAATACAGCTAGATCCCCTCTCCCCCCCCCCCCCCGCCCCCAAGTATACCATTGAAAGCACTTCATTTTACCTAGAAAGTAGCTCATCTGGACAAGTCTGGCTTATTGATTAATAAGTAGTCAGTATTTGGCTAATTTGGCTAATATCTCCTTTCAAATTTTTCCTCTACTTCTAACATGGTCTCCAATAAAAATCAGATCTCAGGCTTCAGAGAAATTAAATGTGAACGCCACTTCTTTCCTGTCCTTTTATTGTTTGTTTTTCTTGAAAGTTCATATCGAGGATTGTGTATTTTCTAAATACCTCTGCTTGCGTTTTTTTACTATTTATAAGTTGGAGGGAAAAAGAAGATGTAATTCCCCCTCCCATTCAGGTTCATGGAATATCCATAAGCCTAGCCATGGACCCAGGTCACAATCCCTGCTCCCTCTGGGTGGGCGGGATGTTAGTGCAGGGTCCTGCAGGCTGCCCACATTTTCTTCACCTCCCGTCCATTCTTTGTACGCCATTTTTCACAACTGGCGGTATCAAGCTCCGAGAATGGGTATTGAGGAAATACGAACGAGAGCGTAAAAATGAGACATGGATGCGGTGCGAAATAACTCGGCTGGTGTCCCTGTGGAGGCTCCATCGCCTGCCGATGCGGCAGTGCAGCTGAACGGTGGATGGGTTTCTGGGGGAGAGAACGTACCTCAGTGATGATTTTTTAAGCTACTTTGCTTTTGCATTTTCCATGGTTTTTGTGAAAGTAGAAGGGAGCTTGTCATAATTTCTTCCAAAAATAAACCTGTGGTGGGTGCACATGTTGAACAGTTTTTGGTCCTTAGGAAAATAAATTAAGTTCCCCCTAAGAAAGTGATTTTCCTTCTTGGCATCTTATTTCCCATTTCTCTTTCAAACATTAAGTCAGACTCTCCCATTTGTGCTGGCGGAGCGGCCCCCTGAATGGCTTTTGCTGTTGTCAGACACGTGGGTCACTGTCGTTTTAAACACCGATGTCACTGATGTGACACACACCTGAGAAGCATGTGTCCAACGTGCACCTTTTCTGTAACCCAGGAGAGGATGGAGTTCAGTTGCCCAAATTTAAACCAGGACATCATCTGTGATCTCTGTGTACTAACCTTACAAATGCGTAGTCATGTAGCAATTTGGGCACAATATAAACGGTCTTTATTTTAAATCTTAATTTAAAAAAACACCCAGTCATTTTGCCTATAGGATGTTTCATTTTGTAAACTTGTGCTGATGCAACTAGAAATCAGTTAACCATGATGCGGACGTGGTACGTGCCTGAAAACAGCTTGGTGTTGAGACTGTTTCGTTGTCTTCGCCTAGGATGGCAAGCGGATGTTCGGGACCTATTTTCGTGTGGGTTTTTATGGGACCAAGTTCGGGGACTTGGATGAGCAGGAGTTCGTGTATAAGGAGCCCGCGATAACCAAACTTGCCGAGATCTCGCACCGACTGGAGGTGAGTGCTCAGTATGTGGTGTTCCTGGTTGGGTCGCTCGTTGCCACCGAGGCAACGGTGGCAAAGGCCAAACTGCTACTCGGGGGCTTCGGCAGGGCCTCCTTCAAGTCCCGCTTACAATACTGACATAATAATGCTAATAATTCCATTTTCCCAAAAGTATTCAAACCAGTTTTCCCTGTGGCATTTCATTTGCCCCTCAGGATCCCAGTAAGGAAGTTAGGGGGTGTGTATCGTGCATTTTGTAGGTGTAACAGGTAATGAAGGCCAAAGAAATTAATGACCACTCTTAACAAAACTGGGATTTTTGATCCAATTCTGGCGATTCCTGGAGCAGTACTCTTTCTGTTAAATACAGCTAGATCCCCTCTCCCCCCCCCCCCCCCGCCCCCAAGTATACCATTGAAAGCACTTCATTTTACCTGGAAAGTAGCTCATCTGGACAAGTCTGGCTTATTGATTAATAAGTAGTCAGTATTTGGCTAATTTGGCTAATATCTCCTTTCAAATTTTTCCTCTACTTCTAACATGGTCTCCAATAAAAATCAGATCTCAGGCTTCAGAGAAATTAAATGTGAACGCCACTTCTTTCCTGTCCTTTTATTGTTTGTTTTTCTTGAAAGTTCATATCGAGGATTGTGTATTTTCTAAATACCTCTGCTTGCGTTTTTTTACTATTTATAAGTTGGAGGGAAAGAGGAAATTTGAACATTTGAACAGAGCTAATACTAAGTTTTAAGAGCCTGTTTTGTTGCCATGTGAACAAATGATTTCTTCAAATGCTTCCCGTGGCCGTTTGACACATTAAAGCATCTAAATGCTCATGTTCTCTAAGCTCCTTCCAACATGGCTTTCTTCCCTTTTAATTTTGAGTTAAATAGAGCCTTCACGTGAAATGTTTTTCTCTTTATTTTAGGGGTTTTATGGAGAAAGATTTGGAGAGGATGTAGTTGAAGTAATCAAAGACTCTAACCCTGTGGACAAGTGCAAATTAGACCCTAATAAGGTACGGTGACAATCGATAGTCGCGAGATAGAATGATCCCTTTGATATGCTCCCCAGGGTGGGAGAGACTGAGGGGTCTTTGTTCTCGTAGGCATATATCCAGATCACGTACGTGGAGCCCTACTTCGACACGTATGAGATGAAGGACAGGATCACCTACTTTGACAAAAACTACAACCTGCGCCGCTTCATGTACTGCACGCCCTTCACTTTAGATGGCCGGGCCCACGGCGAGCTCCACGAGCAGTTCAAGCGGAAGACCATCCTCACTACGTCACACGCCTTTCCCTACATTAAGACCAGGATCAACGTCATCCACAAGGAGGAGGTGAGACCAGGGCCTGGCTGGGAGCCTGCCTATGATGAAGGCTACGTCCACACTGGATATGGACGGGGATAATCCATCCATAACAGTTCCAAGTGAAATTCATTAATTTTCATTAACTTCATTAATTCAGTCCTTTCCAATAAAATTCGTGAATTGGCTCAGTGCTGATCTTATGGTTGTTGTTTCTCTTAGATCATATTGACCCCCATTGAAGTTGCCATTGAAGACATGCAAAAAAAGACCCAGGAGCTGGCATTTGCCACCCACCAGGACCCGGCAGACCCCAAGATGCTTCAGATGGTCCTCCAGGGGTCCGTGGGCACAACAGTGAACCAGGTAAGGGCTGCAAGGGCAGGAAGAGTCTGTTGTTACAAGGTGTTGATGGATCTTAGTCCGTCACTAGACCGTCCTTGCAGAGGGGCAGATTGCAGCCCCTTTGTTGCCTGGTGCGCACTCCCCTGGACCTCTCCAGGCTGGAGTCTGTGGCCTGCGTGTAGCCAACTCACCCACCCCCATCGCCTTGGGCGGGTCCGGGCCCGCTTTCCCAGGGCCCTTGTTGGCTCTGGCTGCGGCCGCCTCCAACCACACATCAGGACAGAGAATGTCAGCCAAAAGGTGCTGGTACTGTTCAGGGGCGGGTGCTGTTCAGGGGCAGGTGCTGTTCAGGGGCGGGTACTGTTCAGGGGTGGGTGCTGTTCAGGGCGCTGATGCTGTTCAGTGTATGGATGCTGTTCTGGGGCAGATGCTGTTCAGGGGCGGGTGCTTTTCAGAGTGCGGGTGCTGTTCAGGGTATGGGTTCTGTTCAGGGGCGAGTGCTGTTCAGAGTGCCGGTGCTGTTTAGGGTAATGGTGCTGTTCAGGGTGCTGATGCTGTTCAGGGTATGGATTCTGTTCAGGGGCGAGTGCTGTTCAGGGCGCTGATGCTGTTCAGGTTATTGGTGCTGTTCAGTGTATGGATGCTGTTCAGGGTATGGATGCTGTTCAGGGTATGGGTGCTTTTCAGAGTGCCGGTGCTGTTTAGGGTATGGGTGCTATTTAGGATATGGGTGCTGTCCAGGTTATGGGTGCTGTTCTGGGGCAGATGCTGTTCAGGGACGGGGGCTTTTCAGAGTGCCGGTGCTGTCCAGGTTATGGGTGCTGTTTAGGGTATGGATGCTGTTCAGGGTGCTGATGCTGTTCTGGGGCGGATGCTGTTCAGGGACGGGGGCTTTTCAGAGTGCCGGTGCTGTCCAGGTTATGGGTGCTGTTTAGGGTGCTGATGCTGTTCAGGGTATGGATGCTGTTTAGGGTATGGGTGCTATTATGGGGCAGATGCTGTTCAGGGACGGGGGCTTTTCAGAGTGCCGGTGCTGTTCAGGGTATGGATGCTGTTTAGGGTATGGGTGCTGTTCAGGGCCCCGCTGCAGACCATCCAGGAGCCCGATCTCCCTAAGCACCTGCCAGGAGCCAGGCAGCCCCTCCCTTCAGGGAGCTAATAGTTCAGTAGACAGAGACCACAGCTGCATGAACAAGGAAATGCAACTGGGATGCAAAGGAATCGGGGAGCGGGGGCTGGAGTGGGAGCAACGTGACCTGCCCAGCGCCCTCCTCCCGCCTGCCTTCCCAAACAGAGGGACCCCTGCGCCGGCCTGACTGCGAGCACCGGGGGAGACCTTCTCCCCTAGAGACAGGGCCCCCTTCCCCAAGCACCCCACCCCCGGTCTGGGTGGTCTGCAGCGTCCAGACCTCTGAAATGGAACAGCGTTTGCTCTGTCTGAGACAAAGTCTGGCAAGCTTGTGGTGGATAAGCAGGGGGAGGTCCAGGGGCAAGGGGATTGAAGAGCCTGGGCTACAAAATGGGGGTTCCCCCTGTTCAGACTCTGCTCCGAGCCGGATGCTGCTCAGGTGGGCAAGGGCACAGGCTCCTCAAATCAGGGACTGAGGTTTCTGCCCCACTCCCTGGGACTGGATGCAGGGCGGCACTGTGACCGGAGGCGCAGGTTTTTCTAAAAGTGACAGGCTAGACAGACTAGGGAAACACCCCACCACCACCATTTCACAGTCACATGACCCAAAGCCCTTTGATCCAGCCCAGCAAAACTTAAAGAGTTCTCCTTCTATGATCCCTTTTTGCCCAAGAATTTCTGTGATCTCAGGTTTTTGCATGGAGGAAATAGGCATACAAATCAAACGTCCATTGATAAAAAAGTAGTTTTGTGACCATATACCAAATGTATGTGTCTCCCAGATCGTGTGGCACCTCGGGAGCACCAGAGTGCACAGAGCCTGGGTCCAGGGTCGGAAAGCTCCAAGGCTGCCTCAGTTTCCCCATCTCCCCTCCTGGGGTTGTTGTGAGGACCCTGTGAGATCATGGATCTTGGGAGTGGTCTTCCCCATCCTATGGTGCTGTTTGGAGAGAAGCACAGACAGGTCCTCTTGGGCTATCAGGTCCCCCTTAGGCCACCGTGTCCCCCTTGGGCCTCCACGTCCCCCTTAGGCCACCAGGCCCTGTTTGGGTCCCCGGGTCCCTCACACGCCCCTCACTCAGGAACTTTGTGTCCTTCAGGGACCGCTGGAAGTCGCCCAGGTGTTCCTGTCGGAGATACCCCATGACCCCAAGCTCTTCAGACACCACAACAAGCTGCGTCTGTGCTTCAAGGACTTTACCAAAAGGTGGGTTGTGGGCGGGCGGCCGGACCCGGGGCTGGGGGCAGGGTGGGTGTGAGTCTGGCCGGCCGTGGAGGAGGCCACCAGCGGGGCTTGTCTCGTAGGTGTGAGGACGCCTTAAGGAAGAACAAGAGCTTGATCGGGCCGGACCAGAAGGAGTACCAGCGGGAGCTAGAGAGGAACTACCACCGGCTCAAGGAGGCCCTGCAGCCGCTCATCAGCAGGAAGATCCCTCAACTGTACAAGGCCCTGCTGCCCAGCGCCGGCCACAGGTACCGGGGATGGGCCCCCATAGGGCTGGGGGCTCCTGGGGGGCTCCAACACAGAGCAAGGGAGTGCGGAATCAGAGGCTCAGTGAGCTGGAGGAAGGGAGGTTCTCGGTGGGAGACGGGGAATGGCGAGCCCCATCCTGGAGATCTTTGAGCCAAGGAAGGACTGGACCCCTTCCTGCTCTTCTCGCCCTCCACGGCATCGTCACCCCAGGGCCTCTTACGACAGGCGCCTCCTACTATAGAGTCCAAAAAGCCCCCAAAAGCTACTGTAAACCTCTGGTCTTTAAGGGGGGCCCCTGGGCCTGCCTGGGCCCCCAGCCCTCCTCTGCCATCTGGGAAAGGAGCAGCCCTGAGGTGTCTGCAGGGTTTCCCCTAGAAAGCTGTCCTGGTCGTCCTCAAGGTCCCCTTGGAGAGCTGAGAGGGGGAGGCTGGAAGCGAGGAGACTGACCGGGTGTGGGGGAGAAGGCCGGAAGTAGGGGAGGCTGCGGTCGGAATGGCCGGACAGCGACGTGAGCGAGGGGGAGGGGGGCAGGACCCCCGGCGGGACAGGACGCCAGCGCAAGGCCCCGCTGGTGGGAGCCTGCGCGGCTCGGGAGGACCTCGCGACGCCCTTTGCCGGGTTGGGAGAACCTCGGAGCACGTGTATGGGAAGGACCGGGCCAGAGACAAGATGCTTCTGATCATCCCCCGTCCTTTTCCCCCAGAGATTCCTTCAGCAGAATGAGTCTTCGCAAGGTGGACCTCTAGGAGCGCGAGACTAGCCCGTCAGCTGCAGGCGGGAGAGCCGGCCGTGGCCGTGTCCACAGAGACTCGCACGGAGACCCCAGGCCCGGGACCTCGTTTGGACAGATGCCTCCAGTCCCTCTTAGGGAAGAGTTGAGGGGCCAGAATGCGCGTCCCTTGTCCAGTGTAGACTGTTACTGCGTAAGAATCATGGCTGTGGCTTCCCAGCGTCCTGGGAGATGCTGGGAGCTTTTTCAAAGCCATTTCTATGATTCCAAGGTACACTAAATACATTTACTATTATTTATAGCATACCTAATGTTAAATTTATTTACATCCAGTTCCTAGATTTAATTTATATTAGCTTTTCCAGATGCATTTTTGAACCATTTTAATGTAGTAATGTTTATTTTAAAGGTACTTATTAAATATGTGGATGTTTTCACTTATTTTATTCCCGTGTGAACGTTCCCATCTGTTGGTGGGGGCAGAGGCTGCCGGGAAGCCAGGCGAGGGCCGTTGCTCCCAAAGTTACTGAAGTGAAGGGCCCGCCCGATGACCGCGTAGGGCCAGACGCTGGAGACGGAAGGCTGGAGCTTGTTAAATTGTCAGGTGGAGGAAGTGAGGGGGGTTCCCCGGCCCCTGCGCGTGACAGGAGTGACCCGCCGTCGCACACGGGCCGCTCGCCCCTGAGGCAAGGGCTTGAAGGCAGAATCCCGGGGCTCCCCTTCCCGGCCACGGGACGGAGGCCAAACCGTCGGCCTCGAGCCCCGGGAGGGAGGGTCCGAAGCCTCTTCTGGTCGGTCCTCGGGGACAAACCGTGAGGCAGCTGGGCTCGTTCAGAGTGAAGAACGCTCCTCCGGGCATGTTGGCCTTGGGGAAGGAGTTCTGGGGGGGACCGGGGGCTCCCCAAGTCCAGCAGGTGGGTCCTCAGCCCTCCCGCAGGGGAGAAACCCTGGGGAGTCTGCCCCGAGAACCCGCAGGCGCCCGATGGCGTTCTGGATCGTCCTCTCGTCCCCGTGAATGACGACGTTCGTTGGGCCCGGGGAAGCTCTTCAGTCTGGAAATGAGCAAGTTTCCACATGACCGCTTTCCACCGGGACCCCCAGCAAGGAGCCAGATTCTGCAGCAGCGTCCAGGGGACAGAACCATTTGGGCCTGGGCTCTGTGGTGGCCGGTCCGACTGACGCAGAGGAGAGAGCGGCTTCCAGGCCTGGCCGTGGATGGGCAGCCCGAGGCTGGCACCGATGGCCGCCCCAGAAAGAGCCTCGCCCGTCCCCTCCTGGGGGCTCCGGCCCGTCAGCATCACCCAGGCCCGGGCTCAGGGAGGAGAGAGGAAACGGGCAAAGTGGGGCCCGGGGGAGGAGGAAGGTGGTGACGGTGACGATGGCGATGATGGTGGAGGTGAAGATGACGGTGATGGAGATGAAGATGATGGTGATGAAGGTGAAGGTGGAGATGGAGAAGACAGTGGTCCCCAGCAGCCAACACTGCTGAGCTGCTTGCCGTGGGCCAGCACTGAGCTAAGCTGTGTGCAGTTACTCTTCACGAGTACTGAGGGAGGTGCTACTTTACCCATTTTACAGATGAGGAAGCTGAGGCAGAAGTGAATGCCCTTGCTCTGGAGCACCTGAGGCTGGATTCTAACTCGGATCTTGCTGCCCGCAGGCCCGACCCTCCCTCCGCTGCCCCACCAGCTGCCTTTGGTGACTCAGGGCAGGTGAGGGACTGCCGTAGGGTCTGGGTGGAAGCCCCTCTGCCGGCAGCAGGAGGGAAGGACGCCCCAGGCCCGGGTCCCCCAGTGCCGCTGAGAACCGGCATTTGTAATGGAGAGGCCGGGGAGGGGACGCCCACCCCCCTTGAGCCTTCCCACCCCGAGCTGCAGCTTCCTGTGGCTCTGTTCCCGCCAGGTCCGGTTGGCTCTTGGGCCATCTCTGAGCCGGTCTGAGTGGAAGCTCTTCTGGGACGTCCACCTCCCCGCAGTCCGTATTCTCCGAGATTGGGCCAGCCCCACTTTTAACCCCCTCCGGCACGCTGCAAGTGGAGCCCCCCACGGGTGAAGGAGTCCTTGGGCACTCAGACCGTCCTTTGGGATCACGGCGTCCGAGCCCGGAGTTGCCACGGGAACAGTCCAGGCCTCTGAGGTCCCTTTGGACTCTCACTGCGGGGCCTCTGCCTCAAGGGAAAATGACCCCCCTCCCCACACCCTAGCCCAGCCGGGCTCTTCCCAGTTATTATCATTGAACAAATGCCAAGGTCTTGGAACACTTCCCACTCATCGGGCTCTTTTACTAGGCTGTCTCAGTGTCACACAGGCAAGCACCCGGCCGGGGAGGGGACTCTGGAGGGAGGCCGGGTCCGGACAGGCTCAGCTGGCCAGAAGCACCCGATGGGATCTGTGGGCCCGAACAAAAGCTGGCTTTGCCTGGGGGGTGGGGAGGATGGCGAGGGGAGCAGGGGGAGCAGGGGGGGATTAAGGTTTGGCCAGAGGTGGAGGGGGCAACACATCTGGGGGACCAAGCTCAGCGCCCCTGCCCTAGATCAGAACCACTGAAGTGGGGGCCAGGTCTCTAGGGTTCTTTCAGGGAAGCAGTGACCTCCCAGAAACTGTTTCACTCTCCTCTCATGTGTAAAACTATCTGAATGGTCTTTTAATCATGTTTTTCTTAATGAAGGAAGACTCAATTCCCCATTTTTTTCCTTGCATGTTAATATAGTCCTCCTGAAATTGTGCTGTGGTTCCAATTATTTCTTTAAAATATTTCCTTAGAATAAAAATTCGTTTTCTCAGGTATTACTAAGCAATGTCCAAATAAAGTCTTAAAGATTTGACCATTTACAGCGGTCTGCCCCAATTAGTGAGCTTTACGTTTAATACATTTAAAATTTCCGCACAGATTAAATAGGTAGATAAAGTTTAGTTGTGGGTCAAGTACCTGGTTTGAAATTCTTGGGTTTGCTTATTGCATCAAATGATCAAGTAATTCTGAATCGAAGAACTGGCTCATTCCGAACGCTACTGCCTAGAGCCTCCCCTTTTCCCATGTTCCCTTTCAAACGGTGACTCTGGAGGGCTGGTAGAACTAGCACGTTATTTTTCATACAAGAAAATAATATTGTAAAGGTAATTATGAATGTTTATTCCACATATATACACAAATTCTGTTCTTGAAAAGAAACCAGATGCTTTAGGGTAGAAAGCTGTTTAAGTACAAAACTTTAGTGCGTTTGTATACATAGTTGCTAAGCATTTTAAATTGAATGCCCTCCCTGCTTTAAAAAAAACAAAACAAAACAAAACAAAACACAACCCTAAAGGTCATAGCTCTAAATTTTTATATCCTATTTACAAATTATATAGCAATATGACTATGAAGAAATACAGACTACTCTGTCCAAACCTAGACTGATCTGCTAAAGTACAAAATCATAATCATAAATATATATATATATGTATATATATCTATAAAATCCTTCCTAAGGTAGTGATGGGCAAAGGATGCTATCCAAAGGCTTCTGAAATACCCCTTTCCAAAGCGATCCAAGGCACAGAATTCACGCCAGTGTGAACATGCAAGTTCTAGAATCTGTGTGTCTTAACAGCCTTCATGGATTTTGCTTCATAACTGTTACAAAACTAAATGCAATGAGGTGGCTGCCTCCTAATTTACAAAATCCACACGATCTATAAACATTTTGGCAGTAGATATAAGTATTCCAAAATATGGAAAATACAAATAACAGCACTTTATTTTTAAAAGCCAATACAAGAGACAGGTGTAAAACTTTCTTTAAAAAGTGTTTTTTAAAGAACTCTAATTGGACAAATTGTTCCAGAACCTACACAAGTTTGTCCTCAGAAGCTAACATATTGCTAGTCTCCAGCAGAGTGGTTAGTGAACATGGAAAATGAATTCTAAAAATTAACAAGGGTTTGCAGTCATTCAAATTCACTATTCATACAAAAACTAGAGACCAGTAATAAGCCAGGAGCTTCCAAAAGCCAATGAGCCTCTACCTCAAGGAGTCTTTGCTGTAATCTCTATTTATAAGATTATCCAAATCTGTTTTATATACACAACGAAAATACACTCACTCTATAATTTTCTTATAAAACAGTAAATAAGGAGTGGACGTGGAAGATGTCGCAGGGGAAAGAGAATTCAGAAAGTCTTTTTCTTCTGTCACCTTCACTTCGGAATCATCAAAGAGCAGCCACTTCCCCTCGTACTCTTTCAAGCTCTGTATCACGTCGGACACTTTGCTTTCCAGCCCGTTTGCGCCAAGGTCCGCCGGGCCCCCGGGCTCCTTGGTTCTGTCCAGCTCCTGGGCCCCGCTGGCGCCACTCGCCTCGGCACTTCGGTTTTCAGCCAAGGCCCCGATGACCTTGTCCGCGCCGGACGCTCGGTGGCCGCTGCAGAACTCGTAGTCGGGCCGGCTCTTCTGCCCCCCGAGAAGCCCGACGGCTTCGACGTTCTTTTTGCTCAGGACCTTGCTGGGCTGGGCGCCCCCGTTGACTCGGAAGGCCACTTCGTCGTCGTACTCTTCGGCCAGGGCCTTGGCGTCCTCCTCGTTCAGCGGGTCGGCCTTGGCCATCTCGTACATTTGGTCCACCACAAAGTTCTCCGTGTCCAGTTCCAGACTGTTGAGGTCGGTGACTTTGACCGAGGCGGTGTAGTGCCCGCTGCTGATGGTGATCCCGCTGTGCATCACCACGGCAAACAGCCCGTAGCTGTCGTTGGTCGGCTTGGTGCTCCACTCCTCCAGGGACAACTTGAGGGGCGTCAGCAGGGGCGTGTTGATCTTGGAGAGCCCGCCGCCGTAGCAGTCGAACCTGCCGGAGAACAAGGGTCCCGGCACCGTGAAGACCCGTGCTGGAGCCCCAAAACACCTCCCCTTCCCACCTGCAGGACACCAAAGGACCGACGGATTCGTGACGGAAACGTCCAAGGCCAGACGAATCCCATCTGCCTCCCACGGGCTGGCAGCCTGACTGATATCCACTCCTCGCCCCTCCCCCTGGAAAAGCGCCCGCTAAACAACATGCTAGAAGGATCAGGAACAGCAACCAAAACGACACTGATACTCACTCCAAGCCAGTGGCCGCAAAGCACTTCAAATGGATGGTTATCACCTCGGGCATCTTGTCAAAAAGGAGGCTCCTTTCCGCCTCCGTGTAATGATGGCAGTTCTCACAGAAGTATTTGTCCTCGCCCACGATCCTCTCCACAGAGGCGAACTGCGAGATGGCCCACTTCAGGCTCTTCAGCTCCGTCTTGGGCTCGGGAGAAACTGCAGGAAACAGCCTTCTGTCACTCACATGAATATGTTTCTGGGGCTCAAGGATTTCCTAAGGCTAACGTGGTCACTTTCAGAAGCTCTCTGCCTCCAGCTGTAAACAGCATGCTACATCTTGCCTAAGCTAAATGTTTTTGTTGAAAATAGTGAATGACTCTTAAAAGAAGAGAGGAAATCTGTACTTTCTCACATGTAGCATAACATAGTAGCATAACATAGAACATTACATTTTATATATTTCCAAACTCAAAAAAGCAAGATGCTCAATGTGCTCTTAAAAATGCAAGGCGGCTCAATGCTATTAAAACAGGGAACAGCTTGAAAAAAGTAACTCGCCATCTGGGAGAAACCTAAAAAGAACTGAAAGCAAGGAATCCCCCCCAAAGTCAACCGTATTCGCTCTTCTAGACAATGATCAAAAATCTTTTACTTCCTCCAAATTAATGCTTTTAGGAATATACCCCACTTTACAAACACAGACAAGAGTGTCTTTCCAGGCTGGAAACTTTGCCGATATACATTATAGTGAAAAATGCTCTTAGGAGATGATCGTAAGTAGAGATGCCCCCCAGAGGAGCCCCCTAAAGTGGGAGGCTGGTTTTATGAATCGTTATTATTTATATGTATCCTGTAACAACTGAATTGTTTTGCATTCCACATTGCTGGAGCCACCTTTTTTTAGCTCGGAGGATGGCCGGGGGCCCGCTCCGCTGCCATTAGCACACTCACTTTCTGAACTCTCCTGCACTTTGGAGAACTCCTCCTCCTGGACTGGGACGCTGATGTCCTGGAAGTCTTCTCTCCTCTCTGTTAAGCTTTCACACTCCAAGCACCGAGTTCTCAAAACCAGTTGACCTTGGAATAATTTCTCCACCAACTCAAAACAAACTTGTTCCATGCCTACAAAGAAGGGTTACTCAGAGTCAAACGGCCGCTGAGAACTGCTCCTCGGCCCCTGCCTGCTGTGTTACTAAGTGTCCTAATGAACAACGCATGAGCAAACTGGGGCTGTTCTTGTTCAGGCTCAATCTCTCTCAGCCCAGAGTTAGTAGCAGGATAAAATGAGGGACAGGGCACAGCCTGGGAGGAAATGCTATGTCTCTACAAACAATTCTCTCTACTCTTTTAAGAGGAAGAGACCCCAAAGGCTCAGCCTCCGTCTTTAAGACAAGCTCTACAGAAAATCGGGAATGTCCTCTGTACCATGCCGGGCAGCAGAGCACAGGGGCCAGCCCCCCTCCACCACAGCACTCCTCTCCTTCAGTCGAGGATGACTGTTTTAAAATTGAGTTTTCTCACAGGATTTTATTTGTAGTAGGAGATGCTTAGATAAAGTTACAACGGGAGCCCATGATGTGAGCCTGCCTTTAAACACTGCCTCTAAAACTTCCTGCCTGAACACCCCTCACCCACCCCAAGTGCCTGAGGCTGAACCCCCAAAGAAATTCAAATTCCTTTCTTCATCTGGGGGATAGGGGAAGGTGTCAACACTGACCTTTGTTTCTCAAAGACTGCCCTTCTTTGTCCTCCATGCTCATCCCTGGGGGTGCAGCTTCCTCGGGGTCCTCCTTTAGCGCACCCCTGGGCTCCCCTTTCAAGTCCTCCTCGTGATCGCTGTCGGCTTCTTTCGAAGGCCCTTTGGGTCCCAAGTGGGTGGTGATTTTCCCCAGACTGCAGAACTTGGAGAGGATGCTGGGCTGTTTGCTGGTGGGCTTCAGCCAGTTGAGTTTGAGTCTCGATTTCTTGTGGCTTGGCCGGGCGCCGTCCCCATCGGCGGCCCCTTTGGGGACGGCTTCGGGGGAACTCTCCAAGCGAGAGTCACCGGCGGCTTTTCTCTTGGACCGGGTCTGCCTCTGGTTTTCCTCAGACGCCACCAGCTCCTTGGACAGCTTCGACTTCTTCTTGGGATTCCCGGCGTCATTGTCACTTTTCCTTTTCACGTTTCCCTTGGGGAACTTGTCTTTCCCTTCCTCTGAGTCATCATCCTGCGCGGTGTGCGTTTCCCTGCCTTCTCTCTCCTCTGGCTGGGGAGGGAGCCGGCCTCCTGGCGCATTCTTCAGTTCTTCCTTCTTTAAGAGCTGACATGTTTCCTGAATATTTCCCAAGATGCACTGCAACACCTCCTGAGCATCGTGCTGCAGGTATCCTTCATACATAGGGTTCAGTTCCCTGTAAATAATAAGTTTTCACTGAAACTACTGAGTCTCTTAAAAGGCATGTATATTTCTCTAAACAAAATTCTTTCAATTTAAAGTTAGCACAATTATCCAGCGACGGGGACGATATTCTTAAACAACCCCCTCCCAACAAATTGCATCCCCTTCCAATGGCCACAAACCCACATCTCTCCCCTTGCCCAGAACACCACAGTCAACACTCCTAAGTACCAAACACGGTGGCCAAGCACCTCCATCAGTAGTTTGCTATGAAATGAGGACAACAACAAGATTCAGATGCTTATGTTAAACAGTAGGGGCCCTTTTGTCTAACCAGTGTAGAATAGCACCGGGCCTGGGGTTCCCCCTCTACTGTTCAGAAAACCCAGCAGTTATTGTTGTTCCCCCAACACTGCACGACCCCACATGGAGCTGTCTTGGCGGGCCTACTGGAGGGGCTTGCCAGGGGTCACCCGGCTGGGAAGGGGGTGAGGCCCCGCCCCCCTCGGGCCCCTACCTGAGAGTGTTGAGGAGCCGCCTGGGCTGGGTGGCGAGTTCATCTGTGTATTTCTCTGGATTCAAAAGAAAATTGGCCTGAAGTTGCTCCACGGAGATGATCAGAGACTGCAAGCTGCAGATGAGCTCATAGCTGGCCAGGTTGTCCTCTTTGCAATTTCCCTGCGAGAAACAAACCCACCGATCTGACCTTTCTGAACCCGGGGTGTTCTCTTTATTTCTTCCTAAATAAAGTAACTTTCTATGATGCTCTAAAAATAACTAAGTTTCAGCATCTTAAGCAGGGACCTCTGGCTGTGGAAGCCCAGGCTCAGCACAACAAAGGAGCCGCTTGAAAAACCAAAGGATTCCTTGGGCCGCCCCCCTCCCCCCGGAGGGAGCTGCCCCCTTACCTGGTCGTCTGTGGGCGGCCCCCCCACTTCCTGCAGGGCTTCCCGCTTCCTCGTGATTACGTTGAACAGATGCTTGACCCCAGTCTTAAAGCCCGGACAGAAGTACAACACCTGCGGGGGAGGAGCAGGGGTGTCGGCGGGGCCGCCCTCCCGCCCTCCCATTCCTCCCCGTCACCCCCCCCCGGAGGGCGTGGCCACGCTCACCTGCAGCACGCTGTTCAGGTAGCAGGTGTTGCCCAGGTTATTGAGCCCCACGAAGGGCAGCAGGTTGTCCCTCTTATCGCCGCCGGGCGGAGAGGACTGCGCCGCAGCCGCGGGCACCACCTGATCGCTGAGGAGATAAAGGGGCGGGTGAGCCCCGGGGCCCGGCCCCCCTCGCCCACGCCGTGCCCCCGCCCCTCGCCGTGTTCCTCCCGGGCCCCCCCCCCCCCCGCCTCCACCCACCCCACGCGTGCGGGCACCCACACGTCCGGCCCCGCGGGCTCCGCGTCGCGCTCCTCGTCGTCCTGCGAGTCGGCGAAGTCCAGGGCTCGCTTCGTCTCTTTCTTTTGGAAGAACTTGAGGCTCAAGCGGCCCTTCTTGGGGCTTCCCCTGGCCGGCGGCCCCTGGCTCTCGCTGGGCACGACCCCGGGCATCTTCCCGTCACCGGCGGCACCTGCCGAGCGCCCCAAAGGTCACGACCCCGCCGCCCCCCCCGACCCCCGCAGGGGGCGGGGCGGAGCGCGAGCGCTCTCCGGCAACGCCCCCCGCCCCCATCCCGGCTACTCCCGGCGTACAAGGATGGGGGAGGGGTGCCGCGCCCCTTCCCATCCCCGCTAGGGGGGAGGGGCGGGCGGCCGGCCTCAGTTTCCTTACCTGTTCATGGCAGCGGCCGCCGGCGCGGCTCCATCCCCGGGGCGGGGCCGGGCGGGGATCCGCGGATCGGGGAGTTCAGGGGGTCCGGACGCAGCCGCCGCCGGCGCAGACTTGGCGCGTTTTCCGCGGCGCCAGGACCCCCGCGCCGGGCGCCGCGACCCTGCCGGGCGCCGCTCGGAAACGCCGGGGCGGGCTCCGCGGCCTCGGGCCCCGGCAGGCCGAGCGCAGCGCTGCCGCCGCCGCTAGCCCCCGCGGCGCGCCCAGGCTCCGGGGCCGGCTCGAACGGCGGCTGCCCCCGGGCACCTAACGGGCGGCTGGGCGGTTTCGAAGGGCGCAGGCGGCGGCGCGGGCAGCTCGCGGGGTCCTCGCTGGGCGGGCGCGCGCGTGCCGGCCGAGGCCTGGCCGCCGGGGTCGAGCAGCCGAAGCTCTCGCGGGCGCTCTCTCTCCCCGCCCCCACCGGCCCTGAGCGCGCGGGCAGAAGGCGAAACGTACGGGTCGGGAGACAGCGTAGAGCGCGGAGAGGCGGGCAGGAGCTCCCCAGTGGACGAAGACTGCCGCCAGTTAATCAAATAGGCCAATCCTCGACGGAAGACAGGCTTCGGCACCTCCCCGCGGGATCCGAGCAGCCAATCCTAAAGGTGGGAGGGCGGGAGCAAAGGCGGTGCGGCCCACAGTCCGCCAATCGGAAGGGAGAGCCTGAGAAATATTCCAAAGGACGCGGCGCGCGCCCCGCCCCCTCACGTTCTCTCTCCGCGCTTTCTTCGTGCCGGGGGCGGGTTCTGGGGGCGGTGCCTTTTTGTGGGCGCGAGCTGGGAGTGCCTCGTTCCGAGCGACGAGCCTCGGACTGAAGAGGCGCGGGAGGGCTGGCCTTGTAGTCCCCTCCGCGATCCCTCCGCTCCGTTACCGGGGAAACCAGATTTCAAATAAAACGGCAGCTGGGGCCGCGCGCCCCCTAAAGGACGGTGGCCGAACAGGGGCGGGGCTTGGCCTGTGCGGAAGCGGAAATGGGTGAGGCGGCCGGGCTCTTTTTGACGATTCCGGCTTCTCCCCTACGGCGCCTGCCTGCTTCCCTCTGCCCCGGAAGCTGCTGCAACTACCTCTTCCTCGGGGGTAAAACGCCGGCTCCGCTGCTAGTCTGGCGGTCACAGGACCTAAGCGGGGAGCAATGAAATTATCTCGTCCCCTCACGCGAACCCCACCGGCAGCTTGTCGGTCCCCGTTAGATTGTAAGCTTGCCGAGAGCAGGCGTCTCTGGGAACACCCCGCGCCTGTACCCGAACTGCGGGCTACCCGGCTGTGGTGGAGTCTTCCGAGTCCCTTGGGTTTGATCGGCCACTGGACGATCCGCTGCGCCGGACCCCACATAGTGACGTCATTCCAGTCCTCTTCCGGAATCAAGTGCAAGCAGGCGCCTAATAAATGCTTGTGGGCTGACCGATGAGGGAAGAGCAGCCCGGGGCTCATCCCTGCGCTGCAAGCGGCATTAGATTGGATCCCCCTTGGAGGAGGGGAGGCCAGAGGTCGAGAATAACTGGGGCTCACAAGGGGCTACTGCATAGGCAAAGTAATTCCCGTTATCAGAAGGCAAACCACGGAGTTTGGAAGCAAATGAGAGAAATGACAGTAACCGGGAACGGAAGGATTCAGAACTTTCCAGTCCTACTATCGGGAAGAGTCCCAGTTGAATGGATCTGTGGGACAGTAGTGGAACTGATAGTGCAACCATTTTGGAAAGCAGTATGAAGTGACAAAAAGTTTAGGTTTATACCCCAAAGAGTCACTGATAAAAAGGAAGTCCCTATAGACACGCCAACACATAGCAATACATTGTGACCTAGCACAGAACTGGAAACAAAGTTGATGCCCATCAAGGCAGGAATGACTGAGCAAATTGTCCCACATTAATAATTACTGTGTTGTAAAATACGATAAATACAGAACAAAGAAGTGCATAAACTGAAACAGCATTAAATGAGCAGTGCCAAGAAAACTTATATGGGATATAAATGGAAATAACAACTACTGCAAAAAGTTTGAAACTGAACTTTGCAAAATTGACAAAAAAAAAAAAAAAAGAAACATGGCTCCAAAGGAGAGCTTTTGAAAGATCTCCCCTCCCCCCTCCCTCCACTCTACTCTTGTAAAGGTAGGAGTCTACAGTAGTGGAACACTGCAGATGTTTTCAGGTTCTTTTCAAGGTACTAATAGGTTTTGCTTTTTTTTTTTTTTTTTCTGTTAAAAACATGTATCCTTTATTACATGAAATGACTGAGAAAAGGGGAGAAGAGGTATACAAAAACGATTTTAGCATGCACAAAAACAAGATTTAGCACGTATAAAAGCAAAAAGGTTTGGAATACTAATGACTAGTTTCAGTTGAGATAAATCTTAACAATTGTGTAGTGGATTCAGTCAGCACAGTTGTGTAATTTTTCTCCCGCTCTATTCAGCACAAAAATAGGAGCAAAAGAGAGACCGTGGAAGTAATCCAAAGTTCAGGGTTTGGCAAGGCCTCGTTGGCATTAAAACAAAGGTAAAAGGAATTCAATTGTATAGGTTAGTGTGAAATTTAACTGACCAAGACAAGGAAAGTGCATTTGGTTCAAAGGGTAATGAACTGCAAAAGATCTGAGAGGTAGGAGGAGTGAAGGTTATAAGGAGGTTGAAGGACAGTGTTAGAGGGATTGTAATGAATATGGAATGAAAAAGTCAAAAAAAAAAAAAAACTTACTCTTTTGTGACCAGATAAAATAAGTGAATGTGGAACACTTGGGTCATAGCAAGGTTAAGGACTGGGGTGGAGTTAAGGAGTAGGTCATACAGCTTGAGTAGTTTGAAGAATTAGGAAGTTAGGGTATTTAGGAAATCCCAGCATCTCTGTCAAAGTCCTTGAGTTTCTTGGCAGCAGCTGTGGTAGAAAGATTGGGCTAAGCCCTAAATTCATAGAGGAAGGAAGGAGAATGCCTTGGAGGCTGAGAAATAATGGCGACCAGGATCTGGCTCCTCAAGGGAATAAAGACTAGGGCGATTGATTAGTTTCCTGCTGCCCTTAGTACAAATGCCCAGGCCTCAGCAACCACCTGGCTCTACCTTATGCTTTCAGTACAAGAGAAAACCTCTGCTATGCTCAGCTGAATCCTGGCTGCTCGCAGTGTCCCCTCTCCTGGCTCTGGCTAACTGGGAGGGTCTGGAAGAAGTCATCCCATTTTGACTCTGGTGCCTGGCAAGGAAGAGAACTTTTTTCGCTGAATCAATCAGAACTGATTATAAACAGAATCTGTACATTTCTTTGAATCAACCAAAGCCATTGTGTGTGAGACTATAAAAGGAAGATGCTATCTTAGAACTTGGTCAAGTTCCCTTGTCCATTTCTGGAGCCTTCGGCATCGTTTAACATACTATGAGGTGGCTTGGTCCACCATGGTGGGCTCCTGGGTATTTTTCTCTGCAGCTCTATTGCTGTTTGAATTGGGGAAGCTCAGCTCCCATGGACATCTAGGTGGCGATAGAAGAAGCAGCCTTGCCCTATGGAACCGAGACTCAACATCACTTAAACATTTCTGCCAGAAAAGGTCATTCCATGTTGGTCAAAGCCCCAAACCCATATTTCATTTGCTGAGCTGCCTTTATTCATTAATGTAACTACTATATAACTACTGACTCTTAAATGGAGTGCTGCAAATATAGTACCCAAATAGTACTCAAGTACAGCAATCCATCTAGATTTTTTCCAAGTATTCTTGAATGTTCAAATGAGTAATAATAACTCACAGACCACGTCTTTATGGGATGCTTTTGACCATGATCTCTTATATGTTTCTATGATTCCTCAATTCTGTTACTCTGATCTTCATGAAGTCTATGATATTCTCCTCATTAAACAGATGCTCTGTTACAAATGTCAGTAGACTGTTGAGGGTATTTTTTTTCCCATAAACTGACAGTGTTTTTCAAAATAAATTCTTCCATCCCAAAATGTTGCTACCTATAATGCCAGAATATTTTCAACAGTTTAATCATTTCAAACAATACAAAATAGGAGCAGTAACAACAAAGTCAAACACAATTATCAAGAGATTATGACAGTTATAAGTGTTGTACCTTAGACATAAATCAGAAGGAAGAGTCTTATAATAAAAATGGAGAAAATATTGTGCATCAAACAATAAAGGAACCCCACCAAAAATAGCCAGACCAACAGCAAAAGAAAATTTAAAACTAAGCATACAGAGGGCTTGTAAGAAAACGGCAGAATGCTAGGAAATTATCTGGCTCCCCTCAATTCCTTTCCAAATAACTTAAAACAACCCCTTAAATTGAAATTTAGAGTGGCAGAAATAATGCAAAGTCTGGGAAAACAGTTATCTAGTCTAAGATAAACTTTGATGGCTGTTAGGAATCTGAGCTCTGGGGCAGTAGTTTGACAAGGAGTGAGGAGGGGTACTACCATGGCAACAAATAGCAAGCCTCGGGGGCAGCTGTGTTGGGGAAGTCAAGGCTTTGGAGATTTTCATTCCTGACTGTCCACCCAAGTGGGGAGGAGCAAATGAATGAGCTTGCAGAGAGGCAGTGTCCTCCTCATGGCTCTGGGATAGACAGGTGTGGTCAGTTGCAAAATGGAATCCTTGGTTTCAGTTCCAGGATAGAAGGGTGAACTGATGCTTTGGCAGAGGTAGTAGGGAGGCCGATGGTACATTTCTGAGATTGTGAGGAGCAATAGTGTTCATGGTGGCAGCAGTGTTGGCAACCCTGAAATAAGTCCCTGAAGTCACTCATAAACTAAGAGGCCCAAAGAGCAGAGACCACAATTGGCCTTGGAACATTGGAAAAACTTATCAGTCAAAAAACCCCAAAAAGAGCTCTAAAAATAACATGAAAAACATGAAGCCTAAAATGTTATCTCCCACACCCTGGGAGTATAACTTAGCCCAACACCTAACAAAGTTAACAGCTAAAAAAATAGGCTATAAACAATAAATAATAGAAAAAGAATTTCACTGGAGATATTATGGTGATAGGGAAGATAAGGATTCAAATTCTAAAGGAGATAATGAAGTTAAAACAGCTACATGTAAAGCTTCAAAGAAAAATGTAAACTGGTTACAAGCTCAAAAATGATTCTTGGAAAAGCTTTAAAAATTCTTTAACAATCAAATAAGAGAGGAAAAATTGGAGAAAGAAAGAGTAATGCTAGAAAATTGTGAACAATTGAAAAAAAAAGAGATCCAAAAATTTACTGAAGAAAATAACTCCTTAGTTATGAGCCAGAACTTGAAGCAAGGTGATAACTCAAGGGAGATGTTAGAGTCCTAGTGTTAACTCAGTGGAATTGATACAATGCTTATTGGTTCACACCTTAGAGCAAATCCTTACAAAGTGATAAGTCAGTTGCCTAATTTAGCATGGTACTTAGCAAATTCTCTAGCTCACTAATGTATCTAAATACTCATTGGAGTTCACACTTTTGGGAGATTCACAAGTCAGAAACCCACAATCCCACTCTCTCAGAAGAAGAGTCAACCTTTGGATTCACACCTTTAAGAGATCATATATAAGAAGCTCTTAGAGCTTCAGGAAGTTCAGAAGAAGCCACGAGTCCGAGTTGAGTTAGAACCAGAAGTCACTTCGGAAGATTGACAGAGTGACAGAGCACTTGTGGGAGGGAACTCACAAGCCCACTCTCGGAGGTGGAGTCAGATTCATTCCAACTTTCACCTCAGAGCGCTGGAGACATTCGGAGTTGAGCTAAAGGCAAAAGACTAGCAACGAGAGTTCTCAGAACCAAGGAAAGCTGAGGCCTCTAAGAAAGCTATGTGGGCCCAAGGAAGGAGAAAATAAAAATTTGGATTTTATCAGCTGGCTGCATTTGGAGTGATTATTACTCTGAGCTGAAACTAAGACTGCCTCCAGAAAACTTCCCCCAGAAACTTGCTCTCAGAGAGAACCATCTTATATTATAAAAAAGAACAAGAACACCACACTTAGAATTGAAGAGAAGCTAATGACCTCATAAGATATCAAGAAATAATAAAATCAACATGCAAACAATAGAAGAGAATGTGAAATAGCATTAGAAAAACAACTGACTTGGAAAACAAATAGAGGAGAGATTATATAAGAATTGTTGGGCTACATGAAATTCATGATTTAAAAAAAAAGAGTCAACACATACTTCAAGAAATTATTAAGGAAAATTGCCCTCAAGTTTTAAGTCTAGAGAATAAAATAGAAAATGAAAAATTTGAAAAAGATTCCAAAGTGGAAACTCAGAGGAATGTTATAGTTAAGTTTCAAATTTCTGAAGTCAAGGAGAGAATTTTACTAGCAACTAGAAAGAAACAATGCAAATATTGTAGAGCTACAGTCAGGATAATAAAAGATTTAACAACTTCGACATTAAAGACCAAGGGTATAGGATATTCTGAAAAGCAAAGGTGCTAGGTTTGCAATCAAGAATAATCTACCCAGCAAAGCCAAATATCCAAGGGGGAAAATGTATATTTGATGAATTAAAGGGTTTTCAGACATTTTGAAGAAAAGACCAAAACTGAAGAGGAAATTTTGACTTTAAAATTGAGGAATCCAAAAAAAAACATAAGCATGAAAGATTAATCATAAGGGATTAATAAGGTTGAACCATTTAGTATCTAATAAGAGAAAATTATATTTGTAAGTTTTGAAGATGTTATCATTCTTATACCAAACAGGCATGAATGAAAAAACTTTTATAGTGAAGGGGAGGCTAGGGTAGAGAGCAGACAATAGGGGAATCTTAACTGTCATCAGAACTGGGTTAAAGAGGGAATAACATATACAACTAGTTATGTATGAAAGTCTTTATATAGAAATAAGAGAGTATAGGAATAAGATAAGGGAAGGATTCTTAGAAGGATGTGGATTAAGAAAGCAATGGTCAGAAGTAAACCAGACTCTCGAGGCAGGATCAGGTACAAAGAGAAAAAAATGAGGCTAAACAGTGGAAGAAAGAGGATGGAGGAAAATATACAACTAGTATGAATTTGAATGTAAATAAAATGAATTCACCCATAAAATAAAAGCAGCATAAATAGATTAAAACCCAGAACCTGACAGGATGTTCATAGGAAACACGTTTTAAAATGAAAGGTACACACAGAGCAAAAATAAAGGGCTAGAGTAGAATTTGTTATGCTTTGGCTAATGTTAAAAAAAAAGTAGAAATAGCAATCATCTCAGAAAAAGTTAAAGTTAAAATAGATTTAATAAAGAGATAAGGAAACTTCTATTTTTAAAAGTACTGTATACAGATTAACTAAAATGTTATAAAGGGAAGATAAATATTGGAGGGATTGTGGAAAAAATGACACATTAATACATTATTGGTAAAATTGTGAACTTATCCAACTATTTTGGAGTGCAGTTATAAGACTATATCTTTTGGCTCGGCAAATATCATTATTAGGTCTGTTTCCCGAGATGATCAGGAAAAACGGAAAATAATTTATATTCTAAAATATTCACAGCTGCTCTTTTTGTGGTGGCAATGAACTGGAAATTGAGGAGATGCCCATCAGTTGGAGAATGGCTGAATCAGTTCTGACATGTGATTGTGATGGAATACTACAGTTTTAAGAAATGACCTACAGGTTCCACAAAACAGGGAAAGACTTGCAGAAAATAATGCAGAGGCAAAGGAGCAGAACAAAGAGAACATTATGTACAGCAATATTATTTGAAGAGTAATTGTAGAGGACTAAGCTATTCTGAGTAATAAGAATATTTAAATCAACTATGAAGGACTTTAAAAGAAAATGCAATCTACCTCTCGAGGTATGTAGCTGATATGGGAGTCATAAGGTTGTTTCTCCGAACTCCCCTTCTCGCTCCCCCCAACCGCGGGAATGGAGGGTGGAAGTGGAATGAAAAGGACATGAGATGGGAAAGAGAAAAAACAAATGCTTAATAACTGAGGAAAATGTTGTTGTTGTTGTTTTTAAAATAACATCTAAAGAGACCTTTTACTTATCTCTCACTTGGCTGCACTACTTTAGGTCTTTCCTGAGAAAGATTGTCCCCATGTCCCTCAGAATGGTGACCTCAATCTTGGTATGCTACCTCACCACTCCCCTCTGCTTCTCCAAATCTTTATTTACCTGTACTATTCTGTGATTTCTCCACTATGCTCTCACATCGGGTGCCTTTCTTCCCTTGCCCCTTTTTAGCAGTGTATGTATGTGTGTGTTTTATCTTCCCCCAGTTAAAGTGTTTTGAGGACAGGAATTGTCTCTGTCTCTCTCTGTATATATATATATATAGTATAGATAGATAGATAGATAGATATAAATATATCTATATCTATCTATATAAATTTGCTGAGACAATTGGGGTTAATGACTTGGCCAGGGTCACATAGCTAAGAAGTGTTAAATGTCTGAGGTCAGATTTGAACTGAGGTCCTCTTGACTTCAGGGCTGGTGCACCACCTAGCTGCCCCTCTCTATATTTGAAAATACGCTCAAAGCTTAGTACAGTGTCTGCTTCATAGTGGGGCATTAAATAAACATTTACTGACTAGCAGCACTTCATGCTTCCGCAAAAACAAAATTGTTTTTGCAAAGACCAGTAAAATTGATTGTGAAAATCAAAAGCATGGAAGGGAAAATCATAATGGCAAAAGAGGAAATAAAGTGATCAAAAACTTATACACAGTTTTATGGCAGTGAAATGAATATTTGAATGAAATGGAGAGATGGCTACAGCAATTTTTAATATGCAAATTGATTTTAAGGAAAAACACACAAATCAACAAATCAGTTAACCAGCTCAGGATCAGAAAAAGAAATTAAATAGGAGATAAGTGAAGTAGCTACCAGAGGAAAAGTCACCAATAAAGTATAAACATTTGTTTATTAAATATATATTTTTTACTTTGTTAAATAGTTCCCTATTATATGTTGAAAATTTTTTAAACGTTTTTTAAAATTTTGAATTCCAAATTCTCTCCTTTGTGCCTGTTCCTTCTGTACCTTTTGAGAAGGCAAGCAATATGTTACTGATTATACATGTGAAGTCATACAAAATGCATGTCCATATTAGCCATGTTGCAAAAGAAAACATACACCAAAAAAAAAAAATAGAATAGTCCATCGATGGAATAGGTTAGGTTCACCAGACATAATAGTCAATAACTATAGTTATTTAGTGTTTGATAAAACCAAAGATCCCGGCTTTGGGGATAAGAACTCGCTATTTGACTAAAATTACTGGGAAAATTGGAAAATAGTATGGCAGAAACTAAGAAACTACTCTTAAGAATATATGGTATTTAGAGAATAATTAGTCACAATGCTATGTAAACTCTTCAAAAATTGAGAGAGAAGTACTTCACTGGACTTGGGAGGGGAAGAGCCCGGGACATATCTGGAGAAGGATCACTTGGCTAATACAAATGTCACTGAGATCCCTGCTTACCTGAGCATCACAGGCACCAATTGCCCACCCTGGATGTGAGCAAACAGGCTTACCTATTTAAAAGAGAACAATGCTGTAATCCACATGAAATCAAGCAACTGATTGACATTCTAGTTTTGGTGAAATGTGAGAGGCCATTCAGAAGTTACAGTGAAAAGAATGACAATTTGGAAAAAGGTTTGGAATACTGTTTTGCAGAGCTGAATGCCGGGAACTATTTTTTCATGTGTTTTAAAAATAAAAAGCCATCATGGAAAAAAGCATATTATTTTGATAACTTATTTCCATATAATTGGTTTCCTTTGTAATGTTATGCATTTTTAAAAAGTCATTTAATAATCTGATTCTGAGAAAGAGTCTATAAGCTTCAATTTTCAAAGGGCTCCAGGCCTAGGTCACTGTGGGAGTTAAAATGAAATGTGGAGAAGTGGTGTAATATTCCAATATTCATTTCTGTGTCCATGCCAGAACCTTTAGATGCATGTATACTTCAGGAGACAAAGCAGATCCCTGCTTCGGCTTTTTATTCATGTTCTCTATGCTTCCAAGATAAGGAATCCTGGGCCAGATGAAGGATTGGAAATTTCAGATTACAATGATCAACTCATTTTAAGCTAAAGTGCAATTTAAAGCACTTTAAGATTCACTTGCTTTCCCTTCTTAAGCTTTAGGGAGTTTATTTTGCATGAAAACATCTGAAGTTAGTTATTTTTGCTCGAAACCCCCAGTTAGGAAAATTCTCTTCCTAATCCTACATTCTTTAAATATTAGAAATTTGCCCTTTTTGTGGCTGAGGCAAAATTCCTTTAACTTGAAACATTTGGATAATGAAACAGCAGCTGATGTAAAATATGTGAATGGAAAGGCATAATTGGGGGGGGAGAATGCTTTGTTTCTTGGAACTTAGCCTCTGTTCTTCTCTCCAACATACCTGTAGAGCCAGTGATTCTCTTTGACCTCCCCTTTCTCAGGAACATCTCAGTCCTCCCTTTGTTCCAACCTTTCTGGTCCAGATGCTTAGAATCTTGCCCCATAGAGTCTCCCATTTGTACATATACATTACATACAGTTTTATGGCAGTGAAATGAATATTTAAATGAAATAGTGAGATGGCCATAGCAATTTTTAATATGCAAATTGATTTTAAGGAAAAACACACAAATCAGCAAATCAGTTAACCAGCTCAGGATCAGAACTGGATTAAAGAGGGAATAACAGATGCAACTAGTTGTGTATGAAAGTCTAACACAGTGGCTTTGATTGGTTGAAAGAGGCTTACAGACCTTCTTCACAGACAAGATTCATCCTCATAGACACTTCAACCAGTAGACATTAAATAAACAATGACTGATCATTGCAAAAATTACTAGATTGCCGAGTTTGGAAATTCAGTTTTCTTCTTCTAAAAATGTTTCTTTCGGATGGGAATTAGAAGAGAAATAGTAAGGAAGAGAAGTTTAGCAAAGAGGTAATAGACAGTGCTATTCATATAATAGACTTTTAATATTTTTTATTGAATTAAATGGAATGTGGTCATCCAAAAGGTTTCTCTGGTTTTTTTTTTTTGGGGGGGGGGTCCTGGTCTCTCTTGAAGGTGGTAACCTCTATTCTATTTTTTTTATTTTAAAGCTTCTTATTTTCAAAACATATGCAAGGATAAATTTTCAATATTGACTCTTGCATAGCCTTGTGTCTCAGATTTTCTCCTCCTTTCTCCCACCCCCCTCCCCTAGATGGCAAGCAATCCAATATATGTTATACATGTTAATTAAAATAAATGTTAAATCCAATATATGTAAACATATTTATACAGTTCTCTTTCTGCACAAGAAAAATCAGATTAAAAAGGAAAAGAAAATGAGTAAGAAAACAAAATGCAAGGGAACAACCACAAAAAGAGTGAAAATGCTATCTTGTGAGCTACACTCAGTTCCCCAAAGCCTCTCTCTGAATGTAGATGGCTCTATCCATCACAAGATCATTGGAACTGGTCTGAATCATCTCATTGTTGCAAAGAGTCATGTATAATCTTGTTGCTGAGTACAATGATCTGGTTCTGCTCATTTCACTTAGCATCGGTTCATGTAAATCTCTCCAGGTCTCTGGAGAAATCATCCTGCTAATCATTTCTTACTGAACAATACTATTCCATGACATCCATAAACCATAACTTATTCATTCATTCCCCAGCTAATGGGCATCCACTCAATTTCCAGTTTCTTGCCACTACAAGCCGGACTGCCACAAACATTTCTGCACATGTGGGTCCCTTTCCCTCCTTTAAGATCTCCTTGGGATACAAGCCCAGTAGAAACACTGCTGGGTCAAAGGGTATGCACAATTTGCTAGCCCTTTGGGAATAGTTCCAAATTGCTTTCCAGAATGGCAGCCTTTATTCTAGACAAGCCCCCTCCTCCTGCCTGGCATTCAATGGCCAATTACTACCATTATCACCTTTCTCTGGAAATTTCTGGCAAGTGCTGTATGCTATCAATCTTTCAACAATCTCTTATTAAGCATCTACTATATGCCTGGGTCTATGTGAATTGGTCATTCAGATTTTGTTTTATCTTGCCTAGAATCCTTCAATTTCCAGCTCCCTTTTACGTGCTTTGTTTCTATATTAGAACCTAAATTCCTTGTGGGCAGGAACTGTCTCTTCTATATATTTGTATTCTCCCCGTAAATTCAGCACAGTTTCTGGAACATAGTAAGCACTTGATACATATTTTTATCTTTATTTTCCCTTTAATTTTTCAGAATTTTTATTTTTGTATTTAGGTTTTTTAAAAATTTGTAGAGTTGGGTTTTTTTTTCTTTTTTAGTTGTCTGCCCAATTTATTGATTCTTGTTGAACATGTAGCAGTATAAACTTTCCTCTTAAAAACTAATGGGACTGAATCCCAAAGGTTTGTTAATTTTTTAAACATTATTCTCATTTGTTTTCTTTGATTTGTTTTTTGACCAATCGGTTCTTTAAAATTAAATTGTTCTCTGAAAGACTTCTGATGAAAAAATGTTATCTATCCTTACAGAAAGAATTGATGGTGTCTGAATACAGATTCCGAATTTTAATATTTTTATTTATTTTTCTTGGGTTTTTATATTGGTCTATTTTTTTAAATAACATCATAATATGGAAATATGTTTTATATGACTACACATGTATAACCTGTATTAAATTGCTTGCCTTCTCAATGAGGGAGAGAGAATTTTGAATTCAATTTTTAAAAATAAATGTTGAAAATTGTTTTTTTCATATAATTGGGGGAAAATAAAATACTAAAACCAAAAAAAAAAATTAAATTGTTTAATCTCCACTTAAATCTGAATTCCTTTTTCAAAAGTATTGTCATTTTTATTGAATTGTGGTCAGTCAAGAATGTATTTAATATTTCTGATTTCCACAGTTATTTGAAGTTTTTATGTCCTAGCACAGTGATTATCAAAGTGTAGTCTGGAGATCTTCAGAAGTCCCCAAAATCCTTTCAAGACACCTGAGAGATGAAAACTATTTTCATAAGTTTGTTTTATAGGGCAGCTAGTTGGTATAATGGACAATGTGCTGGGTCTGGAATCAGAAGACTTATCTTCCTAAGTTCAGATCTGGACAAGTCACTTTACTCTATTTGCCTCAGTTTCCTCATCTGTAAAATGAGCTAGAAAAAGAAATGCCAAACCACTGCAGTATCTCTGCCAGGAAACTTTAAATGGGATCACAAAGAATCAAACACCCCTGAAAAGTGACTGAATGACAATGCTGGTTTTAAATTTAGTTTCTAATACAGTAAATGATGGTGTAACTACTGTGTTACAGTACAGGAATATTTACTTCAGGAGATAAAATCACAAAATAAGCAGTCTTAGCTCCCTATGATAAGTGGGATAAGTGGGATCCCCCTCTCTCTTATGTCTCAGGCTTCTTCCAGTCTGCACTCCTGGCTTCAAGGTCACCTCTCACCTGCTCAGGTATCCATATTCATGTTAAAACAAATGTTAAATCCAATATATGTAAACATATTTATACAGTTCTCTTTCTGCACAAGAAAAATCAGATTAAAAAGGAAAGAAAATGAGTAAGAAAACAAAATGCAAGCGAACAACAACAAAGAGTGAAAATGCTATCTTGTGCCCATAATGCTGGGTGCAGCAGAGAGAAGCAAGGGAAGGAAGGAGAGAAGCATTTTTAATATAGTAGAGTGGCTCCATGTTAGCCAGACCGGGCGTGCTCAAAAGGCCAAGCTAGGTTACATTGATAATTTTAAGCCACAGAAACAAGAGCTCTTTGGGGATCCTTAATTATTTTAAGAGTGTAAAAGGGTCCTGTGACCAAAGTTATGAAAACATACTGAAGCCTTCAAACCCCCTACTTTCCAGTTCCTCATCTCATTATTTCCCATGATTTACTCCTTCATCCAGGAGCGGATCCCTAAAGAGATAGATGTTCATGCCCTTGACTTTGCCCTTTCCACGCATTCCACATCAATGTGAATTCTGACATTCTTTTATCTGGTGCTAATGTGCTATCATCCCACCTCTTCCTCTGTCTTTTCACCTTCAAACACTATTCTTCATCCTCAAGTTGGATCCCTGGGATCCCAAACCTGGCACATGGTCAGTTTTTATATAGGAGCCATGTGCAGCTGAGAAAGGGCTCCTCCTTTCCATTCCCCTTTTGTAGTTTCCAGAAGTCTACCATAGACTCCTTTTCTAAAGCTCTATTAAGATTCATAACTTGTCTGTGTTATATGTGTTTAGTCTGAAAGGAGGCACCAACCATCCTATAGCTTCCCATCCCTTCCCTCTCAGCTGAGAATCTTGCTCCATCACCTCCAACATCAAATAAAAATCTTTATGGGAAGTAAAATGGTTAATTTTATTATCTTGAATTTGAAAAGTTTTACACAAACAAAACCAATACAATCAAGATTAGGAGAAAAACAGAAAGCTAGGAAACAATTTTTACAGCAAATGTCTGATAAAGACCTTATTCTTCAAATATATAGATTACTGAGCCAAATTTAGGTCATTCCCAATTGATAAAATGGTCAAAGGATATAAATAGATAGTTTTCTGGTGAAGAAATTAAAGCCATCTGCAGTCATAAGAAAAAATGTCCTAAATCACTATGAACAACTCTAAGGTACTTCCTCACATCTATCAGATTGGCTAATATGACAGAAAAGGAAAATGAAAAATGTTGGGGAAGATATGGGGAAATTGGTACATTAATGCACCATTGGTAGAGTTTTACACTGGTCCAGTCATTCTGGAGAGCTATTTGGAACTTTGCCTAAGGGGCAACCAAACTGCATACCCATTAATTCGGCAATAACCACTACTAGGTCTGTATCCCAAAGATCATAAAAAAGGGAAAAGGATCTACATGTACAAAAATATGTATAGCAGCTCTTTTTGTGGTAGCAAAGAAATGGAAATTGAGAAGATAGCCATCATTTGGAGAATGGTAAAACAAGTTGTGGTATATGAATGTAATTAAATATCTTGTTATAAGAAATGACGACCAGGCAGATTTCAGAAAAACCTGGAAAGACTTATGTGAACTATTTGCAAAGCAAAGTGATCAGAACCAAGAGAAAATTGTCTATAATAACACTAGTGTATGATGATCAAATATGAATGTCTTAGCTCTTCTCAGCAATACAGTGATCCAAGACAATCCCAAAAGATTCATGATAGAAAATGCTATCCACATCCAGAGAAAGAACTGATGGAATCTGAATACTGATCAAAATATATTATTTTAATTTTATTTTTTGGTGGTGGTTTTTTCCTTTTTGATCTGTTCTCTCACAATATGACTAATAGGGAAATATAAGATCGTACATTGATAATCTATATCAAATTGCTTACAATTATAGGGAGGAGAGAGGGAAGGGAAGGAGAAAATTTGAAACTCAAAATTTTTAAAAATGTTAAAATTGCCTTTACATGTAATTGAAAAAAAATAGTATTTTAAAAGAATCTGTAGTTTTCATTTAGTTTCGTTAGCGTAAAAGTCATCTCATAAAGGGGTTGTTAACATATGCTTAATATGAAATTAAAAAAAGAAGATCCTTATAGAGTTTTATGATGACTCTTTGGTAGTCCATAGAAGAAGGAACTTGGAAAGTTGTTGTATACTATTGTCAGTCATAGTCCAGCAATTTGAATTACTATGATTGTTTATGAAACATATTTTTAAGAAAGCTGAATCTTTGCTTTCTTTCCCCGGGGGAGGATGAAAGGGAGAAAAAAGAATAAAGTTAGAAAAGTATGCAGCAGTGAACAAAAGGATAACCTACAAGAAAGCAAAGAAAAGATGGACATTCATGAATATAATTTCTTCTACTGTTATATATCCTTTCTTGAACTAGTCATTTATTATTATATATTTTGAATCCTCCCTGTTCTTGCTGGACACATGACAATGTTCTATGTTGTTTTCCTTTTCTGTCATTCTTTTTTCTATTCATTTTTTAAAAATAAAATAAATTTTAAAAAAAGAAAGGTAGATACAATTTGGATTGGGAAAAAGAACAACTACATTGGACTAGTCAGCAGTGTTTTGTAATTTTCTCCACCTTTCTTGGGCAGCATGTAAGTAGAAGCAAAGGCAGCAGTTAATGGGAGTATTCCAAGGCTGAGGCTCGTCAGGTCAGAATTTTTGATGGGATAGAGGAACAAAGGACAAGACAAAGATAGTGGAGATTTGAACTGGGTCATCAAAGATCAAAACTGGGAAGGAAAGAGAATGTGGCCAATATATAGCCTGGAAAAGAACTGAGAGATGAAAGAGGGATTGGAGTTCCCAGTGAGAATGAAGAATAGTGTTTGAAGGAGAAAAGACAGAGGGAGAGGTGGGATGACAGTACATTAGGGTCAGATAAAAGAATTCAGAATTCACATAGATGTGCAACGTGTGGAAATGGCAAAGTCAAGGGCATGAACATCTCTTCAAGGATCTGCTGCTGGGTGAAGGAGTAGATCATGGGAAATAAGATGAGGAACTGGAAAGTAAGGAGTTTGAAGGCATATCAGCATGTATGTTGAAATGCTCTGGGATCAGGGCAAGAGTTGGAGAGGAGGGAAAGACTATAAGAAAGGCACTGAGGAAGGAAGAGCATTTTGGAGGTTGTAGACAAAACCCACCAGTTTGATTGGATTGAATGGACTTCAAAAGAAGAACGGTTGCTGAATCTTGTAGCTGAGGAAAAAGCCTGTAAATGGCAACGAGGCACAAGGGATGCTCCGACTCAACCAGTGAATGGGGAGGGAGGAGTGCGGCAGTTAGACTATGTGGTCAGGAGCTCTCCTGCACTTATAAGCCTGGAACAGGGTCCTTTACTTCCTTGTGGTGATCTTGAAAGCACTTCCTTGCATTCATATTTCTCCAGTTTTTTTTAAAAAAAAATAAAAGTTTGTTATCTCCTTAAACCATCTAACTGTGCACACACAAGGGAGGCCCCATTCTACATTGTTCACAAAGTCATTTGAGTTCTTGTATCTACAGTTAATTTTCTGCCCAAAGCTGCTCAGGTATTTTGTGAATTTGTGAAAACTATGTTTTTTCATACATTTATTTTAACTTTTAAAATCAAGCCCAAAGTTAAATTTCCTATTCCTTTAAAGTATTAAAATGTTCATTTCTAACAGTAATATCTTACAACCTTGATAGTTAATAAAAATTTTTTTCTTTTGAACAAAATTTTTTTTGCCTCTTTCCCCACTAAACTGCTCAATCTGAAAAGGACTAAAAGGGACAGTGTATCTGAGAGCAAGAATACTATAAATGCACCTATTAAATATCCTTCCCCTCTCTCTCTCTCTCTCTCTCTCCTCTCTTCTCTCTTCTCTCTTCTATCTTTCTCTTCTTCCTTTTTCCTCTTTCCATCCTGTCCTCTCCCTTTCTGTCTCTCTATCTCTATCTTTTTCTTTCACTTTTCCCTGATTAGTCTCTAGTTTTCAGGTATCTCAAGTTGCAACTTGGCATCTTTTATTGACGTGTGAGTTCCTTTTCTTTTAAGAATATGCTTTTTCAGCAATTTGGAACTAGGCTCAAAAAGTTACCAAATTGTGCATACCCTTTGACCCAGCAGTATTTCTACTGGTCTTATATCCCAAAGAGATCATAAAGGAGGGAAAGGGACCCACATGTGCAAAAATATTTGTGGCAGCCCTGTTTGTAGTGGCGAGAAACTGGAAACTGAGTGTTTGCCCATCAGTTGGGGAATGGCTGAATAAGTTGTAGTATATGAATGTTAAGGAATATTATTGTTCTGTAAGAAATATCCAGCAGGATGAATACTTGGAGAGACTTACATGAACTGATGCTGAGTGAAATGAGCAGAACCAGATCATTATACATGGCAACAACAAGATTATATGATGATCAATTCTGATGGACGTGGCTCTCTTCAACAATGAGATGATTCAAACCAGTTCCAATTGTTCAGTGAAAAGAGGCCTATGGGAACCAAGTGTGAACCACAACATAGCATTCTCACTTTGTTGTTGTTTGCTTGCATTTTGTTTTCTTTCTCAGTTTTTCTTTTTCTTCTTGATCTGAATTTTCTTGTGCAACAAGGTAACTGTATAAATATGTATACACATATTGGATATAACATATATTTCAATATATTTAACATGTATTAGATTACCTGCCAGCTAGGGGAGAGGGGAGAGGGAAGGAAGGGAAAATTTGCAATAAAAGGTTATGCAAGGGTCAATATTGGAAAAATTACCCATGCATATGCTTTGTAAATAAAAAGCTTCAACAACAACAACAAAAAAAGAATATGCTCTTTCATCCTTTGACAATTTCTTATAAATATGGAATAGTCCTGTTTAGAGTATTAACATGGCTTTTCCTTCATATCTGAAGTTCTTTCCCTAGGCCATTTGCAATATTTTGCTACACACACACACACACACACACTCAATCTAATAACTACATGTCTTAGAGTATTAAGTATTAGTTTTTCTTGGTATTTATATATGGATTCTCTCAATCTATTCTTTTATCTGTATTCAATAGTTCCAGATTATTTTCTTATTTCTTGCTTTATGTTATTTGGGGTTTTAAACTGCATCTTCCAGAAGACCTCTGAGCTTTAAGTTATCCCTTTGAATCTTTGTCTTTGGGGCCACTTGATTTTGTGGAACTGGAATTCAGATCTACTATTTTTCTTCTTTGAAAAATTCCGCATTATTGGAAAAGGTTTTAGTTGAGGCAGCAAGATGATACAGTAGATAGAGCAGTGGGCATGGAGTCAGGAACACCTGAGTTCAAATGTGAACTCATATTTAATCGTGACTTTGGATAAGTCATTTAAAAAAACAAATCAAACTATTGGCCTCGATTTCCCCAAATGCAAAATGGGGATAATAATAGTAATTACCTGTCAGGGTTTCTGTCGGGATCAAATGAGATATTTGTAAGGCATTTAGCACAGTGTCTGGCACACAGTGGGCACTAAATAAAAGCTTGTTTCCCTTCTCCCAAAGGGCTAGATTATATACTGCTCTTCTGAAGGACTGTGGGAAGCCTTGCGGCCTCCAGGCCGACGGTGAAGCTTCTCATGTAATTTGTAATAAATTGTCTGTTAATATTTTACCTTTTTCACCAATATTACAAAAATGGCCCTTGACCTCTGAGCCTCCCTGGCTTAAGTGGCTTGCCTTCCTTTGCCCTGTGTACTTTGGCCGGCCTTTATTTAATTGGTTTGTTTTTATCTTTGATCATAAATGTTTAGCCTCCGGTGCTTCAGGAAGCAACTTTTCTGGCAGTCTCAGACCCCGTATTGGTTGAATGCTTTTCTCCTTTGCAGCTGTCCCTGACAGAGCTTTCAAGTCCCAAGCAGGATGCGGGGGCTCGCCCCCTCCCACACTGGCTTGTGTCCTGGGGAGGGAGACAGGAAGACCCGGCTTTCCAGTGCTGCAGAGCGGGGGCCCAGGCCTCCCCCAGGTGGCTGACCAAGTGCTGGGCGCGTTTTTAGAGGGATTTCCTTGCCCTACAAACTCCCTATGCTGCTTGTCGGGCTCCGCGGTCATTTTTCAGTTGTGGCTCACTTTGTGCCGCCTTTGGGGCGTTCTGGGCAGAAAGCTGTTTCCTTCTCCAGTTTACTTGACAGATGAGGAAACTGAGGCAAGCGGGGAGCGGTGGAAGCCCCGGGTCTCGGGCTGGGAAGTGTCAGAGGCCGCGTTGGACTCCGGGCTGAGGGCATCCCCTGCCCCCCCTCTCTATTAGCGTCGCTTCCCCACACTCGGAAATCCTCGCAGCGCCCACCAGGTTTTCAGATTCGCGAAGAACTTCCCCGAATGACCTGGGAGGTGGGTGGGATTATCCCCGGCCCCATTTAACAGATGAGGGCTGCGCTTTGTGCTCGGCTCGAAGAGGGCCCAGACATCGGGGAGGTGATGCCATGGATGGGTTGGGGGGGGGCTGGGCAAGGTCGCCGGCCTCCCCCTCCAGAGCCCTCTGGGCCCGGTGGCCGGAGAGAGAGCAGGACCCGACGCAGTGGGAGACCCTGACCTTTTAAAGTGACCGGGGCAACACCCATTCAGTGATTCAGGCTGGAGAACGGAGGCCCCTCTTTCCCAGCCAAAAAAAAAAAAAAAAAAAAAAAAGTGAGCTTCTTGAGGGTAGGGGTCGTTTCATTTTGCTCTGCGTGCCGTCCCTCGCCCTGCACGGGGCTGCATCGGACTTTGCCGACACTAGGTGGCGCCCGCACCACAGACTTGGTCAGCTTTCCGAAGTTTTTTTTTTGGGGGGGGGCTGTTTTGTTTTTTAAATAATGGCGGCTCCCCTGTGGCTGCGGAGCCCCCTTCTCCTATTTTCTCTGAACCCGATTTCCTTTTCGGAACCCTCCAAGCCCTTCCCCCCTTTCCCCCTTCCCCGACGTAGAGCAGAACCAGAACTCCCCCCACTCCGGCCCCCCAGGCTTTGGCAGCCCTACAGAAGTCTGCGGGAGAGGCCTTCCGCGGGCTCCCCTCCAAGCCGGGCTCGCAGCGCGCCTGGACCAGCTCCCTCAGCCGCGGATGGGTTTGGACAAGGTCGCCCCTAAGGCTGGGACTCGGTGGGATCCAAGACTTCGAGAGCCGGGAGGCCCTGGCGGGCCCACGCAGTCCGGTCTGTTCGGTCCTTTCAGTCGGGAAGTGTCTCTCCTAACTCCCCCAACAAGTCATGTGTTCTCCCCTGACTCCACGAGGCTGCTCAAGCCCACTCCTCCTTACAGGGGAGCTCTTTCAGGAGCTCTGTCCCTGTCAGGAAAACCTCTTTCTAGCCTCTTCCCTCTATTTCACATTCACCATCCAGTGTCTACTGAGTCCCTTCATTTTGTCCGTAACCCGTTCCCCTAAATAAATCTACTTTTGCCAGGGGAATGACACTGCATTCTTCACATGACCGGACCCCAACTTTTGGTGCCTTCCATCATCTGGTGTCTACATCACCACATCATTCTGGTTCTCAAACCACAACAGAACGAATTAAAATTGGATATATTGATTAATATAGTAGATGCTTTATAAATGCTTGTTTTCTTCCTCCTTTCTTCTCTCCCTGACTTTCTTTTTCCCTCCCTCCCTCCCTTTCCTTCCCTCTCTTTCCTTCCCTTCCTCTCCTTTCCTTCCTTCCTTCCTTCCTTCCTTCCTTCCTTCCTTCCTTCCTTCCTTCCTTCCTTCCTTCCTTCCTTCCTTCCTCCTTCCTTCTTCCTTCCTTCTTCCTTCCTTCTTCCTTCCTTTTCCTTCCTTCCTTCCTTCCTTTCCTTCCTTCCTTCCTTCTTCCTTCCTTCCTTCCTTCCTTCCTTCCTTCCTTCCTTCCTCCCTCCTTCCTTCCTTCCTTCCTTTCCTTCCTTCCTTCCTTCCTTCCTTCCTTCCTTCCTTCCTTCCTTCCTTCCTTCCTTCCTTCCTTCCTTCCTTCCTTCCTTCCTTCCTTCCTTCCTTCCTTCCTTCCTTCCTTCCTTCCTTCCCCTTCTTTGTCTTTGCCTTCCCTTAGATTATTCTTGTGTTGAAGACACTTCAGAAAGTCACAGAATTTCAACACCTGAAGATACCACCAGGTGCAGCTCGTCTAACAGATCCACCAAAGCAATCCCCGCTATACCATACAGGAAAACTGAGCCTTCAGTTTTTCTCCTTCAAGACCTTCAAGACTGGAGACCCTGGCATCGGCTCCTAGGGCAGAGCAGTTCCTATTGTCAGGACATTTTTGATGGAAGCTAAGTGCAAGTGACCTCTTCCCAGTTCTCCTCCCATTTCACCCTGGGCCATCCCCACCCCCACCCCGACTCCCATTCTTCCTCCTTTGGGATCAAATAGCACAAAGTTCAACCATCTTCACCAGACCAGTCCCTCAGATACTGTATTGGAGCACAGCTGCCATATCTCCTCCCAAGGTTTTCCAGATTAACATGTCCACTCTCTTCAAGTCGTCCACCATCGTGGACTCCAGGCCCCTCACCATCCTGGTGGCCTTCCTCTGGACAATCCAGCCAGCCCTCGTCCTTAAAGCACACAGACCTTAGAGCTGCTCCCGTCCCTCTCTTGGAATTCTCAGGGTATTTCCAAGGATCATTCATCTGCTTCCTTCTACAACTTCTAGCATCCATCCCATCCAACCCCTGCTGTTCCCCATCCTTAAAATTATCCGGGATTTCTTTCTGTGCTCGATTGTGAGCGCTAGAAAAATGGAAGCATCAGGATGACAAGAACAGCTTCACTGCCAAGTTGTAGCGAAAGCAGCTACTTTTGATGCTTACCTGGGGATGATTTTTCCTTCCTATTCTGTGTCTCATTCATATAAGCCAAAGTGAGATCCTATATCTGTGCTGATGTGCATTTTGTAGGATTATAGATCTACAACTGGAAGGGACCCCGATGGTCAAGGAGAACAACCTTCCCATTTTACATTGGAGGAAACTTAGGACTGGGGAGATTGCTAGCAAGTTAGTCACCGGGTCTCTGGATTGGCCCTTTAACAAAAAAGGTCACTATTCTTTTAAGGACATTCACCTCCAAAGTCTTGAGTTTCCACCGAACATTCTCATGTCAAGTCTTGGATCCAAAAAAAAAAAACCAGCAACCTCACATGCACAAAGGACTTTTGTTTCCAACTGCACTCATTTTTAAGACTGTGATAGGATCAAGCCTTAGCTGGCACTAACATGTTTTCCCCTTAATGAACCTTTTATCAAAGGGTTTTTTTTTTTAAGACAAACAATGACATGGTTGGTATTTATTTAGCACTTTATATGGTATGTGAGTTGGGCCCTTCCAAGGAGCCAGTGAGGGTTGTTTCTATAACACTTTAAGATTTGCAAAGCATTCTACATATATTATCTCATTTGATCATAGCAACCCATTGAGGAAGGTGCTATTGTCTCCATTTTACAGATGAGGAAACTAAGCCTGAGCAACATGAAATGCCTTGCCCAACATCACACACCTACTGGATGTCTGAGGCTGGATTTGAACTCAGGCCTTTCCAACTCCAAGCTTATCCACTGAGCTACCTCAAAAGTTGTACAATAAGAGAAACTCACAGTTTCATATACATATACAGAGAGACATAGAGACAGAGAGAAGCAGAAAAAGAGAAGGAGAGACAGAGACAGAGAAGGGGAGAGAGACAGAGGCCCACACAGAGAAAGACAAAAATAGAGAGACATAGAAACATAGAGATGGACAGAGACAGAAAGAAACAGAAACAGAGGAGAGAGAGGAGACAGAGAGAAAGAGAAAGACAGAAATAAGAGAGAGACAAGAGAGAAGAGAGACAGCAAGGAGAACATTGATTTTGTGCCAGGTACTATGCTAAGCACTGAAGTTGCAAATATAAGAAAACAAGATGGTCTTTACCCACAAGAAGCTTACATTTTTTAAATTAAAGATTTTTATTTTCAAAATATATACATGGATAATTTTTGACATTCCCCCTATAAAACCTGTATTCTATTTTTTCCCTCCCTTCCCCTCATCCTCTCTCCCCGTTGGCAAGTGATCCAATATAGGTTAAACTTGTGCGATTCCTCTATACATATTTCCACAAATATCTTGCTGCACAAGAAAAATCAGATCAAAAAGGGAAAAAAAGTAAGAAAACAAAGTGCAAACAAAACAAACAACAACAAAAAGTAAAAATATTAGGTTATAGTCCACATTAAGTTCTTACTTTCCTTTCTCTGGGTGCAGATGGCTGTCTTTATCACAAGACCATTGGAACTGATCTGAATTATCTCATTGTTGAAGAGAACCACGTCTATCAGAATTGATCATCATATAATCTTGCTATTGCTGTATATAATGATCCCCTGGTTCTGCTCATTTCACTCAGCATCAATTCATGTAAGTCTCCCCAGATCTCTTTTACATCACCCTGCTGATCATTTCTTACAGAACAATAATGTTCCATAACATTCACAATTTATTCAGTCATTCTCCACCTGGTGAGCACCCACTCAGTTTCCAGTTTTTAGCCACTACAAAAGGGGCTGCCACAAACATTTTTGCATATGTGGGTCCCCTTCCCTCCTTTAAGATCTTTTTGGGTTATAATCCCAATAGAAACACTGCTGGGTCAAAGGGTATGCACAGTTTGATAGTTTGGAGCATAGTTCCAAATTGCTCTCCAGAATGATTGAATCAGTTCACAACTCCATCAACAATGTATTAGTGTCCCAGTTTTCCCACATCTCTTCCAATTTTCATCATTATCTTTTCCTATCATTTTAGCCAATCTGAGAGGTGTATAGTGGTATCTCAGAGTTGTCTTAATTCGCATTTTTCTGATCAATAATGATTTAGAGCACCTATGACTAGAAATGATTTTAATTTCTTCATCTGAAAATTGCCTGTTCATATCCTTTGACCATTTATCAATTAGAGAATGGCTTGCAGTCTTATAAATTTAAGTTAATTCTCTATATATTTTAGAAATGAGGCCCTTATCAGAACCCTTCAATGTAATTTTTTTCCAGTATATTGCTTTCCTTCTAATTTTGTCTGCATTGGTTTTGTTTATACACAAATTTTAAAACTTTATATAATCAAAATTATCCATTTTGCAATCAATAATGTACTCAAGTTTTTCTTTGGCCACAAATTCCTTCCTTCTCCACAGATCTAGAGGTAAACTATCTTGTGTTCTAATTTGCATATAATATCGCTCTTTATGTCTAAATCAGGAACCCATTTCAATGTTATCTTGGTACAGGGTATAAGGTGTGGGTCAATGCCTAGTTTCTGCCATACTAATTTCCAATTCTTCAAGCAGTTTTTGTCAAATAGTGAGTTCTTATTCCAAAATCTGGGGGTTTGGGGTTTTTCAAACACTAGCTTACTATAGTTGTTGACTCTTTTGTCCTGTGTACCTAACTTATTCCATTGACTGACTATTCTGTTTCTTAGCCAGTACCAAATGGTTTTGATGACTGCTGCTTTATAATATAGTTTTAGGTCTGGTACAGCTAGGCCACCTTCATTTGCATTTTGTTTCATCAATTCCCTTGAAATTCTTGACCTTTTATTTTTCCAGATTAACTTTGTTATTATTTTTTTCTACATCTGTGAAATAATTTTTTGGAAGTTTGATTGGTATGGCACTGAATAAGTAGATTGATTTAGGCAGTATTGTCATTTTTATTATATTAGCTCAGCCTACCCATGATAACTAGATATTTCCCCAAGAAATTAGATCTAACTTTGTGTGGAAATCTGTAGTGTTCTGGTTGGTTTTCTAGAGATCTTTGGAACCAGCCTTTGTTTCAGCAGAGTAATGACCATGAGAATAGCTTGGAATAAAATCCAGGACTAGCTTTCTGGAGGCCCTTCAGATGGGCCTTGGTTTCTGTGGGGGAAGCAGGAGGATCACCATGGTTTCTTGTCTTGAAGTCTGTCTCAGTCAGGGAGCTTGTGTTCCTGTCTCCAATCCTCTGTCTTCTCCAAGTCTGTTCTAGTCCTCCATGGTGGTGAGAGATGGAATGAATGTCTCTAACTGAGTTTGTCCCAGTTTATATGCCCTATTACAGTTAAATCCATTCATCATACTGAGTATAAGCCAATCATTATATCACTAGGGAATCATTATTGTTGTAAGATTAATTCAATCATACTGAACTAGAGAACTATTAATCACCATGCTAAACTAGATAACCATTGTTTCATCAATTCCACTGAGTTAGCACCTTGTAAGAATCTTTTTTTCAAGTACAGAGTTCTGGCCCATTACAGAAATTGTTTTGTAGTTGTGTTCATATAGTTCCTGTCTGCCTTGGCAGGTAGATACTCAAATATTTTATCTTAGCTACAGTTATTTTAAATGGAATTTGGGGTTTGTTGATAACATATAAAAATGCTGATGATTTGTGTGGATTTATTTTATATTCTGCAACTTTGCTGAAATTGTGAATTGTTTCTAGTAGTTTTTTAGTTGATTTTCCAGGATTCTAGTATATCATTTCATCTGCAAAGAGTTATCACTTGGTTTCATTACCTACTCTAATTCCTTTAATCTCTCTTTTTCTCTTATTGGCAAAGCTAGCATTTCTAATACAATGTTAAATAGTAATGGTGATAGAGGGCAATCTTGTTTCACCCCTGATCTGATTGGGAATGGTTCTAGTTTATCCCCATTACATCTGTTGCTTGTTGATGGCTTTAAATAGATGCTATTTAGATCATTTTAAGGAAAACTCCACTTATTCCTGTACTCTCTAGTGTTTTTAATAGAATGGGTGTTAAATTTTGTCAAATGCTTTTTCTGCATCTTTTAAGATAATATAATTTTTGTTAGTTTGGTTATTGATATTGTCACTTATGCTAATGGTTTCCCTGATATTGAACCAAGCTTGCATTCCTGGTATAAATTCTATTTGGTTATGGTGTATTATCCTGGGGATAACTTGCTGTAATCTCTTTGCTAATATTTCATTTAAGATTTTTACATCAATATTCATTAGAGAAATTAGTCTACAAAGCCATCATTTTTTTAATGGCTTCTTCAGCGGCAAAACTTGAAGCAACAAAGTAATAGGAGGGGTCAGAAACACTTGAGTTCAAATATGGCCTGAGACAGTGAGCAGTGGTGTGACCCCTAAGCAAGTTAGTTGACTTTGTCTGCCTCAAGTTTTCTTCATCTGTAAAATGGGGAAAATGATAGCACTTACCTCCCAGAATTGTAGGAAGGATCAAATGAAATAGTTGCAAACTTTATATTGCTATCTCAACAATAGCCATTATTATTATGTGAAAAGTGCAATTGTGTAAAACTCTTCAAAGAGAGTGCATTTAATTAAATATCCTCAGCTTCCTTTCCAAAAGGTTCTGCAGAGACTGCATTTCAGGAATATCAACTGGCACATTTTAATAATTATTATTTCTGAGTATTGACAGGACTGGACTTGCAAGTAAAAATACAAATTGACTGTTCCTCATTTTATACCAGGCCAGTCTCCCAAAAGAAGAAAGTGTCACTTCTGGAACCATAATCTAGAAGAAGTGACTGCACACTAAAAGTTGTCTTTACTTCTAAGGGAGGACCAGTTATTTGGAAAACTGTAGAGATGAAATGTTATTTCAAAGTGCTTTAATCACAAAGCATTAAGGACCTTTCTGTGCCAAGCATGAGAGTGGGTACTAGGGGTGCAAAGAAGAAAATTAAAAAAAAAAACCCTCCCTCACAGAGATTACATACTTCTAAGGAGAAATTCTAGATATGTATCTAGAGTAATCTACATATGTAATTTAGAGAAATTCTAGAGTAGTATCAGAATAGAAAGAAGAATAAACATAGTAAGGGTAGGAGGGGATCAGGAGAGGCTTGGTTCAAGCAGTGACATTTGAAATGACTTGTTTTTAGTTTTCTTTTTTTTTTTTTTATTTTTAATGCACATTGCTTTATGAAACATGTTGGAAGAGAAAAATCAGAACAGAAGGAAAAAATGGAAGAGGAAAAAAACAGAAAAAAGAAGTGAATATAGCATGTGTTGATTTACATTTGATCTCTATAGTTCTTTTTCTGGCTGCAGATGGCATTTTCTGTTCAAAGTCTCTTGGGATTGCCTTGGATCAGTGAACCACTGAGAAGAACCAAGTCTTTCATAGTTGTCATCGCACATTCTTGCTATTATTATGTACAATGTATTCCTGGTTCTGCAGGTTTCCCTCAGTATCAGTTCATGTAAATCTTTCCAGGCTTTTCTAAAATCGGCTTTTTTATAGAACATTTATAGAATTTATAGAAAAATCATTTTTATAGAACAATAATATTCCATTACCTTCATATACCACAGCGTATTCAGCCATTCCCCAATTGATGGGCATGAGATGACTTGAAAGAAGGAAAGGATTCTAAAATACAGCAATAAAGAGGGAATAGAATATAGACTTCTAGGCACAGGGAAACATGGCTTATTGTTAATTCTCAGCTTTCCCAATCAGAGTTCAATCTCGTGCATTCTCTAGATCTTTATCAAGATGGTGTAAAGGAATAGCTAGATTCTGATTAATAGGGACAGGAAAAGCTTCCTGTAGAAGATAAAATTTTAGTTGACACTTGAAGGAAGTTGAGAAGTAGAAATAGGGAGTGAAAGAATTCTAAGTTTGGGGGGAAACAGCCAGTAAAACCTCTGGGACTTGAGTGCTAAAGTGTCTTGTTCATAGAAGAATCTCTGGGCTAACTCCACAGAAACACCAAGTAGGGATCGCTGGGGCTACTTGCATTTGGTGGCAGCAGAAAACACAAAGACTTTCACCTCCCAGACAGCTTGAGGAGTTGGGGGGTCTGAGTCTAGGAATAATGAGAGAAACTTGGTTGAGCAGAAACACTAGGTCCAGCTGTGTTTCTGAGATGTGGTCCTGGGTGAAAAGGAATCAATACAACAGAAGTGTAAGAGCAGGGGGCAGGGATGCTTCTGGCTACCAGCACTTGAAGGAGGGGGGAACTCTTGGATTAGGGTTCCAGGTCATAGGGGAGCACTCAAGTGAAGCTAGAGGCATCATTCCCAACCCCATGATTAGAGATGCTTACCCTAATAGACTTCATGTGAAAAAAAGAGAGAAAGAGAGACCTGGCAAAGAAGAAAGAACCCTAGCATAGAAACTTACTATAGGAATAGGGAACACCGGGGTACCATCTTCAGAGGAGAACACTGAAGTAAAAAAAAGTCTCTACCTTAAAAAGTAAATGGTTCCCCATCCAGAGAGAATTTATAAAACTCAAAAAAGAATTTAAAAATCAAGTGAGAGATATTGAGGAAAAACTAACTAAATAGATAAAAACCACCAAGAAACACAAAAAGATTATGCAAAGAAAGTTAACTAATTATAAAACAAGAAACAGAGTCTTAAAAACAAAAATAACTCCTTGAAAATTAGAATTGGGCAAAGGGAAGCCAGTGAAGCTATAAGAATCCAAAAAATAACAAAACAGAATATAATGAATGAAAAAATAGGTCAGAATGTGAAACATAAGAAAAACAACAGACCTGGAGAACAGATCAAAAAGAGAAAATACAAAATGATACCTGTGACCAAAAAAAAAAGAACCTTGACATAATAATGCAAGAAATAATATTAGAAAATTGTCTTGGAAGGATACAACACGAGGGGAAAGTAAAAATAGGAAAAAAAAAATCCATCTATCACCTCCTCAAAGAGACCCTTTGTGGAAAACATATAGAAATTTTATTGCCAAATTTTGAAATCCCCAGAGCAAAAAGAAAATTTCGCAAGGAATGAGAAAAATAATTCAAATATGCTGGAGCTGCAATTAGAGCAACACAGGAGTTAGCAGCCACAATAAAAGATCACAGGTCCTGGAATCATATATACCAGCAACCAAAAGAACTAGACCTGCGACCAAAAATATTATATCCAGCAAAATTATCCATAATATTGAATGAAAAATAAGGAACATTCAACAAACTTGCAAATTTTCAGGACTTTCTTTCAACCAAACTCAAATTCAATAGAAAATTTAACATTTTAAAAGAGCCAATATCAAAGATCAGTTTCAAGGAACTTAGCATGAACAAATTGTTTATATTTTTTACATGAAATTGGAAATGTTTAAGATTGACATTAGCAACTAGGTATCTCAAAAGAAAGAATGGGGCAGAGTTGAGTATGATAGGATTCTAAAAATCATAACCACCTAGCAAAAGGTAAGATAGCAATTATATTATACAAATGAGGTGCAGAAGAAGAATAGACACGGGGCATTAGAGGGGGGAGGAGGGCTTATAGTTCTGAAACCCTACTCACACCAGGAATAGGTTAAATATGCAACACTACATATATACCATGAAGGGTATAGCATCCTCCAAAATCTATAAAGAAATAAGGAGGAGGAAGGGATGGGCAGAGGGGGAAGCAAAGGGTAGAGGAAAAAGACAAGGGATTTATCCATGAGTGGGGAGAGGTTAAGTAATAGCAAAGTAAGTTAAGGAGCAGAAATAAAGCAGAAGAGTTAGCAGGGATAGGAAAGAAGAGATATACACAAACACTACAACAAGGATCAGAAATAGAATTTATTAGGAAAAAAAAGTATGGCTAATAATTTTAGACAAAGTCAGACTTAAAGATTCAAGCAAAAGAGAAATCTACATTATATGTCAGCCATACTAACATTATTTTAGATGCATGTTTACATATGAGTAAATGCATGTGTGTATATATGTATATGTGTGTGTGTGTGTTTGTATGTGTGTGTGTGGCTGAATATACATAGATATGTGTGTGTGTTGCTCTATGGATGTGTGTATATAGATATATGTATGAGTACATGATGTGAATATATATGTATGTGTGTGTGTATGTGTGTTTGTAGATGTGTATTTGTGTCTATATGGCTATATCTATATATGTATATATAAATATATCTGTACGTAATTATAGCCTGCTTGAAGGAAGTTGGGGGGGGGGTGAAATGGGAAAAAAAGAACAAAGTAAAAAAAAGTACACAGTAGAGAACAGAATAACCTACAAGGAAGCAAATAAAAGATGAACACTCATGAATATAACTTTTTCTACCATTATATAGTCTTTCTTAAACTTATAAGTTATTGTTATATATTTTGAATCTTCCTGATGTTCTACTGGACACATGACAATATTCTGTTTTGTTTCAGTTTCCTTTTCTGTTTTTCTATTCTGTTTTTTAAATAAAAAATAAAATTTTAAAAATCCAAAAAAAGAAAGAAAGGAAGGAAGAAAATGAGAAATATGAAGCTTCTAACAGTTAAAAAAGAAAGAAAAAATCCCTTTGGCAGCAGTGCATAGGATGGATCCAGACAGAGGTCATATCCAGAATAGAATGTCCCCTGGGGTATTTCCTCCTTTTCTTCCTTTTGAAGGATGAAATTCCTAGAATGTTTCAGGCAACAAATTCACAAGGAAGTGAGATATGGATCTATTGTGTACAAAACAGTGGGTTAGTTATTTGGAAGACTCTGAAAATTTAAGTCCTAGTTTCTACATTCATAAAGCTTACAGTCTAAAAGACTGCAAGTGAGTTCTCTGACTTTCCCTAGTATAGTCCTTTATCAGCCACTTGGACTCCTGGGAAGTGTAATCAAAGACTAGTGAGATCTGGGCAGGGTAAAGGGCACATGGGCATAATACAAGTGTCTTTCAGGGAAGGGGTGTGAGATGTAATTTCTGCAAGAAGTGGGAATAGATACTAGGTCTGTATCCAAAAGAGATCATAAAAAAGGGAAAAGGATGCACATGTGTGTGTGTGCATGGTGACATAGAATTGGAAATTGGGGAGTGACTGAATAAGTTGTGGTATAGATTGTGATGGAATACCATTGTTCTATAAGAAACGATGACCAAGCAAATTTCAGAAAAACCTGGAAAGACTTACATGAACTGATGCCGAGTGAAGTGAGCAGAACCAGATCTGTATATACAGTAACAGCAACATTGTTCAATGATCTGTGATAGACGCTCTTTTCAGCAATACAGTGATCCAAAACAATTTGGAGAGACGTGTCATGGAAAATGCTATCCACATCCAGAAAAAGAACGAAGGAGTCTGCATGCAAATAGAAGCAGACTATTTTTACTTTTTTTGTTTATTTTTTCTTTCATGGGATTTCCCCTTCTGTTCTGCTTCTTCTTTCACAACATGACTGGTGTGTAAATATGTTTAACATGATTGTACACGTCTAACCTACAGCAAATTGCTGGGTTTTTTTTTTTTTTTTGGGGGGGGGCAAGGGAAGGAAGGGAAGAATAAAAATTTGGGACTCAAAATCTTAAGTGAATGCTGAGAAACGAGTAGAACCAGGAATACATTGTACACAACAGCAAGAATGTGTGATGATCAACTATGAAAGGCTTGGTTCATCTTAGTAGTTCAATGATCCAAAACAATCCCAATAGACTTTGGGCAGAAAATGCCGTCTGCAACCAGAACAAAACAAAACAAAACAAAACTAAGGAGACTGAATGAAAATCAACACATGTTCATTTCTTTTTTTTTTCCTTCTCCCATGGTTTTTCCCTTTTGCTCTAATTTTTCTCTCCCAACATAATTCATAAAACAATGTGTATTAAAATAAATTTAAAAAACAATCAAGTGAATGCTGACAACTTTCTTTGCATGTAATTATAAAGAAATATGAAGTGCAAAAAAAAGTGGCAGTGAATTGCAAGAGGACTCATCTCAGACTGACGATAAATATATGAAATTAGAAAAGTGCCTTGCCTTTCTCACTGATGGAGACATATGGGTATTTGATTTTAAAGGAAAAACAAGAAGCCTATATTAATATTCATTAACATGCTATGAGCCAAGCTAAGCACTTTGCAAATACCTCATTCGATCCTTACACCAGGTAGGTGCCATTTTTAAGTGGAGGAAACTGAGACATTAAGTGACTTGCCCAGGCTCACACATCTAATAAGAATCTGGGTTCGGACTTGAACTCGGGGTGGTGAGTCTTCCTGATTCCAGACCCTGCACTCCATCTGGACACAGGGTAGAGAGATAAGAGAGATGGCTTGGGGTTCTTTTAAACGCTAAATCTTACACTGGTAAAGCTCAGAACCTTGTCTTGCCCCACTCCCTTCCCCCCAAAAATGGCTCATCTGTGCCCAAAATGCCCGGTAGGTTTGTGCTTTGAACTGTCAGGTGGGAGCCAATTCCTTTCCTTTTCTTTGCCCTCGTCCCATCCTGGGTGGAGAGAAGGCCCAGAAGGGAGGGAGAATAAAACTTTCAGAGCAGATCCACGATTGGATGGACGTGCTCGTCCCTCCGTCGCTTAGAAAGCCACGTTCGTTTGTCTCCTGAGAAAGGAGATCCGTCGCGGGGTGGGGGAGAGGAAGCTTTTGTTTCCCTGCGTCCCTTTTGTTCCCGAAAACGCTTTATTTCCCCTCAGAAAGGCACAGAGACTGGCTCTGGGTTCGTTCGCCTGTTAAGCCCGCGGAATCCCAGAGCCCAAGTTGTGGGAGGAAAGGCGAGAGGGGCGGGGACGACGGCTTTGACCTTGGAATTGCGGGCAGCTGCCACGTGCTACAGCGGGATACAATGTATCCCAGACTGTGACGTGTTCCAGACCAAGCCGCGCCCCGCGCTTTAATCGGGCGATCTCGTTAGGAAGTGAAGGGAGTCAGAGGGCCCGGCAGCAGCCCGGCTTTGTCCAGAACCGGCTACATTCGGTTTCGGATGGAAAACCAAACCAAAGCAAACCAAACTGGGGCTTCCGAAGGCGGGAGGCAGCTCTGGCGACCGGGAAAGCTTGAAAACAATATTGGTCTCGAGAGTACATCGTGTTTTCCTGTACAGTGAAAGGCGAGGAAGGGAAGAAGCCTGCCTTCCTCGCAGAGAGGAAGATGAAGAGAGGACAGATTGCACTCTGAACAAATTGTTACCATGGCTGGAAACTTGTTTTCATCATTTTACATTTTAAAAAAATTTTTTTCAGTTAACATGTATTTTCTTTCCCTCTCACCTTCCCCCCCCCCAAAAAAAAAAGAAAAAAAGACAGAGACAGAGAAAGAGAAAAAGGGAGAGAGAAGACAGAGGGAGAGAGAGAGAGAGAGAGAGAGAGAGAGAGAGAGAGAGAGACAGAGACAGAGACAGAGAGAGAGAGAATATAATCCTATTGAGGTGGTTCAGGAGAGCAATTTCTACTTCCAGATGATGAGATTGCTGTAGGCATTTTAAGAAACTTACCAAGAACTCCACTGGTTCCTTTTTTACATTTATTTTTACATTTTTATTTTATTCTTTTTTTTTTAAATCATTCTTGCAAGGATGGTTGCCTACATCAGTAGAAACACCTCTGAAACTCCAAAGACAACATTTTATTTCCTATCCTGAAGCACAAGTTCCTCCCCCCCTTCTAATTCTTATCAATTTAAATCCATTCCTTATAGATCCTGGATAAGACCTTTGTCAGAGAAACTTGCTACACAAAGATTTTCCATTTTTATTCAACTGTTTCTCTCCAAATTTTAACTGCATTGGTTTCTGTAAAAACTTTAAAATTTCATGTAATCAAAAGTGTCCATTTTATCTTCTGTGATGCTCTCCATTCCTTTTTTGGTCATGAATTCTTCCCTGTCTATAGCATCAGAAAAGTAATTTCTTCCTTGATCCTCTAGCTTATTTTTGATGTGATCTTTTAATTTTGAGCAATGTATATATTTGAAGCTTATCTTAGTTTATGGTGCGAGGTATCGACCAGAACCCAATTTCTGCCAGAATGTTTTCCATTTTTTAATAGCAGTTTTTATCAAATAGTGAATTCTTCTCCCCAGGAGCTGGCAGTTTGGGGTTTATTAAACATTTGGCTACCAGGTTCCTGTGCTTCTGGAGATTGAGTCCCATGAAATTTAACGCCTACCCCTTTTCCCTAAAAGAATTGACAAGCAGGTGTGAGGGAAAAAACATCCCTAAAGTCTGGACTATAGTGATAGAGAGCAGAAGGGATAAAGCCAAGGATGTTACCCTGTCAGCTGTTTCTACAACTTAATTAAATTGCTAAAACCCCAATATTATGTGTGAATGTAACTGCAAGACAGATGCTTCCCTTCCCTAACCTGCTTAGCAAAATTACTCTTAATATAAAGAAGTGTGTAAGTTAGCATAGTCATAGACACCCCACTGGTTCCAACCTTTAAGCATAAGCTTTATAGAGATAAGCTTAGCTGACCCCAAGGCTACCTGATGAACACCTGAACTCATCCTGTGAGTGTACCCCAAGAAACCTCCTATCCCATCTCTTACACACGGTTACACCCATCTAAAGACCCTATTAAAAACACAAGGTTTGGGGCATCTAGTTGGTATATAGGATAGAGCACCAGCCCTGAAGTCAGGAGGATATGAATTCAAATCTGCCTCAGACACTTAACATGTACTAGCTGTGTGACCCTGGACAAGTCACTTAACCCCAATTGCCTCAGCCAAAAAAAAAAAACAAGAACACAAGATTTTGTCCACTGGTTAGCCAACCTTAGCCAGAACATAACAGCCAGCTTAGTGAGAGAATTATTAATTGTAATGACCACGTATTTAAAATCAGCCGGAGTCAGGAATTCAGGTTAAGGGAAAAATCTTCAATCTTTATTGAAGTGAAGAGATGAATAAGGATTGCGATAGCAATATGGGCAAGAAAGATTGCGATAGCAATATGGGCAGCTGAGACAGGAAGCCAGCTAACAGAGAGAGATCTGAGCTGCGCAAACCATCCCAATCGAAATGCAAAAAGTCTCTCCTTCCCCTTCCTTTTCTACTCCCCTGCCTCCACCCACCAAAATCGTCATTTCCTATACAACACATCAGGACTTGCATAAAGAGTGGGCGGGGGCCATTCTTTCTCCAAGCTTATATATTAATAGAGTATGGTCCAATTACTATTTAGCCTCATGTGCTTGGGACCTCAGTGCATCAACTCAAGCCTCAGCCCATTACAATTAATAACTAGTGATTGGGGGAGATTCAGAATCCCCCCTTTTTCTATCCTCATTTCAAGACCTCAGTCTCTGAAGGAAGAACTAAGCTCCTCCTCCATCTGACTCCATCTACCTTACCAAAAATCTCCAGCCTAGATCCATTCAATCAAGCTTGGGTGGAGATAGACCCTTTTGTCCAAGGCTGGGGTGGTGGTCTCTGTCACTCTCTGTCCCTCATTAGAGCTCGATTCTCTTTGTAAAACTCATCTCATTAATCATTAGCCAGAGTTGATTAACATCATTTTGAACGCTCATCTTCCAGAAAAACATATAAGCCAAGCATCTGCCACCATGATTGTCTTTGTCCAAGAGAGAGACAACCAAATGACCATCCTTTTATTAAAAGCTGGTATTATTCATAAAATGATGAAGTTATCAAGAAGTGACCTTTTTCTCCTCTCAAACCTCTTTAATCACCACATTGATCACTGGGCCCAATTAACTGGGAGAATGGGAAAAGAAGTCCACTTGACTCAACCCAAGGCATGACTTGGCCTTGAGTACTTGTGGCTTTCCACCCGAGGAGACAGATCTCCAGCAGGGGAGCCGCTTTGTGAGACTTCTAAGTCTAAGAGAGTCAGGTGTACACCTGGTATTTATACCTGTCTTTTACTATGCATCACCCTGGACTGGACCACCACATTGGCCTGCCAAGTTTCATAGTCCCTAAACTTTTTAATCCATCTCTATGTCTTTTAACCATACCACAGTGTTTTAATACATAGTACGTTTATTTATAATTTACATAATGTACTTATAATTTCATCTTATTTTATATTTATTATATGTATACTATAAATTTACATAATTTAAATATATATATATATAATTTATATAATGACGCTCATTATTGTCACCATTTTACAGATGAGGAAAGTGGAATTGAGACAGGTCAAGTAACTTGTTCAGAATCACACTGACATCCAGAGCAAAAGTGAACTCAGACTTTCCTCAATCTTGTCTCCCACTGTGGCAATGATACCATCTTAGCTGCCTCTACACCTGAAAAAAAGAAAATATTCCTTCAAATGAATCACTCTCTTTTTTCTTTTCTTAGCTCTATAAAGTAATGGATGGATTTTTAATGGAAGAGGTAGCCTGAGGTCAAAGCTAAAGTTCAAGTCCAGCTTCTGAAAAGGTACAACCCTGGACTTGTCATTTTCTGTTTGGGCCATTCTTTAAATCTATAATGTATGAAACAGTTGCTGAGCTATTTTAGTAAAGGTTATTAACTCCCTAGACCAATGAAACTATAAATATAGAATAAAATACTAATAGTTATATTTTAACATGGCTTTAGTTCTTTAGGAAATAGACATCAACACCAATTACAATAATTTCCTAATGAAGTAAAATCAATGGAAATTAACCGCCACAAGAGCAGTCTGTGCCATGCTTTAGTCAGCAGACTTGACTTATTTGCCAAGTGGAGAAAGATGACAGCCTAGGGAGACACTGGTTTAGAATATAAATTAATTTATTAAATCTTCTGATGAAGGATGATGGGAAGATTACACACAACATTCCTCATAAAGCAGAGAGAAGGGTAGAGCCATTTTTAAGAAAAGTTAGTGAGAGATGGAACAGGGCACCTAAGGACAAAACTGGAAGGACAGCAAACTGAAGGAAGAGTTAAGTCTGCCACCTTCTTTTCTTTATGACAAACTCTGCTGACTGTCAGAGTGCAGAGCCCCCTCGCTACATCCCAAATGTGTTCTTTCCATTACTCCACACTTCCTCCTGCTTTCCAACGATCAGCAAGTTGAGCCAGACAGGGCAGAGAAGACTGATCCTTCTCTTTAGCAGGAACCACCTCTCCATCCTTCTGATCTTTGGAGCATCCTCCCTGTCTGGTGCTCCTGACAGGAGACAGGGACCTAAAGACCAGGAGATAGAGGATGAAGAGCAGCCCCAGGCTGTGGCTTCCTCCTTCTCTTCTCCACACAGCTGCCTTCTGAGATTAGGGCTTGCAAATGTCTCTTGATTCTTACCAGAATCTAATGAAATAGATGCTATTGGGATCCTCATTTTACAAAAAAAGAAATTGGGGCTTTAGAGAACTTCTCTCACTGCTTATGATGGCCACCTATGGATATAGGGCTGCCAGTGGAGGGGGCAGTCCCAGAAAGAGGATAGATGCACGTGAAGAGTCAGGTGAATCACCAGGGATGAGTAGGTGAAGTCTAGGGGTCAGGAATCCCCTGGATGAGAAGGTGATAGTCTGGGTGAGACCTTTCTGGCCTGTTACGCTCACATTGACAGGGTTCATGGAGTTGATGAAATATTAAAGTGGCATCTTTTAATCTAAGGAAATGGTTTTTAATTTCATTAAAACTTCATCCAGAAGCATGCTGGATAGTAACTTTTCTTCACCAGAATCTTATCTTTCCCTTCAGGGGATCATCAAACTTCCCCACAGGAAGCAGTTAGGTAAAATGATGTCCTGGAGTCCGAATGGCCCATGTGCACATAGTAAGGGCTATATCAGTGTTAGTTATGACTATTATTTGATGCTGGGAAGAAAACTCACTCATTCATTTTATGGAGGAGGCAATCAGGGCTCTTAAGAAGTGAAGGGATCCATCTCAGGTGGAAGAGCTAATGGAACATTAGCTTTCAAGTGGGGGGAACACAGCAATCCGGGGACCATGGCTCTCTAACCTCAGACATGCACACATGGACAGGTGAATCAAGCACAGGTTTATCTAAGCTCAAGCAGTCTAACAGCAGGGATTTATTAAGGACTTACTACGTGGCAGGTACTGGTATAAAGACACAAATAAATGTAGTTCCTCTTAGGGAGCTTTCTGTCCAATGAGGAAGGGCCATGGTGCAATGTGCCAAAAATGTCGGGGTACCAGGGTGTGTGTGCTGATGTGATTTCTATAGAATGAAGTCTCAGCCAATCTCTAAATCAAGTAAAGACATTTGATGAGATTTACATGGTCAAGGAGGTACTCTTTGAAGGAGTAGCAGCCCACTAGAGCAGGGTAAGGGTTTGTATAGAGAAGAAGGAGTGAGAAAGAAAAAAAAAAAAAACAGGAGACTTGAGCAAAGTAGGAAATTGGGTAATCATGGATATGGTAAGTACAGAAAAATTCTGTGTGATTGGATTTTTTTCAGATAAGGTATGTTTGGAAAAGGTCCTTTGTTCTAGAAATGAGAGAGAGAGAGAGAGAGAGAGAGAGAGAGAGAGAGAGAGAGAAGAAGAAGAAAGAAGAAGAAGAAGAAGAAGAAGAAGAACAACAACAACAACAACAACAACAACAACAACAACAACAACAACAACAAGAAAAATGAAGAAAGAAGAAGAAAAACGAAGAAAGAAGAAGAAAAATAAGGAGGAGCAGGAGGAGGGGAGCAGCAAGGGAAAGAGGGAGAGGGAGGAAAGGGAAGAAAGAGGGAGGGGGGGAGAAAGGGGAGGAGGGAAGGAGAGAGGGAAAGGGAGGAGGGAGAGAAAGAGACAGAGACACCCAGGGAGACAGGATTATTGGGGCTGGGGCAGCAGCTAAAATTTCATCAGTCTCTGCATAGTTGTTACGCAGGCTAAGGAGCCTATGTAACAGGCTACTTATATATAGCAGACAAGTATGTATCTGCCATGACTGAAGAACAAATTCTGGCCAATGTCTTCAGAGGACAGCAACCAATTATTTGCTTTCCCATCCCAAAGCGAATTCTTTATTTAATTGAGAAGTTTTCCTTAATTAAGACCTTTCTCATCCCCAAATTGTTTTCAGATCTTGACCATCTATTTTTAAATCTATAATTTGAGAAACACAAACAAGCTTTGTAGTACTAAGAGGCAGCTGAGGCCTTTGTTTAAACACATGATTAGCCTTGAAAACACAAAGGTAAACAAAAGCACATCTCTGGGATTATTCTTCCTTTACTTTGGACATCAGCCAGAGTTTCTTCTTCCATCCTGACAGACCCATGACATTAAATTAAACACAATACTGACTGAAAGATAGCTAAGTGGTACATGGATAGAGCACTAGGCCTGGAGTCAGGAGCACTCATCTTTCTGAGTTCAAATCTGGCTTCAGATACCTATTAGTTCTGTGATCCTGGGCAAATCACTTCACCCTGTTTGCCTCAGTTTCCCCATTTGCAAAATGAGCTGGAGAAGGAAACGACAAAGCATTCCAACATCTTTGCCAAGAAAACCTTTTTTGTATTTTTTATTAGAGCTTTTTATTTTCAAAACATATGCATAGATTATTTTCTTTTTTTAAATTTAATAATAACTTTATATTGACAGAATCCGTGCCAGGGTAATTTTTTTACAACATTATCCCTTGCACTCGCTTCTGTTCCGATTTTTCCCCTTCCTCCCTCCACCTCCTCCCCTAGATGGCAAGCAGTCCTATATATGTTAGATATGTTGCTGCATAGATAATTTTCAACATTCACCCTTGTGAAACCTTGTGCTCCAAATTTTTTTCCCCTCCATGCTTCCCATCCCCTCCCCTAGACTTGCCAAGAAAACCTTAAATGGGCACAATTGAACAACAAATTCTAGCCCATTAAGTTTTTCCTTGGTGGTGTTGATCATTTGCCTATTTTATGTGGATGATCTGAAAATTAATCGGGAAGGGGATTACAGAATCTCATTTTCTATCCTGTGGACTGAAGACCTGAAGGATGGCAGTAGTTATTGCTCGGTTTTTCTGAATCCATCTCCACACCAAGCCCAGTCCTTTTCCTCCTTCCTTTTAATTAGTTCAGCAAGATAAACAGACAAACACGCCTTCTGTGATGCACATATAAGTGCATCTGGGACTTTCAAGCATGTGAGATATTGAGATCAAAAATATTCTGGGTAATTTAATATTTTATTAATAAGGCCATTAGGTTATCAGTAAAAAGGATGGTCATTTGGCCCTCTCTTTCTCCCCAAAGGGTCAGGGTTCAGAACTTAAATGCCTTTCCAATAAAGGCTTAATATCACCCATCATCCTGTACCCTTGGACAGAGAACTCAGACCACTTCCAGCTCTATCAGACCACTCTCAGCCTTGGATCTTCAGTTATTCTACAGGTATTCATGTACAGCATGTTGCTCAAGAAAAATCAGATCAAAAGGGGGGAAACACAAGAAAGAAAAAAAATAGCAAACAAACAACAACAACAAAGGGAAAATGCTACGTTGGGATCCACACTCAGTCCCCATAGTCCTCTCTCTGGATGCAGACGGCTCTCTCCGTCATAAGTCTCTCGCAACTGTTTCATACAGAACAATAATATTCCATAACATTCATATGTTGTAATTTATCCAGCCATTCCCTGACGGAGGGGCAGCCGCTATGCTCGTGTTAATCCGCGCACCCGGGGAGACCAGGCTCTCCCAGTCAGGAAGGCTCTGCCTTTGATACAGTAGCTGGGACAGGTCTCTGAATGTCTTTGTGTCCCAGGCGACTCATTAGGGATGTTTCTGATGGTGGATGTCGGGAGACTGGAAAGCCAAGGTCCAGATGGTTTAAAAGAAATGCTAAAATAACAGTAATAGTAACTAGTATCTACAGAAAGCTTGAAGGTTTGCTGAGCACTTTCCATATATTGTCTCCTTTGGTTCTAGGCACAGAATTATAGATTTTAGAAATAAAGGAAGCCCTCAGGGTCCTAGAGTCCAAACCCCTCAGAAACAAAAACTGAGGCCCACTGAGCTATAATGTCATTTCCAAAGTTGAACAGCTAGTCATTGGCAGGGTCAGAATTTGAATCCAGGGCCTTGGATCCCAGCCCAGCACTGCCTGTTCTGTCTCCTATGGCTTCTCACTTAATCAGGAGCTAAGGTGCTGGTCTTCCACTAAATCTAATTTCTGTTTAGGGTTAAAGGAAAATCTAGTGGGAATCCATGGACTCAAGAAAGCCGGAGGCTCCTCTGGATAAAGTGGAGATCTAGCTGTGTGACCCTGGGCTAGTCACTTAACCCCAATTGCCTCAGCAAAAAAAAAGATAAAGTGGAGGTGATGCTTGAGGGTAAGTGCGCAGAGGGCTGAGTCCTGCAGCAAACTTCCTTGTCATCCCGAGCAGCCTCGCCACAGCTGGGTTTGCCCAAAGCCCACTTCTTTCTTTGAACCCTCTCCTTGCTCTCTCTACCCTAACCTTAGGCACAGTGAAAGGGTAGGTCAGTGGTGAGGAAGTTCTGGGCTCCTGGGGCCTGGGAACAGGTCATCAGAATAGTCTGAGGCTGGAAAGGTAACAGCGCTTTTATTTCCATAAGGAAGCCGTTTTCCTGTCCTTGGGAGAGCTTTCAAGAAGTGCTGCTGTGAGTTTGCAGCCAGAGGGGTCCTGGGAGCAGGGATGGTAGCCTCTAAATGAGGGCCACAGTGTTCCCAGGGGATGGAGGGAGAGCTCTCTAATCAGACCTCTGGTTTGGTGGAGGCGGGGATGATCCCAGGGACTATGAGTCGCTTTTCTGGGGACCTCCCACCAGGAAGCTCAGATTTAGAACACAGACCCTCAGAGGCCATTTGACTGATTTCAGAGAGGAGGAAGCTGAAGGCACATAGGAAGTAAATGTCAGAGGCAGCATTTGAATCCAGATCCTTCACTTGAAAACTTGAACTCTTCCCTCCATTACGGTGCCTCCAAAGGACACATAATGCAAAACAATAAATGTCACTTTTAGAAAAGAGATTTATGAAACATAAAACTCAAATTAGGAAGAGATGGCCCTCTCACAATTAATGCAACTTTTCTGCCTCTTACCTTCCTTGATAACATGCCCTTACTCCTGTCTTTTTTCATAGCTCCTCACTGAGCTCACCCCAGCCCCACCTTCCATCTCCCTCTGTGTGATGTTCATCCTGAGCTCTTCAGAGGTGGCGGGGTTCCAGCCTCAGATTTCGTAACATGGGTAAAATGTTTGTACTGAAAAGATAAGAACTTGATTCTTATGGGAAGGTCAGGGGCAGGGAAGTGTCTTGATCTTTCTCACAAATTAATCCAGCCCACTTTTCTCTTCCTTTTACAAATATTAATTTTTAAAGCTTTTTATTTTCAAAACATATGCCCGGATAATTTGTCAACATTGACCCTTGCATAGCCTTGTGTTCCAAATTTCCCCTCCTTCCTCTCACTCCTTCCCCTGGATGGCAAGTAATCCAATTACGTTAAAATATATGTTAAATCCAATATGTGTAAACATATTTCCACAATTATCAGGCTGCACAAGAAAAATCAGATCAAAAAGGAAAGAAAATGAGTAAGAAAACAAAATACAAATGAACAACAAAAGGAGTGAAAATGCTGTGTTGTGGTCCACACTCAGTTCCCACAATCCTCTCTTTGGGTGCAGGTGGCTCTCTCCATCACAAGAACTGGCCTGAGTCATCTCATTGTTGGAAAGAGTCACATTCATCAGAATTGATCATCATATGATCAAATATTAATTTTTTAATGAACAAAAACTATTTTCTCCTCATTAAAAAAAAAAAAAAACCAAAGCAAAAGCTCTTCCAATAAGTATACACAGTAAATAAACTCCCTGTATTTGTTTCATCTTCCTTTTCAACTCTAAGCCAAGCCTGTTGACCACTTGTAAACATATTGTTTGGACAGTGCCTCTAGGGATCATTTAGATCAGGGTTGAATTCTGGACAACAGGTACTTTCCATCTACTTGGTCATTTCTGTGGAGATGAACAGGCCTGGATGACCACAGGATTCTCCGGGACTCGACACGGCCAACATAATGTCGCACACAAACAGGAGCACTGGAAGGAGAGATGGCGCTGACCCAGATCCCGCGTCTCCTCCCTCACCACTGCGGTGAGCCCTCTGGGCTGTGTGCAGCATGAACGACTAAGCTCAGCCTGATCTTTTTTATTAGAGGATCATCAAAAAGGATCATTTCTGCAGTTACATCTTTTCAGGAATACCAAATGAGCTGGATATATGTATGAAAGATGCCATGAAACAAGGGACAGCATCAAAATTTAAGAGAGTTGAAAAATGTTCTCACTTTTATTCGAAGAGTAGACAAATTTCAAAGAACACAGCTAAAGGAAAGCATTTTAAAAATTGTATTTAATGCCCGCTGGCTGGCACTGGGAGCTTGAAGGCCAGTTCTCCAGGCTGCAGCCCCCAGGTGGGACTCACCAGAGGGGGCAGAGAGCCCCTTGCATTGTCTCTTCGAAGGTCTGAGCTGGCTCTGTCTTACCCTGTGCTTATGTCCCTGCCAGCCCTGGTGTTCTGTGGTCTAAAGTCCCTCCCAGACGTGGTGTATCCTAAAAAGCACCCAGTTCTAATGTTCTAGATCTTCTAGGTCCTCCCAAGTTTAACATCCCAATCATCAAGGTACCTCCCTGCGCCTAGGAGCCAAAAGACCTTGGAGGACTCCTTAAGGGGAAGGCAGAGACACATCAGTGGCAAGCTACTGCAGACTGAACACCAGAGGGGGCCGGTCAGCTTCGGCTTAGGATGGGGCCCCACAGAGAACCTGAAGCTGTTCCTTGCAAGGTGATGGGTTCTCTCTGTCTTGCTGGTTAACTTGCTAAGTAGGATCCCCAGTCTCCTTCTGGGCCGTCCCAGGGCTCTGAAGCTTGACCCTGCAAAGGAAGTCAGAGGAGAGATACCTCCTGTATCTGCACTTGCTGAACTCGGCAAAGAACCTAAGAATGGACTTGGGAGAGCCTGGAGCTGGCCAGCTTCCTTTCTTTAAGGCTACCGAGGAGTCAGCTGATCCTTAGACGGTCATCTTCATCCATTGATTGGACAAGACTTTCTATTGATAAACTGAGGAACTTGGTCAGAACTTACTGTGTTTATTGGTGTGTGTATGTGTGTGTATGCGTGTGTTTCACTAATAAATATATTAGAAATTTCTCCTCTTGCTCCTTGCACCACAAAATGGACAAAGACAAAGCCCAGCTTTGATCTATGGACCAAAAGGTCCCCGCATTTGTGCAGTTAACAGACATGCAGCTATTGGGCCGGAGAATCGACACAAATGAATCCCTTTATATGCCACAAGTGGACTTTACTGTCCAGAAGGAGCGGACCAGCTTGCAATGGGATTTGGAGACAATTCCTCATGCCGTTCTTGGCCAAGCGTTAGCTTCCCTGCACCTCAGTTTCCTGCCTGCTGACTCAAGAGTTGGATTAGGTGACTTTCAGGGCCTTTCTTGGCTCTGACATTCCATGTTCTGAAGTCCATCCCAGCTCTGATATTCTGTGGACCACATCCCACCAGCTCTAACTCGTAAATTCTAAGGGCTGTCCCAGCTCTGACATCCCATGTTCTATGGGCCCTCCTACTTTTAACTCTCCTCTAATAATTATTATTATTATCCTTTATAAAAATAATAATTCTGTCCTCTAACGTCCTTCACAAACTCCAACATCCTCCGAGTCTATAAGATAAAAGTATACTCCATCATCTCCCATGGCATCAGGAAAGTACTAAATTCAATTGTGATGAAAGTCTCCAGACCTAGATAAATCTGACTTAGGTTACTGAAAGAACTTGCACTCGTGATCTCAGAATCTCTATGGACAATGGGACAGATGCAAGAGGAAGTAAAATAGACAAATATCCTAGTTTTTTAAAGGAGAAAAGAATCTATAGACAGTGAGATTGATTGCAATCCTTGATAGTATTAGAATCTAGCACCCCTGTAGAGTCCCTTCCCCCACTCATACTCACAGGTTGGGATCCCTGAGGAGTTCTGCTGTCTACTCTTCTCCTCAGACTTATAGGAGTGATTACAAGAAATTTGTGGTTTCTAACACTTTCTTTTTGAGGCCCCCACCAGTGTGTTCCTCAATCAATAGAATGCCTTAACTTTTAGGAAATGGATTAATGTATTTTTTCAATAGTATTTTATTTTTTCCAAATACATGTAAAGATAGTTTGCAACATCCATTTTTTGGTAAGACTTTGTGTTCCAAATTTTTCTCCTTCCCTACTTTATCTCTTCCTTCTCCCAAGATAGCAAATACTCTGAACTAGGTCAAATATGTGCAATCCTTTTAAACATATCTCCACATTTGTCATGTTGTACAAGAAAAATTAGATCAAAGGGGAGGGAAACGATGAAAAAGAAAAAAAAAAAAAACAAACAACCCAAAAGGTATTATGCTTTGATCTACATTCAGTCTACATTCAGTCCCCATAATTCTCTCTCTAGATACAATTGACAAAGAAAATGGATTTATTTTTAAAGGAATAGTAGAACATTTAGTACAAAACATTTTTCTTTTCCTCGATATGAGTAGTGTGGACCAAATCCCAAAGTATTGTTATAGTGAGACATACTTGTGGGCAGAGTGTCAGTCCAATGGGAACCTCCTAACTCCTGGCCCTGTAAATCCTTTGCTCCCTTCATCGAGTTTCCTATTTTTGCCGTTATGACCCACAGGTCATGGTATCTCTATTCGACTGGTACTAGTGTTCTGATATGCAACTGGAACGTATCCATCTTTGGCCGGGCCAAGTGGTTTATCATTTCCACAGTCCAATCAGCTGCTGGGGAATTCCCCTCTAAGATTACCTGCCATTTGCTCCATATATCTTATTGGTACCTAGTTATTTACATGATTTCTTAGCATGGTAAGAATTTAATGTTTGTTCTCTCGTCAAAAACTATTTACTTCAATAAATGTCCGTTAAATTGAATAGAACACAATTGAATAAAAGGGCTAGGAAAGTGAGCATTCTCAGTGTTTGTTGCCCTTTTTTTCTGTTTTCTTCACACAGACTCATATAAATAGGGAGTTTCTTCAGGTTCCGTTGTCTTCCTCTAGGTGGGGCTAGGTTTCTCCCATGGAAATATGTACTATGGCTTCTATTCCCGAGCCCCAATAGAGGTTAGGGTTCAGGATGGCTCACAGGATGGGCCAGAAGCTCAGAAGTGCAGGATGTTCAGTGAAAGAGAAGGGACAGACCACCCCCTTTGCCCATGCTCTGGCTCTTTGCTTTGATTCCCTTCCCTTTACCTTCCACTATGTTTTCCCAGAAGTGAAAATTCCTAGTCATTCCTCTGTGGAATGTGTGGTCGCTAATATATTTTTGGATTTAGTGCAGGCAGAGAGGATTCTGGGAGTCAGGGACATGGTTTAAGGCGTGACTGTCCTGCTCGCTGGCTGTGGGACCAAGCCCACACCATTCCCCTCATTGTCTACAGGGAGCGGTCTGCTTGATATTACAAAGGAATCACAGATTAGAACTGTGATAATCACAGTAACGACTATAACTAGCACGGATGCAGTATTTTAAGGTTTGTATTTTATGAATATCATCTCGTTCTCTCCTCTTAATAACCCTGGGAATAGGTTCTATTACTATTTCCACTTTACAGATGAGGAAGCTGAGGTAGAGAGAAGGTTAAGTGACCTCCTTATGCAGTGAGTGTCTAGGGCTGGGTTCGGATTCAGGACTTCCCGACTTCAGGTCCACTATACCCGGGCCACCCCTTTAGCTCCTCTGGTCAGCTGGTTGGGGAGACCTTATCCCTCTTCCTCGTTAAGGAGCCCAGGACTGCCCAGATGGGGGCATCTCCCTTTAGGGAGCAGCCGGGAGGTTCTCCCTTACCCAGCACTTACCTTTGTGTGTGTACCCCAGAATGATTTCTGGGGCCACGTTCTTCCAGAACCCTGCCTCTGGCCCTGTCTCAGAGAGGAACTTCTGTGGACACTGTGGCTCCCTGGGGCCTGGCTCGGCAGAAACGTGTCTGAGGCAGGGGTGAGTCCTTTTTAAGGTCACCTAGCGGAGCTGCTGTGATGGCTGCTTGCCACAGCCCAGGCGGAAAAAAGGGCTGATTTCCATTGCAAACCAGCTACGACGGGTATAGAAAAGCAGCTCAAATTTCCAGCTTTTTAGATGTTCTAAAAATTCTAGCTCTGGGACTTGCCAAGACCCAGTGGGGACCTCCAAAGAGAGGAGACAGGAAATTACAGCAATTAGGGTGGTCAGTACTAGGGCCGAGTGGGTATTTCTTCCTGGGATTGCAAATGGCATCAGAGACGCAGAGGGGACCCCCCAGCCCTCTCCCCAAGGAGGCTGCTGCCCTCCCGGAGAACGTTCTAAGGTTCTGGAGCTTCTTCCAGCAATGGCAGTTTTAAAGCTGTAAGCATTTAATGCAGCTGTGTGACTGCTTGCAGTTATTTGTGGGAAACTTTAATCTCCATTTTGGTGATAGAAAATAGATTTAAAAACATGATCTACGTCACAGACCTACTGGTTTCAGGGTCAGGGATCTCTGGTTCGAGTCCTCGCTCCAGCCCATGTTAGCTATGTCTTGGCGAAGACACCGGAGAGGTTTGTCATTTCCTTCTTCCAGCTCATTTTACAGATAAGGAAACTGAGGCAGACAGGGCAAAGTGACATGTCCAGGGTCACACAGTTAGTACGTGTTTGAGGCAGGATTTGAACTCCTGATTTTAGGGCCAGTGCCCTATCCACTGCACCACCGAGCTGTGTGTCCTGGATCTCAGGACCGCTCCCTAAGACTTGAAGCTACAAAGCCGGGCTCCTATTGTTTCCTTCCTGAGAGCTCCCCTTATTGACAGAAGCCCAGCCTGTACCAAGAGGAAAGACAATAAATGGGATTAATGGGAAGAAGGAAGGATTATGGGAGGTTGGAAGCCCTCGAGTTTACCTGTCACCCTTTGAATTCCGGGATGAAGGGAGCTCCTCTGGGAAGCCCTTGGTAGCTGCGCATTTGGGTCCTGTCTGTGGAATGGCTGAGGTCCCCTCTCTCAGCTCCTGGGGAGGCCCATGAGAACCTGCCTGGCTCTTCGGTCCCTGCTCTCATGAATCAGTCAGACTTCCTATGAGGAGGGCATCTTGGAAGAGGCAGTGTCTCAGAAAAAAGGCTTGGAACGAGACCCAGGAAATGGGCTCCGTCCTGTGCCCTCAGCCCGGGACCCCCAGCTCCAGAGGGGGCTTGCTCTCTGCAGGTCCCTGCCGGGCGACCGATGGGACAAGCCGCTGTGCTGCAGCATGCGGTCGCTCTCAGGGGATGGAACAAGACCATCCCCCATGGGACCTCCCATTTGGGAAAGGGTCCGAGCGAAGCCCTCTTGAGAGCTGGGCCCTCCTTGCTAACCGGCTCTCTTCTCAACAGCCAGGGGGCCTCCTTTGCCAGAACTGGTTCAGGCTTTTCAAGGCTCCTCATCACCTTTAGGAGGAAACAAAAGCTTCCCTGCCTGGCATTTCTAGCTCTGAGCCATTTTCCCGGCCATTATCCACATTTCCTTGCTGTTGTATTACCTTCCGGGTCCTGCCCAGCCCAGAACCCACCTCTTCCTCACTGCTACCTTCATTCAAAGCCCGACTCAGGTGCCACGTTCTACGGGAGACCTTCTGCGACCCCATCCACGGGCTTCCCCACCGCAGCATGGAAATAACGTGACCTGAACATGCTTCGCACGTACTTACTGGTGTCTCTGCGCTCTCCCCTCATTGAATACTCTCCTTGAGGGAGACCCTGTTTCCTTTTTATCCCCAGGGTCCAGAATGAAGTAGCTGCTCAACAAATGCTTCTTGGGTCTAACTGAAAGGAAGCCTGGACTTTAAGAAATCAAATTTCAGGGAGCTGAGAGAAAGGTAGAGATTCTTCCATGGCCACAGACTCTTGGAGAAAATCCAACTCTGGAGAAATAGGGAAACACTAAAAATCTTAATTCTGACGACATAGCTGTGAGTAAACATGGGGAAGGGGGGAAAACGCGCGCCATTCCATCCCATCCCTACGAACATTGGGATGTACTCTCTGACTCTGCTCATCTCACATTTCTTCTGGGCCATTCTCTGCTGCCTGTGCTAATTAACACCAAGAAAACACCGTCCTCCATCAGCCAGCACCGCACGGGCCCTGTGGGGAACCATCGGTTTCCCCAAATGGAGAAGTCTGTGGGTGAGGCCGCTTACCTTGGCAGGAGGCTTTCCAGGGATGTCCTCACTGAGAACGAGGCTGGTCCCCTCATTGCCAGAGCCGGCTCAGTGTTTGGGAGGCCCTGAAGGAAGGAGTAAAGAGCAGAGGGGTTAGACTGGCCACCAGACTGAAGGTCTCCAGAGCCCTTGGGCTGACCTCATTGCTCCAGCCTGTGGAAGAATCCGTTTCCCTTTGGGGCAGGTAGATAGGGCACCAGCCCTGAAGTCAGGAGGACCTGAGTTCAAATCTGGCCTCAGACACTTCCTGGCTGTGGGACCCTGGGCAAGTCACTTAGCCCCAGTTGCCTCAGGAAAAAAAAAAAAAGAGAGAAGAAGAATCCCTTTCCCAGCCTACCAGCGCCAAGCTGAATCGCTTCCATTTGAATTATCTGAGGAAGATTCTGAAGATCATCCCTGCGGGATAAGGTACCAGGAAGGTGAGACAAGGTCAGTGAAAGAGAAGGAAAGACTGAAGATGCAAAAAAGAGCCGGGATGATCCCACAGGATGGTCTTGGAGGAAGTGGGAAAGGATAGAATCAAGAGTGAAAGATGGGGGAGGGACCTTACTGGATCAATAACCAACAAGCATTTATTAAGCACCTACTAAGCGCCAGGCACTGTGCTAGACACTGAGAGACAAGGGCAGAATGGGAAGAATGGCTGCCCTCCGGGATACAACATTATACCTAGAGGTAGCAACTGGGGATAGCATAGATGTGTTACACTTCCTAGATGTATGATCCTGAGATAATAAGTCTCTTAGGCACACTCAGCCTCAGTGACTTCATCTGTAAAATGGACACAACAACAATAACCCCTGTTTCATAGGGTTGATGTAAGGCTCAAATGAAATAAAAGATTCAAAGACACTGCAAGCTTTCAAGTGTTATATAAATATTACTTAATGTTACATAATATATACTATGTCACATAATAGATAATTTTATATAACATAAATACATAAATATAAATATCTAAGTATTTAATATAATAATCTAAATATTTAACTATCATTGTATGGTTTTCAAGGCACTTTACAGATGTTATTTCAGTTGATTCTCACAATAATCGTGTGAGTCATCTTGGTCTTATAGTTAATCCTCAGTTGACAAGCCAGGAACCTGAGGCTGAGAGCGCTTCAGTGACTTGCCCGGGAAGCCGGGCTAGTGAGGGAAGATCCGATTTCTGGTCTTCTCGACTCTACTCTACTGCATGATCACATACACAATGAAGATGGATCTTTTAGGAGGGAGGCACCCAGGTCAGCTGGGGGATTAAGAGAGTTTTCCTGTGGAAGTGGGAGCTTGGGCTGAGCTTTGAAGAAACGCGGGTCCGAGAGGCTGCCAGGCAGAAGAAGAACATTTTGGGTGGAAGCCACCACCAGGGCAAAGGGGCAGATGGATGCTGGCCCAGATGGGGAGTCCATGGTGGGATGTGATGTGGAAGATGACCTGGTGGGATAAGGTCCAGTTCACCTCAGATAACCCTGAGCTTCTCAGGGCTAGAGCACGACAGGTGGGGGACAGGGAGGGGAGGGATATCAGAATTGAGGTCATAGAGGAAAGGTGAAAAGCTCTGGCAGGAGCAAGGAGGGATGGACAGAGTACAAGGTGCCCAGGAGCCAAGAAGACCAAACCAGGCTTTGGCACCATGAATGGGCAGAGGATGAAACCATCTTCCCTCCGTGACATTCGCAGGAGCGCTGGAACAGTGATAGAGGGACCGGATAAGGGTCTGAAGGTTCATGGGCCGGGGATGAGAGGGCAGTTTCTTCTGACCGAAGTGGGAACCGTGGGTCACGGGAGCCCTGTGGGAACCCGTGAAATTAAAATAGCCGAGATGACTTGGGTGACTGAGGTTACATCATGAGGTTCCAAAAAGCAGATTTATGTTCTGAGAGAGGGAAGGAGCAGAGGGCTAAGAGGCTGCGGTCAGAGAGTGGGGGCCACAAAACGGCAAATGTAAGCATGATGTAAGGGGACGCTTCTCACAGTGATGGCAAAGTGGGAAGGAAAACTCAGGAAGTCATGGTCCGCCCACTCTGAAGGCGGGAGGCTCACTGGCTGGATCGGGTGAAAGGGGGACTCTTGGTACATCAGAAACGCCGGGCTTGCAGTATTTTAATAGCAGAATTTCAATAATATCGGCTTCCTTCATTTTATTTTTCGCATTGAAAAACATGACTCAGAAGGGATCTGTAAGAGTGACAACCAAAGGGGACCAAGTCACAAAATCGGTCCGGAGCCTTTGGCCTAGGGGGGCTCTTGAGTCCCCTTCCCATGCCTCTGTTCTGGGGTTCTGGGAGGGGGGCTTTCCAAAGTCTGGCTCTTGGAGGGAGCCTATGTGAGCAGTGGGGAGGCCGGAGGGTGGGTATCACTGATTGATGAAGGCTGGAGAATGAGGTGGCTGCTCAAAGTTTGGGGAGTTGTGTGATCAGGAATACTGACGGCCCCAAAGCTGATGTCAAGGAATGGGGCAGAGGGAAGACCAGGTGTGAAGTCACTGGAAAAGACGGGAGAGGAAGAGTCATTTAAGGACAATGGTAGGAGAGTTGGGGGGGCTGGTGGGGAAGGGGATGGGCCCCCTCTCCTCTCAGCCTGAGGCAGGGGAGTGGGAAAAGGAGCGGCCCCCCAGGAGCTGATTGTGAGGTCTGCGGTGTCCTCTGGGAAGAGCCAGGGTATCGCCCGGTCAAAGGGAGGAGGAGGAAGGAATGTTGGTTGAAAAGTTCACAGATGTTCACAGATGTTCACGTGACCGGTGATGGGGAGGTCAGTTTGACCCTTCCTCCAGCAGCCTGGAGGAAGCTCCCCCCATGACATGGGGAAGCACAAAGTAGCTGAGCCTGGGCATCTGGCAGCCTCCTTCCCTCTGGGCAATGGTTGTGGGGGGAGGGATAACAAATTAAACTTTAACCTTTTTCAGTGTTTGATTCTTGGAAATGTTTGCCCCCCCCAAAAAAAAAATTAACCTACTTTACAAACGCAGTAACTCATTCCCAGCTGCTCTCTCCTTGGCCAAAATAAACATCTCCTGGGCAGGTTAGGATTCAGAGCCCCTCGGTGGGGATGTCGCTGGTGAGCCTCCTTCCTGCCCTGAGCATAGTAGACCCCCTCGAGACACTGGGTCTGGGTCTTCTCTGTTGGAAATCTCAGTCAGGTATCCTCCTAGGTGTGGAGTCAGGAGCCCCCGAGCTCAAGCCCTACCTCGGACATTTCCAAGCTGCGTGACCCTGGGCAGGGCCCCAGTCCTGTTCGCCTCAGTTCCTCGAGTGTAAATGGAGAAAGAAATGGCAAAACAATCCAGTATCTTTGCCAAGAAAACCCCATTTGGGGTCATGAAGAGTCGGAGACCACCGAGTGACTAAACAACAACAATCTAAAGGCTGCTCGTTGGAGGTCCCGCCATTTGCCCTCAGCATTCCTGCAGCAACAGGGCCCAGCGGAAGCTGCTTTGCCTCCCGCCTCCCCTGGAGGGCTGGTGAAGACCCCTCCCCATCAGGTTTCCTTGTCTGTGTGCATAAGGAAAGGAAAATAAAGATGGGATTTTTCCCGGACAAAGTTCACACATACTCTGAAATCTTTCCATGGCTTGTGGATGCCGGATCCAAACCCGTACCCCGAGGATGCTCCTTCATCCCAGCATCCCACAAAATTCCCCACCAAACCAGCCCCCCTCAGAAAAAGTCCGATGTCCAAAGTCCAGGGTCTAATGTCCAGGGTCCAAGAACCCATCTAGCCTAAGGGGAAAACTGTCAGTGGTTCGGGACAGGGAGTTCTGGGAAGGAGAAAGGCAAGGGATCAATAACTCTGGGGGGGAAAAGATGACCATTGAGACAACTGGAGTTTCCCCCTCACTTCCCACCTGCTCTTTCGACTTTGATGCCCCAGGATATAGAAAAGTTCTAGTGACTTTTCAGGAAAAAAAACCCCAAATTGTTCTACAGAATAATAATAGAGAACTTTTGACTCAACTATATGATCCCCCAAAGATAAAAAACAGAGGGATAAGGCACTAGTGCATAAAAATATTTATAGGATCTCTTTTTGAGAGAGCAATGAAATGGAAATCGAGGAGGTCATTTACTCAGTCAACACGCATTGATTAAGTGCCTACTATGTGCAGGCAGTGTCAATCACTGCCACTTCTCCCCTACTCCTTCTCTAGAGAAATGGGGAAATTGCCACTGTGAGAGAAAACCGCCTCTCATTCTCCTCCCCTGGTAGCTTTGTCTCTTCCCAGGCAGGGAAGAAGCACACTTCCCAGGGTCCTTGGAGATTCCTATAGCCAGTCAAAAGGACTCTTATGCAAATGTCCAGTAAAAGTCACTACTCCAGAGGATCTGGGATCCTCACCGGCCCTCGCCTGCCCACCCTGTGGGGCTCTTGTCCAAGCCGCACCAGCCATTGAGATGAGGGGTCCGCTCAGTGCCCTCCTTCCCACTTCCTTCCTCTAGGTGACCCTCTGCCCAATCAGCCATCATGAGGGGCCCTGCCGGTCCATCTCTTCCCCTGTTCTGCAGCTTTCCTCATCAATTAAATGTCCGGGCACATTGAGTTGTAATAGAAATGTGACCCAGGGTATTTATCACTCTGTCACCTGGTGGGACCACGGACCAAGGCAAAAAGATGCACAAAGAGATTCGACCGCACTCTCTGGAAGAACATGGTCCCCATCCTCCACCCCTCTTTTGCCCCCTCCCAGCTGTCCTAAAATAAACTCCGACAGGCTCAGAGAGGGGCTTTCCTGGGATGGACCAGATTTCTCAAATTGTGTTTCTAAAATAGCACAAGACAAAAAAACAAAACAAAACAAACAAAAAACAAGATTTTGTCCGTATGGACAAGATTTCTCAAATTGTGTTTCTAAAATGACACACACAAGACAAAAAACCCCAAGATTTTGTCCGTAGACAAGTAAAAAGAACTTAGAAGTTCTTTCCAAGCTAATTTTCCTAATCTAGATAATTTAGGTCAAAGAACGAAGTTTCCCACCACAAGATTCTCACTGGGAGGGGGAAAAATCTGGGAAAAGGAAGGAAGGAGACAGAGGATTGCAGTGAGAAATGTGTTGTTCAAGCATGATGAATATGGAAATACAAACAAGAATCGCACACGTTTAATCTATAGCAGATTGCTGGCTGTCTCGGGAGGGGGGAGAAGGGAGCAGGGAGAGAAAATTTTGGAACACAAGGTTTCGCAATGGTGAATATTCAAAAACTACCTTTGTATGTATTTGGTAAAATAAAATACTATTAAAAAAAAAAAAAGAAGTGGGTAGCTCAAATGTCAGGTGACTGTGGGTAAATTCATTTAAATTCTCCAGGTCTCAACTTCCCCACCTGCAAAATAAGGAGATTGAAGTCTGTGGCCTATGGGGCTCCTTCCAGCTTAAATCCATGATTAACTCTAAGAACCTTAACTGTCTTGCAAAAAGTAATAAAAATAATAATGATAGCATCTATACAATCCCTGCTATTACCCATACTATGCTAATGACAAATGTTGCCTTATTTGATCCTCACAACAAACTTGGGAGGTAAATGCTGTTTTTATCCCCATTATATAGATGAAGAAATTGAGGCAAAAATAAAGTGACTTGCTCAGAGAGCTGGAAAGTGTCCAAGAATTCAATTGGATTCGAATTTAGGACTTCCTGATGCCAAGCCCAGCACTCTCCCCATCAAAGCTTTAGAGCCGTGATTCTCAAAGTGCGTCTGAGACTGAGGTTCTGATGATAAAACCAAGATATTTTAATGGCCGATGCCATAAATATTGCTATAACTAACATTTTAAAAAGCTCTTTGGGGAAGGTATCTTTAATAATTTTTAAGGTTGCAAAGAGGTTTTCAGACCAAATAATAATAATAATTTAAAAAATCATAATTAGCATTTATTTGGTATTTTTAAGTTTGCCAAGAGCTTTAGAAATATAATTTCATTTTGATCCTCACAATAATCCTAGGATTATATCCATTTTACAGGTGAAAAAAGTGAGGCAGATGGACGTGAAGAGACTTCTTTGTCCAGGGACTAGTAGCTAGTGGATGTCTGAGGCTATATTCCAACTTGGGTCCCTCAGGATCTCAGGGCACCCAGTGGGTCTCCCTCAGGGATCTCAAGGGCACCCAGTGGGTCTCCCTCAGGGATCTCAGGGCACCCAGTGGGTCTCCCTCAGGGATCTCAGGGGCACCCAGTGGGTCTCCCTCAGGGATCTTAGGGGCACCCAGTGGGTCTCCCTCAGGGATCTCAGGGCACTCAGTGGGTCTCCCTCAGGGATGTCAGGGCACTCAGTGGGTCTCCCTCAGAGATCTCAGGGCACCCAGTGGGTCTCCCTCAGGGATCTCAGGGTACTCAGGGCTTACTCAGTTCTTCAGGGACCTCTGCAAGCACAAGGACAAGATTCTCAGGATAGGGGTGAGGGTGTGGGGGAGGGATAGTAGCTTGGGGCTTGTAGTTTTGGGGGGTGGTAGCCCGGGAGCTGCCGAGGCAGGGAGGGCCATTCTCTTTCCTAACCCAGATCTTTAAGCACTCTCCAGTTTTTAAAGACCCCTAGGACCCAGGAGGGATCCCCCACTGTGGAAGAGTGCTTGGGCCCTTTTGTTTGTCTTCCTGCCTGCCTGGGGGCAGATCTTCAGATTCTGGTCCCCCCAGGCTCTCACCCGCAGGCTTCCCTGCCCTTGAGGCTTCACAGAAGCCCAGACCGAGAGCCCTACCGTTTACCCCAGAGCTCACCTGGTTCCACTCTTTGGGTTACAGATCAGGAAACTGAGGCGAAGGGGGGCCAGACAAAGGGCTCCATGAAGTGGCTTTTTCTGCTTGGCTCCCAGAGGACAGATGTATTAAAAAAAAATACTTGGGTTTGACAAGAAGAAATGGTTCCTAATGATGAGAGCTGTCCAGAGGAAGAATGGGGAGACTGTTTCTGGAGGTGACTGGCTCCCCATCAAAGTCTTCCCCCACCCACAGATTCTATTTAGTTTCTCCTGGTTAATCAGAAGGGACAAGTGCAGAGAGGAATGGTCTGGGGCTCTTTCAGTAACGTGCGTCTGTACAAAAGGTGGGTTAGTTATGTGCTGAGAGGGAAAGAGATGCCTTGTTAAAGGACATCTCCCTCTCTAGCATCTCAGGAACACTGGGCTTAAATAGGAAGGCAAAACCACATCAGCTAAATCCAACCATGGCGCAAGAGTAAATAAGACAGCGGCTCGAAGGCATTTTGCGCCCAAATCCAAGTCCTCAGGGCACCAGCCCGGGCTCTGAGAAAGGGAAACATACTTGGAACATCTTGGATTCATCTGTCTAGACTCCAGATTTATCCAAACGCATAAGCCCTGATAATCCTCATAGCCCCACGCTGGGCCTGTCTCTGCCAATCCCTTGTGGTGAACCGCCCTTTGGCCCGGGGGCTGCAGCCAAAAGTGACAGGCTTGTCCCCAAGCCTCAGGGCCACAAAGCACTGACTGCTCCCGCCGCCCCTTCTCTGAGCATCGAGGGAGGTCAAGCCCCTGAGTCTCAAACCTTGATATATATGTGTGTGTGATTGTACATATATGTGTGTGTGTGTTTGTATATATGTATGTGTGATTGTACATCTATGTGTGTTTGTAGATATATTGTACAAAATATATCTACAAACACACACACACATCCATGGTGTCGGTACCATTATAGCAACCACACCAAGTCAACCCTCAAGGTTCTGCCGGTCTCCGGATCACCCTCCGGCCCTGTGCCCACCTCTAGAAAGCCGCCGTGTGGGCGCCAGGAGCCGGGGCTGCCGTGCCGGAGCCCCTTCATCCCGCGCCATCCGAGGTATCGGACAAAGACCCGACGCTCGCTTTCCCAGGAGACACTCACCCTCCATGCGTGGCGCGCAGACGGGCATCTGGATGAGGTGAAGTCCAGACCTGAAAGGCACATGGCTCCCGTGAGGGAGCTCGGCAAGCCCCCGCCCCACGGCGGCCCTGAATGAGACCCGGCGGGCAGCTCACTGCAGCCGGACTGGGCGCGTGCTCGCCTAGTGCCGGAGGCCGGCGGGGGCTTCGCGGTGTGAGGCAGCCAAGGAGCTGGTACGCCTGCCCAGAGGAGGCTCAGACAGCGAGACTGCCCCAACAGGAAAGCTCCCGGCTTCCTGCCCCACGATGCACTGGGAGGAGGTCCAAGGAAAACGTTGGAAGGATCTGGAGACCTCCATCATCCCTGTGTCCAAAAGGGCTCGTTTGTCATTCTGGGCGACTAGAGTGGGCGCAGGCGGCCAGACCCAGGAGGGGTCCTTGGCAGGACTGGAGCGGGAAAGACCCACGGCAGCGATCCCCTGTGCATCTCATGACCTTCTCAGGACCAGACTGTCTTCTGTTTATCTGAGGGCAATAAAACTTGGTGGATGCGTCATGCAGCAAACTTTGGGGTTTAATAGTTGTAAGGAGAAGAGACAGAAAGGATGGGAGAGCAACAAAGGCAAAGTGGGGTGCAGCGTCATAAACTCTCCAAGCTAAACAACCACAGTCAACAACCGAGCATCTCCAGAGCGAGACGGCCGCCGGAAGAATGAATGCCGCCAGACCGGAGAACTTCTCTGAGAGGGGACGGGCCGCTGCTCGTTTGGAGAGAGCTGAGCCAACTCCTTAATGGTTGGCAACAGAGGACAGAGAAGGAGGGATTCAGAGATGGGGTGCACAGCACTGCGTTTGCCATCTAGGCCAGAACACTCAGACAGCAAGCTTAGTTTGACAGAACTGATGGGGAAATTCGGAAGCCGCTAAATGAAAAACAAGAGCTCCACAGCGCTTCCCACCAAGATAGTTGCTTTTTTCCAAGAAGACAGTGTTTGACTCCATCCAATGTAAAGTGCAAGCAAAGCTTAGAGAGATGTAGGATTCTTGGCTCAGTAAGAAGAGCAGGTGAGATTGTTTTACACTGACAGTAACAATCTAAAGCAAGTTTCTGATGCCCTGAAGCCTCTTTATGGGCCAAAGACTTTTAGTGAATCTCAGCTATTCCGTGCTAATGGAGCCACGTTGATTAGTGAGAAGGACCCGATCCTAGGGAGATGGTCAAACATTTCCCTGTGTTCTCCACAGACCATCGTCAGTCAAGGCTGAGGCCATTGACTGCTCACCTCAGGTTGAAGTCAGTCCTTCTCTATCCAAATTTCCGACCGAAGGAGAGGTTTTGAGGGCCATCATACCCCATTTTTGTGCCTGTGGCTGATTCTATTCCAGCTGAGAGTTACAAAGCAGGGGATCCACTGCTCTTACAAAAGTTGACTGAAATTTTCCAGGTTTTATGGCAAGAGGAGGTGAACTCTCAGGAGTTCAAGGATGTCTCCATTGTTCATCTCCATAGAGGAAAAGGAAAGAGATTATCCTGTCACGGGCACTTGGGGATGGGGAACTTCCCTCTCAGTCATTGCTGACAAGATTCTCACCAATCTTTCTTAATAGATTGATCCTTCCCCGGAAGATGCTCATTTACCTGAGAACCCGTGTGGCTCCAGAAAGAGTTAAGGAGTGATTAATATGGTGTTTGCTGCCCCCCAATCCAGGAGAAACAGCAGAACCAAGGTCTGTGTACAGTGTGTGTGGATCTGACCAAGATCTTTGATACTGTCAGTCATGAGGGCTCATGGACAATTATGGCAAAATTTGGTTGCTCAGAGAAGTTTATAAGTATTATATATCAGTTCCATGATGGCATGAGTGGATAATGGAAAATGGACAATGTTCCTGCATTTTCCCAGGCACCAGTGGAGTGAAGCAGGATTGTGCACTTGCTCCCATATTTTTAAGCATATTTTCAGCAAGGTTATTGGACACTTTCAATGAGGACAAATATGGTATTAAAGTCAGCTATCACACTGAAGGTAAATTATTTAATTAGAAAAGGCTACAAACTAAGACTAAAATGGAGGGACTGTTGGAGTGTGACTTTTGTAGATAATTGTGCATTCAATGCTGCCTCTGAAGCTGAGTTGCAATAAAATATGGGTTGATTCTCTTCTGCTTGTGCTAATTTTGGCCTAACAATTAATACCCAAGAAAACAAAGGTTCTCCTCTAGCAACCATTGACAACAGACGTAGAAGTTTTGAATATTGTAGACAAGTTCACTTACTTTGATAGTATACTTTCTTTTTCTTCTTCTTTTTCTTCTTTTATTTTTTTCATTTTAAAAAGCTTTTTATTTTCAAAACATATGCATGAATAATTTTTTAACATTGACCCTTGCATAGCCTTGTGGTTCAGATTTTCCCTTTCTTCCCTCCCTCTCCTAGATGGCAAACAATACTATATATGTTATTCATGTTAAAATTTATATTAAATCCAATATATGTAAACATATTTATACAATTCACTTGCTGCACAAGAAAAATTAAATCAAAAAGGAAAATAAAAGAGTAAGAAAACAAAATTCAAGCAAATAAGTACAAAAAGAGTGAAAATGCTATGTTGTGATCCATCCTCAGTTCCTACAGTCCTCTCTCTGGTTGCAGATGGCTCTCTTCATTACAAGGTCATTGGAAATGTTCTTAATCATCTCATTGTTGGAAAGAGCCACATCCATCAGAATTGATTATCTTATAAACTTGTCGCTACTGTGTACAATGACCTCCTGGTCCTGCTCATTTTCACTCAGCATCAGTTCCTCTAATTCTCTCCAGACTGCTCTGAAATCCTCCTGCTGGTCGTTTCTTACAGAACAATAATATTTCATAACATTCAAATACTACAATTTATTCAGCCATTTCCCAACTGATGGGCATCCACTCAATTTCCAATTTCTTGCCACTACACAAAGAGCTGCCACAGACATTTTTGCATATGTGGATCCCTTTCTGTCCTTTAAGATCTCTTTAGGATACAGGCCCAATAGAAACAGGCAGTACTTTCTAGAGATGTATACATAGATGATGAAGTTGACACCTATTGCTAGAGCTAATTTAGAGTTTACCAAACTGAAGGTCTACAGACCATTGGGCTCACCTCACTATTGTACGTCTGTGAAACTTGGACAGTCTACCAGTGTCTTGAGAGAAAATTCCATTTTAATTTTCTGAGGAAGATTCTGAAAATCACCTGGCACCTTCCAGACACTGAGAGCCTTTCTCAAGCCAAACTGCCAAACATTCATACTCTACTGCAGAGAGCCCAGCTCCATTGGCCACTTTGTTCAAATGTCAAACATAGATTTATCTCAAGACCATTTTATGGAGAATTCACACAACCAAGCACTCACATGGAGGTCAGAAGACATGATACCAGGACATTCTTTAAAGAACTTTGGAAATGATCGAGTGAGGTGGAAGACAATGGCCTAGGACTGCCCAGCCTGCAGCACTGTGCTCTATGAGCAGAACTGAAGCCGTTCAAAAGAAACTGAGGGTACACAAATTTAGAGGGTCTACTTCAATGTTCACATGGACTATTTGTGCCCAACCCTTGGTAGAGCTTCCTGAGCTCATATTGGTCTGATCAGCCACAGTTGGGCACATTATCTTGATCCCAGAATAGTGATCTTTTTCAAGATGAAGGACAGCAACCAAGCCTGTACTAGGTGGGCATTGCACTAAAACTTGGGAATACAGTGGAAAGCATCGAGAATGTTATACTTTAATAGGGAGACAATATTTATAAATGTAGACACTAATTTCTCCAATGGGCCAGGGCAAGGTCTCAAACTGAACTTTGAATGTTGGGAAATGAAGTCTTAGACAAGCAGCTTTTTCTTATGAGCCTGAAAGGGAATGAAACTATCTGAATGAAGTCAGAAAGACCAAAGTTTGACTCCTGCCTGTGAATCAAGATTTCTTTAAGATTCAGTTAATTCTTTTATTAAGGAAGACACTGTGTGTTAAGTGTTTTGCAAATTTGAAGTGTCACATAACAGTAATTATTATTACTATTTTTTAATTATTATTGCCAGAAGTGTAGTTTTTGTCACGGCAGAACTTTGGAACTGGAACTGTGATATAAGAAAGGGGAGCAGCTGGTAGCACTAGCTGAGGATAGTACAATGGCAGAGATTATTAAAGGGAGAAACAGAGACAGACAGATTTTGAGAGACAAAGGAGATATAGAAAGGAATAGAGAAGAAAGAGAAAAGAGAAATAGAGAGAAAGAGGCAGAGGTAGAGAAAGAAAAAGTGAAACAAAGAGAAAGAGATCCAGAGACACAGACAGACATACAGAGATAGAAAAGGAAGACAAGGGCAAGAGAGAGATAGAGACAGACAGACAGACAGACAGAGACAAAGAAACAAAGGGAGAGAGATAGAGAAACAGAGTGCAAAAGAGAGAAAGACACAGAGACAAAAAGAGAGAGAGAGAGAGAGCTAGAGAAGGAAGAGAGAAAGAAAAGCCAAGTATTGCATGCTTGGTTCTATGGCTAAACTTCCACTCATGCAGAAACACCTCTGTGGGTGATGACTGGAACACATTAGAAACTACTGACTGTATCACTAGAAAGTCACTGACTGTGACTATTTTTCGAGGGCTGCAAAAAGTTTAACTTCTCTGAACCCCTCCTCTCTCACTAATGGGAACTTTCTTCTCTCTTTTTCTTTGTTTCTGTTTCTTAAGTTTGTTATTCAAGAACTCTGACTAACCATACCTTCTTTGTGATGATTTTGCATATGTATTAAATCCGATCAGTAGAGAAGGATGGAGGATGCCAGTAGAATCGCCAGCTGCTGGTAACAGCAGGAAATACAAATAATGTTAAAAGGGACAAAGATCTAGACCTTGGTCTAAAATAGTTGTATTTCATCTAGATTTGGGGCTCTGAAGAAAAGATAAAACAATCTTTAATTTAGATTATTAATTATGTTTTATAAACTTCCCCAAAGGCACAGTAAATTGGGATCTCAATTTTTTCCCCTTCCTTCTATCCCCAGTTAATAGGTAATAATAACAAAAGCCGCATCTATATTGTGCTTAAAAATTCATAGGGTGCTTTACAAATATTATCTCATTTGGTTCTTCCAAAGGCCTTGGGAAGGAGGTGCTATTGTCATCTACATTTTACACTTGAGGAAATTGAGGCAGTGACTTGCCCAAGGTCACATAATGACCGAGGTTAGATTTGAACACAAGTCTTTCTGACTCTGGGACCAGTATCGTAATCACGTTACAAACTAGCTGCCCAGGCAGCCACCAGGTAGCCAAGGTGGGGGTCAGAGAGAGGGAGGAGTATCTGCTCTCACTCACTCTTTCCTTGCCACTCCCCACTGTGGAGAGCCCCAGACAGTGGGGGAACTCTCGGTGAGGAATAAGACCCCCTCAGCCCAGACAATGGTCTTACAATGTCTGGTTCAGCTCTCATCTCCCCTTGGGGGCGTCTCAGCCTTCCTGAGAAGTCAGGGATGTGTGACAACTTCTGTTCTATTTGAAGCTGAGATACTTGCAGTCAAGATGCATTTACATATTAATATCAGGGTGCTTATAGTTAGCACATGCTCAGTGTGCTGTGGTGATGTAATGGTACTAAGATGTGTAGGGGCTGAGAGAACTTGAAATGAACAGACTCCATCTCTGACCATCCTCATGGGTCCCTGCTTCTTCACTCCTTCACTAAGACCAAGCACTTAGGCTGGTCCGGAAGCCTCCAGGGAGCTAGTCCAGATGGTACAATTTGGCACCCCAACTTGGGGCTCTAGAAAGCACACGACATTTTGGTGCCCAGTGTGGGGCTCTAAAAGTATAGTGCATTTTGATGCTCCAATGGGGGCTCTAGAAAGCACACTACACCCCACTCCTTTATTTTCCACTGGACCCACTGAGAAGGGAAAGGGATGGTTTGGGGAGTGGCCAAATCCCAAAATTCCACAAGTGGGGACCACTCCCTCATCTTTATTATAAAGCCAACCTGCTGTGAGAGCCCCCGGTGGTTATAAATACAAAATGAAGACTAGCTAACTTCCAGAGGGAGGGCACCAGTGGTTGGGGAGGGAAGACCATCTGGAATGGGGTCATGCTGAAGGTGCCATATTGGAATGGAAGCTCCTTGAGGGCAGGGACCGGTTTTTCCTTTTTTGTATCCTTGCTCTTAGCATGGCATCTGGTATATAGTAGATGCTTAATAAATGCTAGCTGATGGATACTGGAACTGAATCTCGAGGGAATCCCCAAATTCTAAGAAGCAGAAGTAAGGCACTTTCTATCTAGTTTCCTTCAGCTCCCAACGAAGGTTTTTCCTTCTATAAGAAGCTTTTCCCCACTCACCCACCTCCTTAATACTAGTGCCTTTCCTCTATTGATTATGCCCAATTTAACCTGCATAAAACTTGTTCATTCATATTTGTTTGTTTCTTGTCTGTCCCATTAGTTTGTAAGCTCCTTGAGGGCTGGGACTGCCTTCAATTTAAAGACTTTTATTGGGCCTACTATGTGCTTATTACTGATTGAGTGACCTTTTGCTAACTATTGTACTAGAACAACATATAGACTCTTCAACTTGCCCTTGAAACCTGTGCCCATTGACTGTTCCAGCCTTATTTCATGTCACTCTACCACATATTTTATGTTTGGGTCATAACAGACTACTTGCTCTTTCCTGAGCTCAATACCCCATCTCTCACCTCCAAGCTTTTGTTCAAATTCTTTTCTGTGTCTGGAATCCCTCTCCAAATCCTCTTCATCTTTGAAGACTTAACTCAGGTCCACCTCCTCTGCTGGCCTTTATTTATTCCCCCAGGGGCTTCCCTCAAATAGTTTTATAATGATTTATTTCTAAGTTTCCTCAGAACAAGGACTTTCTCTCTCTCCTTCCCTCCTTTCTTTTTTCTTTCTTTTCCCTTTCTTCCTTCCTTCCCTCCCTCTTTCCTTCCTTCCTTTCTCTCTCTCCCCTCCTCTAGTGAATAAATGTTTGCTGAGAAGTTAAGTGCCCCAGCTCATAGCAGGCAATTTAAATCTGGTCTCCCATGCTTACTAATCATGTGACCCTGGGTAATTGACTTCATCTATTTGCTTTAGTTTCCCCATCTGTAAAATGGAGATAATAATAGCACTTTCTCCCAAGATTGTTGTGAGAATTCAATAAGATGAAGGCACTGTATAAATGCTAGCCATTATTACAATTATCAGAAAGCGAAAAGCTAGCCTGGGTGCAGAAGTACCTCTATTGATAAAGTCTGATTGCCCTTTTCCTTTAATGCTGTCCTGGATTAACCCAGCTCTCAATATTCTAGTTTTCTGTTGAACAAGCCCTGGAGGTTCAGCCCATATTAATTATCTGCACCCTGTATCAGCCTGCAAAGTTTATTAATGTCTTCCCTCTTCCGGGCAACATAAAAAATGCAGATGTTTGCAGTTTAAATATAGCATTTTGCCTACCACTGCTGAACCTGCAGGACAGTAGGTAAACCACAGCTGGCCTCCCTCCTCCCTCCAGGGCATTTCAGCATGAAGGATCCCAGAGGGCAGGGATGGAGCTGTACAGGAATGAGCTAGGGGGTGGGCATGGGGAAGAAGAACTGCGCATTAGCCTGCGACTTTGCCAGCCAAGCCCCATAGGTTGGCCATCTTCAAGGCTAATAGCCCGTACCTTCCAGTGTCATCACAAGGCTCCAGTGCAGTAATATCTGTACAGTGCAAACCTTCAAGTGCTAGAGAGGCTAGTTATTGTTAATAACAATTAGATTAATTTATTATTTGGTCGTGATAATATTCTATTTTATATAATTATATTAATGGTATTATAATAATAGCTAATACTTAAATGATGCTTTAATGTTTGTAAAGTGCTTTATCTATTATTATTAGCTATTATCTCATTTGATCCTCATAACTCTAGGAGAAAGCTGCTGTTATTATCTCCATTTACAGATGCGTAAACTGAGGCACAGAGAAGCCGGGGCAGAATCCAATCTTACAGCTTCCTGACTCTGCGTCCAGCACTCTATACATTTAGATGCTTCTAAAGAAACATAGAATTCCTCTCAGAGGTCAGGAGGATACATATTCTTGCAGGAAAGATAGTGTAATGACTATGGAATACTCGGAAGAGCAGGAAGGCCAGTTTGGCTGGCCCACAGAATAGTGCATGAGGGGCAGAAAGGTGCAATAAGCCTGGAAAGGTACATCGTAAGTTTTCACTGCCAAACCGTAGTGTGCAGTTTGTGTCTGAGGGAGGAGGGAGCCACTGGTTTTCTGAGGAGGGGAGTGATCTGCACATCTGTAATTTAGGAAGATCACTAGTTAATAAAAATAATAAAGTTAATATAAAATCATTTGAGAGAACTACCTGGGGGAATAGGTAAAGCTGGGTAGACAAAGACTTTTTACTCCATTCTTAAACAACCCCAGTGGCATACTAATGAGATGTGTGTGATTGGCAAGACAGCTTCTCGAACCTTAGAATCAGATTGGACATGGCCATCCTCATTTTCACACAGAATTTGCTCTTTATCACAGCCGCCGCTGAAAACCCAGCTTCCCGGAGCTCTGAGTCAAGAAGAAGAGAAGTAGAGCCAAAAGAAAGAATGAACAAAAATATATCTGGAGCCTTCAAAGATATCACTGAGAGGAAAAAATATGGGGAGATGTCAACCTGAAGCTCTTCACTCATTGGTCTTCACTTGCCATATTGTGACAGATGTCATCAGGGTATTTATACTGAGCATTTCTACTATTGCATCAATTTCAGAAAAATGAACAAATTTGAAAGACTTATGAACTGATCAAAGCCCAACAGAGATTCCAGGGGATCGATGGTGAAGAATGCTCTCCATCACCTGACCTAAACATGTAGAATATGACACGTTTCTAGTCATGACCAATAGAGAAATTTGTTTTGCTTGATTCTATTTACTTATTTTTAAATTTTTTCTTTTTCTTTACCAGTGGAGAAGAGATGGAAAAAATAACTATTTAATAGTTGAATTTTTTTAATTAAAAAAAAACGTGTCCAGAAGAATATTTATCTCATTCATACCTTCTGGTCCTTCTCTCTAATGAAGCTGGCATTTAATTGAGATGTACAACTGTCAAAGGAAGTGAGTCAGTCAGGCAGAAAGGACGAGACAGCAGACAGATGGACCCCTAGAATGAGCAGATTAGAGGAAGGCCCTGTGACTGATGAGGAAGGCAGAGAATGACAGTGGGGTCTACATCACTAGAAGGCAGGTGACATGGGTGTTGAGTGGAAGTGTGCCAGGGACCATCCCACGGGCAGAGCACATCTGATACAGAGCCTACACGGAAGAGGATGGAAGCCATTTTTAGGATAATTTTGATGATGCATTATGAATCATTGAAACTCAGAGACTTTGGAATATATATAGACACTCTGTACCTGGATCTGTTCTGCCAACACTATGGCAGGTAAAATTAAGACAACTCTGAGGTACCACCACACACCTCTCAGATGAGGTAAGATGACAGGAAAAGATGGGGATGTGGGAAAACTGGGACACTGATACATTGTTGGTGGAGTTGTGAACTGCTACAACCATTCTGAAGCCCAAAGGGCTGTAAAACTGTGCACACCCTTTGTTCCAGCAGTGTCTCTACTGGGTCCGTATCCCAAAGAGATCTTAAAGGAAGGAAAGGGACCCACATGTGCAAAAATGTTTGTGGCAAGAAACTGGAAACTGAGTGGATGCCCATCGGTTATAGAATGGCTGAATAAGTTATGGCACATGAATATCATGGAATATTATTGTTCTGTAAGAAAGGATCAGCAGGATGATTTCAGAAAGTCCTGGAGAGACTGACAGGAACTGATACCAAGTGAAATAAGCAGAACCAGGAGATCATTGTACACGGCAACAGGACGATTATGCAATGATCAATTCTGATGGATGTGACTCTTTTCAACATTGAGGTGATTTAAGGCAATTCCAGTAGACTTGTGATGGGGAGAGCCATCTGCATCCAAAGAGAGAACTACGGACACCGAATATGGAGCAAAGCATATTATTTTCACCTTTTTGTTGTCGTTGCTTGTTTGCTTATTTTTTCTTTCATTTTTTATCCTTTTGATATGATTTTTCTTACATAGCATGATGATTATGGAAATATGTTTAGAAGAATTACACACGTTTGGCCCCCAAAACATGGCAGACAGCAGCCTCTTTGACCTGCTGCATTCATAGTTAGAGCTGGGATTGGCTTCCAGTGGACTGGTCCAGGTCTGTCTCTCTCACTTGTCTGTCTGTCTGTCTCTCTCTCTCTCTCTCTCTCTCTCTCTCTCTCTCTCTCTCTCTCTCTCATTCCTTTTGTTCAAAGCATCAAGTGAGAGGCATTGTTCTAAGGGAGAGACCTAAGACTTTTTCCCCCAAGAAGACTGACCTTGGTTTGGTATTTGTTCTTTTGTTTTAGGTGAGATGAACCCGAAGGCTCGGACCTTACGACCCTGTGAGTTTTGAAAGGTCAGGGAAGTAAACCTTCAGACGGCAGAGTTTCTGGCCAGGAATCTGGGAGTGGAGTTCCTGCTGGATTTTACAGACATCCCATCGCTGTTGGTCTGGGGAGCAAAGAGATTGTGAGTGATTTGGGGGCCAAGGGCAAGCTGAGGATTCAAAAGTAGCACTGTAATATTTGAGCATGAACTTGGTGAGATCAGTGTTATGCTCTAAAGGGAAAGTGCATCCCTGAGGGTTGGGGTGGATTTTTGTAATTCTGTTTTCACTATATCTCTTTATAAACGTTAATTGATGGTAATTGATTAAATGGAACTAGGGCATCGGTCAGTGGTGGCTAACAGTAGGGGAAAACAACGTGGAAAGAGTTTGAGTTGATTCAGGTCAACTAGTCAAGCATTTATTAAGCACCAGAATGTGCCTGGCACTGTGCTAAATCCCAGAGATTCAAAAAAAGAGCAGAAATAAGCTCTGCTCTCCAGGAGGATACAGTCTAATGGAAGAAGACAATATGCTAAAACAATGTACAAACAAGGCATATGTTGGAGATAATAGAAGGAGAAGCACTCGCCTTAAGGAGAACCAGGAAGGTAGGTTTAGCTGGGATGTGACAAAAATCAGAGAAGCCACTGAGAGCAGAGATGAGGAGAGAAGGATTCCTAGGTCTGGGAGAGCTACAGAAAATGCATGGAGTTCCCCAATTCTTCGGGGCACCCCTAAAATTCTGAGTGGGGAGGGATGTAGCCGGGCAGGCTCAGCTAGGCTGAGCAGAGAGTATTTCTACAGAAGCAAGAGAGGAACATGGAAGCAAACTCTTGTTTTCTCTGGAGGTCAAAGTCATTGCATTGGAATGGTCTGTGAGGGTAGGACTAGGAGCTTAAGGGGAGGAATTCTGGACACCTGAGTCCTAGCTCCCTGACTGCGACTTTGGGCCAATCACTTCTCAATTGTCACCTTTATAAAATGTTGATCCCTGAGGATCCTTCCAGCTTTAGATCTGGAATCCTATGGCTTGGCTGGTTGGGTGACTTTAGGTGGATCCTCAGTTTCTTCATCTGCAAAAGTCATAATATCTAAGATATCCTCCCAGCTCTGGCTCTATCCTCTGGCCATCTGCCTCCTTAGATTCCCTATAGCACGGCTTCTTAAACTTTTTCCACTCATGACCCCTTTTTACCCAGGACATTTTTATGTGAGTATACAGGCATATAAAATAGGTAAAAAAAAAAAAATCAAACATTTACTGATAATAAATCATAATTTCACAACTCCCCTTTCAATGACAAGACCCATATGGGATTTAAGAAGCTGGGTCCTGTAGCACTAACATCCTGTGAGTTAAGTTCAAAGAGGAGAATTCTTGTGGGGACAAGGGGGAGGTTGTCCAGTAACTGTCCAGGTTCCCCTACTCGTCCCCAGATCCGAGACAGTCCTGAGGAATATTGAGCCCGTGAGTAGCACCTTATCCAAGGAAGGTTTTTTTTTTTTGGGGGGGGAGACGTGCTTTTAAAGTTGTTGCAGTCGAGAGCCATTAGCTGCCACGCAGCAGACTGGGAAGTCGAGCTCAGTTTTATAGGAATCTCTTTCCTCCAGACGAGCATGTCTCCAGAAATGAAAGCCAAACACTATTAAATCGTAAAATTAAAAAAAAATCTCAGGACATGAGCTTTGATGTGTCCCCTCCTCTGTAATGGGAGAAGCTTCCTGGTCTTGGGGTGAGTCCAATGGAAAAGGAAAATAAGGGTTGGGGCTGCTACCAACAGTGTTCAATGGCTCCAGCTTTGACCGACTCCAAGGGAATCTGGTCGCTTCCTTAGGATAATATATATATATATATATATATATATATATATATATATATATATATATATATATATATATATATATATATATATATATATATGTATGTATTTGCAGGGCCCCTTGATATTATAAGGGATAATTTTTGGGAGGCACCAAAGGGAGGGATGCATTGGGGAACACAAGTCCTGGAAAAAGGAAAGATATCGATATATTATTGCAGTTAAAAGGAAGCAATCTCTATCTTCAGTGTTTACATCAATTGGGGTGGGGTGGGAGAATTATATGGGCACAGATAAAGAAATCCAACATAAAAAGAAATCCAACATAAATGCAGAATACTTTGGGCATGGGCTTGGGAAGGAGAGCCTTCATCGCTGGGGAAGGGAAGTGGCCTTCCTTTTCCCATCTGCCCCTTTTAGCTGTTCTCTTTTTCTATTGGAATATAAGCTTCCTCAGAGCAGGCACAGTTTTGTTTAGGTTTATATAGTGCCTGGAATATAGTAAACATTTGATAAATGGTCTCTCTTGCCTCATTTCTCTATCCTCTCGTTCCCATCTTTTGTCTCTCGTTCCCATCTTCCTTCTGTCTGTCTGTCTGTCTGTCTCTTTCTCTCTCTCTCTGTGTCTCCCTTCTTCCTTCTCTCTGTCTCTGTCTCTATCTCTGTCTCTCTCTCTCTTTCTCTGTGTCTCTCAGTCTCTCTCTCGCTCTGTGAGTGTGTGTGTGTGTCTCCCTTCTTCCTTCTCTCTGTCTCTGTCTCTGTCTCTCTCTCTGTGTCTCTCAGTCTCTGTCTCTCTCTCTATCTGTCTCTCTCTGTGTCTCCCTTCTTCCTTCTTCCTTCTCTCTGTCTCTGTCTCTCTCTCGCTCTGTGTGTGTGTGTGTGTGTGTGTCCCTTCTCTTCTTCCTTCTCTCTTGTCTCTTTCTTCTGTCTCTCTGTCTGTGTGTGTGTGTGTGTGTCTTCCTCCTTCCTTCTCTCTGTCTCTCTGTCTCTCTCTCTCTGTCTCTCTTTCTCTCTCTCTGTGTCTCTCAGTCTCTCTCTGTCTCTCTCTCGCTCTGTGAGTGTGTGTGTGTGTGTCTTCCTTCTTCCTTCTCTCTGTCTCTGTCTCTATCTCTGTCTCTCTCTCTGTGTGTCTCTCAATCTCTCTGTCTCTCTCTCTATCTGTCTCTCTCTGTGTCTCCCTTCTTCCTTCTTCCTTCTCTCTGTCTCTGTCTCTCTCTCGCTCTGTGTGTGTGTGTGTGTGTGTGTCCCTTCTTCTTCCTTCTCTCTTGTCTCTTTCTTCTGTCTCTCTGTCTGTGTGTGTGTGTGTCTCCCTTCTTCCTTCTCTCTGTCTCTCTCTGTCTGTCTGTCTCTCTCTGTGTGTGTGTGTGTGTGTGTGCGCGTGTGTGTGTCTCCCTTCTTCCTTCTGTCTGTCTCTCTCTGTCTCTCTGTCTGTGTGTGTGTGTGTGTGTGCGCGCGCGTGTGTGTGTCTCTCAATCTCTCTGTCTCTCTGTCTGTCTGTCTCTCTCTGTCTGTCTGTCTCTCTCTGTCTGTCTGTCTCTCTCTCTCTCTGTGTGTCTCTCAATCTCTCTGTCTCTCTCTCTATCTGTCTCTCTCTGTGTCTCCCTTCTTCCTTCTTCCTTCTCTCTGTCTCTGTCTCTCTCTCGCTCTGTGTGTGTGTGTGTGTGTGTGTCCCTTCTTCTTCCTTCTCTCTTGTCTCTTTCTTCTGTCTCTCTGTCTGTGTGTGTGTGTGTCTCCCTTCTTCCTTCTCTCTGTCTCTCTCTCTCTGTCTCTCTGTCTGTGTGTGTGTGTGTGTGTGCGCGCGCGTGTGTGTGTCTCCCTTCTTCCTTCTGTCTGTCTTTCTCTGTCTCTCTGTCTGTGTGTGTGTGTGTGTGTGCGCGCGCGTGTGTGTGTCTCTCAATCTCTCTGTCTCTCTGTCTGTCTGTCTCTCTCTGTGTCTCCCTTCTTCTTCTGTCTGTCTGTCTGTCTCTCTCTCTCTGTGTCTCCCTTCTTTTTCCTTCTCTCTATCTCTCTTTCTTCTGTCTCTCTCTCTCTCTCTGATCTACCTGCCATTCTGTCATCTCTAGGCTAATTCATCCTGGGCAAAGATGCTTTGGAGCATTTGCCTAACAGGGATTCTTCCTAATTTCTGTCTCCTTGGCAGGCTGGGATCAACAGCTGCCCATTAGCTCTCTTCAAAATAAGCTCCTTTGCCTTGGGCTTAAACGCTATCCAAGTAGCCCCTGTATGACAGAGAAGGGAAAGCGTGAAAGCAATCTGTTTAAGCTGAACCGAGAGACTACCGCCCCTGTTCTACCTCTCAGCAGAAGGCCAGGACGAGCCATTCTCTCACTCTGTGGGAATTGTAAGCCACAATGTGAGCAAGGTCTCCTCTGAGCTTCTCTGTTAGCTCCGGGCTGAGATAAAGGCTTCAGCTCCTTCCCCATCACAGACCTCACCATGAAACATCAAGGAAGAGGACAGCTGGGCCCTGTCCCATAGCTCCAGCCATCTCCCGTGACACTGAGCAGCTTCATGACAGTCTCAGGATGAGGAACCTGAAAGGTTATCCTCCCTCACCTCCACTTAAGGGATCTAGAGCGTTTAGCTTGCTGGCCCTCCTCTCCATCACAAATGACGCCCTAATTCAGGCCCCCAGCCCCTCTGTTAAGAGTCTGCTCAAAGCTTTTTCTGCCTCCAGTCTCTCCCTCTCCCTAGTGATGTCTCCCAAGTTCAGACGCTGTCACTCTCCCCTGACCAGAAGCCCAGGGAGTCCCTATTACCTCTAAGACCCCATACAAAGCCCAGTTTGGCTTGGAGAGCGCTTCTCATTCTGACTCCACACCTGCCTTTCCGATGCATCCCAGTGCTCCCCTCGCACACTCTCACCAGTCTCACATGTGGCTCCAAGAAGTTACAGCACAAACTTTTGGGAAATGGGCCAAACCAGGTTGGGGGTAACCAGGGGTCTCAGACCCTGTGTGAGCTGGGGGGGGGTCCACCCTAAGCAGATGAAAATGTCCTCTGAGGAGGGGGATGAGAACCATTTATTCCAAAGGCCAACTGCACCTCGAGTCAGCCCCAGTCATCTCGACTGTCCTGCCACTGGGCAGGAACGACTCTGGAAGAGAGAATGAGGCTACCCCCTCTCTCCCCATTCCTGCTGTTCTGCACGTGAGCCACTCCATCTCCAGACTTTGGGCATTTTCACAAGCTGTTCCCCATGCCTCAAATGCCCCATCTCTCCCTCCTGGCTCTCTGGCTTTTTGAGAGTCCTACCAAAATCTCATGTTCTGCAGGAAGCCTTTCCTGATCCCCCATCTCCTAATGCATGTACCTTTCCTCTATAGATTATTTCCTATTTATCCTGTCTCTATGCTGCTTGCATATTCTCTACTCCATTAAGATGGGAACTCCTTGGGGGCAGGGACTGGATTTTGCCTTTCTTTGTACTCAGTGCAGTGCCTGATACATTAGGTACTCAATAAATGCTTATTCATTGATTGACTTTAAGTAACGATACCAATTTGTCCATCTGAGGTATATGGTCGGAATAGATTTGCACAAATAAAATCTGCTCTCAGCTCCCATCCGACCTCAGCTTTTCCTTCTATTGGCCATATTTTAATGATCCCTATGTGGTTTCCCCTTGCAAGATCAGATGGAACATATCTAACTCCTTATTATGTTTTGTTTCTGGCATAGGATAGTGATAAATAATACATACACAATCATAATACATAATGAAACAGTTTGATCCCTAAGATGGCAGAATGAGTGCTAATTAGCTTTGGGAGAGGGAATTCTTCACTGAAAGTTCTTTACAGTAATGAAATCACAGATCCAATAAAAATGAATGAATAAACAAATAAATGAAATGAATGAGTAAATAGCTGGATTAAAAAAACAAACAAATAGGTAAATGAATAAATAAAATGAATGAATGAATAGCAAATAGATAAATGAATAAATAAATGGGTGAATGAATAAACAGGTAATCAAATGAATGGATAGGAATAGATAGAGAAATGGATGAGACACCCATTAAATGTCTGGGTGCCCTTGGCCTCTTCCAGGTCTAATCATCTCCAAGATTAAATAGGTGCTTCAAATGCAGGAATTCTGGGAAAGATACAGTTCAATGTGCTCAGCCCTCCATTGCTATACCTACCTTTTATCCCTACACAAAGGAATAAAAACAAAACTTTCAACTGATGTTTAACTCAGGCACCCAATTGATTTTAATATTCCCAAGAGATGGGAGGCTAAATACACCTGGATTCAAATCCTGCCTCACATAATTCATAACTGGGTGACTCTGGACAAATCATTTCATTCTGCCTTCCTTCTGTAAAATCCATCTGTAAAATAGCAATGATGGTAGTGTCTACCTTTCGGGGTGTTTGTAAGGATAAATGACATTTTTAGTGCCCTGAAGCACAAAGAGCATGAACTGGGCTGATGTTTTTAGAGTTCTGCGGCTGTAGGAACTCCTCTTCTCCTCCCCTTCCCTCCCCCCATCCCAACTCTTTATCTGTAGCAGAGGGATTGAGACAAAAGCACTTTTGATATGGAGAGAAAATATCTCTGCCACGGCTTCCATCTTGTGCTTAGCATCTAATCAACCTTCAATCATTAACTGATGCTTCTTCATTCATTCACTCATTGAATCCCTCTGCCTCTAAACTTACCTTGGTTCAGCCATCCTGACCCATTTTCAGGTACTGAAAGCTAAGTCCTAGCACCTACCCATCTCTTTCCAGCATCTCTTCTCTCTCTTGCTACTGAATCTCCCCAGCATTCATTGCCCACTTCCTCTCCTCATTCCCATTAGCAGCTCAAACCCCGATGCCATGGAAACAGGAGGTCAGACGCAGCTCGAAGGGCATGACGTCCAAACCCATGGCCAGTACCATGGAAGGCACTCTCCTTGTGGAATCACATTGAAACAAAGCCTTCGAGGCACTTTCAGAAATGGCTTGTTTTAATTTCTGGAATCAAGGGCAAGGTAGATCAGAACTCCCCATGGAAGTGTTCCCCCACCAAACAAAAGGCGATCCTTGGAACCTCAGGGCTACCTGCCCAGAAGCCCCATAATGGGTAGGTAGGACCCATGGACCTCAGGTCCCACTCTGTAACTTGAGGAGGCTGGAGTAGATGGCTCAAGGTCCCTGCTTTCCAGCCAGAGATTTCTGATTCCATGAATAATTCCAAACAGAGCCCTCTTTAGTTCTCTAGTTCTCATAGCTCCAGGGATAGTCAGAAAGGAAATGAGATGTGCCCTAGGTGATGGAATACTCTGGTTTCTTTGAAGTGAAACCTCCTGAGAGTGGCTGAGAAGGGATGGAGATTCAGATCTCTAGGTTCTGCAGTCCTAAGGGCACCAGAGGAGTGTGGAAAATAAAGGAGTGGTGGGTGGGGGAAGGGAAGGACTAAGAGCCAGGGGATTTTCTTCATGTGCTCATAAACCCTGATGATGGTAAGACTGAGTTGACATTTATTTAACTTCACTAAGAGGTGGGAGCCCAGCAACATCATAGCCCTGGAGAGGAAGGAAGGTTCTTCTGAGGCTAGGAGAGTTCACACAAATTGGGAGTGGAATGACTAGGCTTTGGACCAGCTCACCTGGCTCTCTAGTCCCTTAAGAGCAATGAGGGGTTGGGAGTGGATCTGTGATTTCATTGGTATTAGGAACTCCAGTGGAAACCATCCTTCCACCAATGCAAGTCACCTTTTCTGCAGCTTTTAGTCTTAGAGATTCTCCTAGAGCAGGAACAGATGAAGTGACTTCCCCAGTGTCACAAAACTAGTATCTGAGGCTGAATTTGTATTCAGAGCTTTCCAATTCCAGATCCAGAGATCTATCCACTGCACTACCTAGATACTGATCCATAATAATAATAATAATAATAATAATAATAATAATAATAATAATAATAATAACAACAATCTCAGTTACCTGCTCTATGCTGATACTGCAGGAGATATGAATTCAACAATTAAATTCAAAGTCATAGATTTCAGAGCTCACATGGGTCTTAAAGACCCATTTTAATTTAATGCAACCTCTTCTTTTCCCAAATGAATAAACTGAGGTCTGGAGAGATTGTGACTGATAGGAGGTCAAGCATTTTCAGGAGAACATTTACTGGCTATTTCTCAGCCCTCTAGAATATGAGTCCCATTTACCTCTGAAGATGGGTCTCATATTGCTGCCCAACCTACCCAACTGGCTAATGCGTGGTATCAGCCACCCCCAAACTGGGCACTCCCTGCCTCTCTACAAGGCTCTCTACAAGCTTGGAATGCCTCCCTATCCCCCGACCTCCTCATCTCTGCCTCTAAGAATCCTTCACAGTATGGCTCAGCCGTCCCTTCATTTTTTTTCATAATAATAGCTTTTTATTATCAAAATACATGCAAAGATAGTTTTCAACATTTATCATGTAGATGTAGATGTGTCAGGGGTCCTCAAACTACAGCCCGCAGGCCAGATGCAGCGGCTGAGGACATTTATTTCCCCTCCCCCAGGGCTATGAAGTTTCTTTATTTAAAGGCCCACAAAACAAAGTTTTTGTTTTTACCATAGTCCGGCCCTCCAACGGTCTGAGGGACAGTGCACTGGCCCCCTATTTAAAGAGTCTGAGGACCTCTGATGTAGATTCATCATGTAGAAGATGCCCCTTCTACAAAAGCCTTTTCTGATCTTTCTACTTCTCCTTCTTCATATGATCTTGCACCTGCTAACTTATATAATGTTTATCAAATGAGCTATTATAGGATATTCCAAAAATCTTGGGCAATTATAGCTCAAAATGTTCCTAAGATGTTTTGGAATGATCTATATGTGTAAAAGTACAGCTTTGCAAATGGTAGCAATTGCTATTACTGTTTACTTCTCTGTTTGTGACTGAACCTTTTTAGAGTAAAAACCCTCTGAAAGCAGGGACTTTCCTTGTACAAGGAAAGGGCTTAATAAAAACTCACCAAATTAAATTGAGTAGAACAATTGCTAAATTGTCAGCGGATGCTGCATCAGGGAAGGGCTCTGCCTACAGGTGGTTCTAAACAGGCCGAGGGTGATTAAATACTCAGTGAGGGACAGAGTCAGGAGGGACCCTAGAATTCTAAGGAGGGAGGGCTCTCCTGGGCTGGGACCCCTGGAGATGGCTTCATGCTGGCAAGCAGGTCCCCTTCTTCATGGGCTTTGGGGTTCAGAATGGCTTGTTTTTATGCTACTTCTTGGATGTTCAGATTTCTCAGTTTCATCTTCCCTGCATCTTGAATCTGGAAAGGCCCTGCGATCTATCCCCTAGCTCTGCGGTCTATCCCTCAGCTCTGCGGTCTATCCCCTAGTTCTGAGGTCTATCCCCTAGCTCTGTAGTCTATCCCCTAGCTCTGCGGTCTATCCTCTACCTCTGTGGTCTATCCCCTAGCTCTGCGGTCTATCCCCTAGCTCTGTAAAACACGGCAGAAGTGGCCATTCAGCTTTAGATCTCCCAGGAAGGGGAGGTGCCCTTCTGTTAGGGAGCTCTAGCTGATGGGTGCTTTCGCCTGATTTCTGTCTCTGAAAAGTCAGCCCAATTTGCTTCATTCTGTGTTCTGGGAACAGGTGGTTCACAGGATGAGTAACAGAGGCAGACAAACCCTGTAGTTGGAGAGCTGGGTGTGGAATGGGGAAACCTAGATTTGAAGTCTGCCTAGAATCAGATGAAATTCTGGTGCTTCTACATCACCTGTAGCTTGGTGAGCCAATTAGTTTGAGAACTGTTTCTAGTCTGATCTAGACGGAAAGCCTGGTAGGGACTCCTAGGGGCCATCTCCAGTTGTACTGATCTATATCTGCCCACAGGGCCCAGAAGGTTCTGGAGGAGAGAGGGAGGCAGGGGACCTTGCACTGCCCTCCCTCACTTAAATCCAATTCACTTGCATGTCATGTCACCTCCTCCCTGACGTCGTGGTGGAGAACAGACTTCAAAAACTGAAACACTATGGATTTTTGCATTCAGTAGGTGATTAATAAATATTTAACTCAGGGCAGCTAGGTGGTGCAGTGGATAGAGCACCAGCCCTGAAGTCAGGAGGAGCTGAGTTCAAATACAGCCTCAGATCCTTAGTGACTGTGCCATCCTGGCCAAGTCCTATTAATCTCAAACAGAGCTTCCAGAACTATTTTTTATGTGGGATGGCTCTCTAGGAGGGAGAGGGAGGCGGGGATCTATACGGGTCATAACTATGATGATGTGAAAAACAATTGGCATCCATAAAAACTCATTTAAAATTCCTACTTTCCTACCTCCTGGACCCATCCCATTCTCGCCACTCATGCCATGGTGGCCCCACTTAACTGGATTGCTGATACTGTCTTCTCATTGGCTCTCCCTCCCCATGCTGATTTTCCTAAATACTGGACTAACTACACTACTCTCCTGCTCAAGAGAATTCAATGGCTCCCTTTTGCTTCCAGAAGAAAAAAATAACTCCTGTTTGCATTTAGCCTTTTCCATTCTGGTTCCAGATTTTCTTCTTTCTGACTTGATAATAACACTATTCCCCTTCACTTTAGAGTCCAATTAAATTCTTCCTCCTCATCTCTGTCCCTGGGATTCCACCCAAGGGCCATCTCCATCAACGAAGACCTTCCTGAAAAGCCCCCGTTTATTAGAGTCCCTTCCACGACATTATTTTGCACGTGCTTCATCTTTACTGCTGTGGCCCCAGATACAATGTGAGCCCCCCAAGGCAGATACTGTTCCATTTTCTCCCTTTGTATTCCTTGCCCCTGGCACAATGCTTGGTATACAGTAGGGGCTTCATAAATGCTCTGGGGTCATCTAGTCCGGGTCCCTCTTTTTACAGGGAGTCTCGGTCATATAGTATCTAGCAGAGGTGAGATTTGAACTCGACTCTCAAGTCAATTGAATGAATAAATGAAGGGAAGTGACGTCTTTAAGCATGTAATTATGCCTATTTTCATTGAATAGGGTTACTTCCCTCAGGGGAACAGGGGGTGTTCCCCACCCTGAATTAATTCCGGCAACGAGGAGAGGTTGACCAAAGCCCCTGGACTTCTAAGGAAAGGGCCTTAAATGTCTCCCATTGTTTGCTGGGGAGCCCATTTTTAATGTCAGGGGGAGGGGAATCATAAGTAGACTTTCCAGTCACGAGTGGGCGGAGGTCCCCAGAGGATCCTGGGTGAACTCCCTTTGAATTTATCCACTTTCCAAATAGCCTTCCTTCGGAGAAAACCGCCAGGACCACAACAATAAGGCCGGGGAACTTTCAGGAGGCAACCTCCCCAGGTCATGGGACCTTGTTGTGTGCGGAAGACAGAATATGCCTCTGGCCAAGATTCAGCCCCTTACAAATAAGGGAAAGTGAATCCTCCGCCTCCACACTGATTTCACCCTACTAAGCCCCCTCCCCCTTATCCCCCCCCCCCCCATTCCTCCTAGCTAAAGACCACGGAAAAAACAAAGTCAACATTCTCTACTGGCCTCGGGCAGAGGGTTCTATTTGTAAGACTGAAAGTCCCCGCCACCTCCAAGGCTGTGTTTGGAAAGTGTGGCAGGAAGAGGAGTGGCTAGGGCTTCTCCAATTCTTTCTATCCACAATTCCCTGCGCTCCTAGGTGTGGCTATCTCTATTTTACAAGTGAGGAAACTGAGGCTCCCTGATGGTCGCATCTGAAGCATCTGAGGCTGGGCTTCAGGGCTGAAACCCCATTTCTCCCCATGACAATCCCACCTCCTTTGCTTTCTTCTCCCCAGCTGTTCTGGGTTTTTGATATGGAAGGTTCAAAGTTCCAATCCAATTAATACTCATTTGACCATGGCCAAGTCAACATTGTTCCTAGCGTCCCTGTGCGGGTTTCCTCATTTGGCAAATGAAAAACTTGGAGAAGATCAGTGGTTCCCCAGCTTTTCATGTGAAGGTTGCCTTTTTTTCTGCCTCCATCCCCTCCTCCAAACCCACACTGGTAAGAGCACCTTGACTGGGAAATACATGACTGGGGAGAGTCTTTGATCGCCAGCCAGGAGTTGGGGGGGGGTAGTTGGAGCCCCCTCTTACTGGCTCCCACGATTAAATTGCAAGCGACAGTTTTGACACCTCAGAAATTGGCAAATGCTGCATGGACGGCAGGACTTCCTTTCTTGTTTTGGTTGATTGGATGGATTTAAGCAAGTGATGGAAAAAGCGTTAATGATGGAAATTCAGTGGAAAAGTCATGGGTTCCAGAGAACTGGTTGTTAAACATTTTACCAACACCTTCCTGGTGGGGATCCACAGGATGTGATGATCTCTTGGGACCCAGTCAGGCTCTAAATCTCAGGACAAGTTGGAGAAGCTGCATGGAAAGACCCCTGCAGCTGGAGACAGAGACCCTGCTTTTCTCCAGATTCCCTGTATCCGTCCTGCCACGCAGACCTATTGACTCTTCCTCAAACAGGACACTCCAGCTCCAGTCTCCATGCTTTTGCCTATGGTTCCTCCAAGCCTGGAAGCCACTCCTCCACTTTGCTTCTTGGAATCACTCGCTTCCTTCCTTCAGGATTGGCCCTTCACTATTCCCTCACACTTTAGAAAACTCCTTACTCTGTGTATAGCTTCCATCCTTTTGTTTTGTTCAAAGGTACAGTCTTTCCTTTCTCCCTCTTTCCCCCAAGAGAACATAAGCTCCTTGAGGACATGAATATGTCGCAGTGGTCTTTGCATCCCTCCTACCTGTCATTGTTGCTGTTGAGTCAGTCAGGTCTGCCTCTCTGTGGTCCCATGTGGGGTTTTCTTGGCAGGGATACCAGAGGGTTCGCCATTTCCTTCACATTTTACAGATAAACAGGGTCCTGCAGCTAATAAGTGCCTAAGGCTGGATTTGAACTCAGGTCCTCCTGACTGGAGGCCTGGAGCTCCATCTACTGCCTTCCCACCTACCACTACCTACTTAATAATACTCGCTGCATGAAGATTAAAATACAGGTCTGGACCAAGACAAACAATAATAATTGCTCCATTTTTTATAATAGAAGCCCCAACGTGGGGGCTTCACTGAGCACTGGCCTCCGAGTCATGGAGACTCGGGTTCCCGCTGTCTCTCTTTCTCTCTCTCCCCTCTTTGTGTCTCTTCCCTTTCTCTTCCTCCTCCTCCGCTCTTTCTCCTTTTCCTCCTCTTCTTCCTCTTCCTCCTCCTCCTCCTCCTCTTCTCTTCTTTCCCACCCCGACCCACGTAACTAGGCCTCTGCCTGGGGAAATGCCCCCTCCCAGCACCCAATATCTCCTTCTGCCCAGGTGCAGAGCGCTGGAAATACACGGAACCCGTGTGTATACTGTGGTGGGGACCAGCACGCCAGGGTTCGCATCTCAGCTGAGCTAGTTGGGGCTGTGGGTCCCGAGCAGCCATTCGCTAATCTGGGCTTGGGCTTTCTGTTTGTAAAACTGGGGGTTGGAGCCCTCGACTTCCGAGGAGACGTGAAGTCCCCCGAGCCTTCTTCGGGGGCTCCCGGATGCAAGCCCCCCGCGAGGGAACTGCGAGCCGGACTTTGTCGGCCCATTTCCCCCAAGCGGCCGCGGAAGGAAGAGCAGCAGAGGCTCAGGGGAGTGGGGGTCGGGGCGGGCACCACGAAGGGGCAGGACGGACTCGGGAAGGGCTCTCGTCCCGGGCAAACTGACGTGAGCCGCGCCGTCGGGCCGGGGTGTGTGTTTTAACCCCTTCAAACTGGGGTTCTGGGTCTGGAGTCCAGTGGACTTAAAAAAGCCGTCACTGTCTTTGTGGATTCGTTCCCGTTTGTAAGCCGGAGCGTTTTATCTTATCCATTTAAAACCAGGGTTCTCCGCAGAGGGCCCATAGATTCCCCGAGAGTTCGGGGTTCAGAAAGGGGGAAGATCTCCCGGCATAGAGCTGTTGCTCCTTTGCTTTTGACCCCGGCCCCGGTTTGAATCCTGCGCCGCCACTTTCTGGTGTGACCTTGGGCCGCTCCCGGCCCTCCCCGCGGCTCGGCCGGCAGGGTGGGATGTCGCCCGGGGTCCCCGGCCCCGGCGCGGGACCCGCGGCTCGCCTGTAGCGCCCACCTCCCGGGCGCCCCCTCTCCTCCTCCCGCGCCCGCTCCTCGGAAGTTTGCCTTCCACCCCCCGCGGCAAAGGGAGCTGGCGGCCAGGCGCGGTCCCGGAGCCGACTGGTCGGGAGGCGCCGGGGGCAGAGCGGGAGGCGGGCGCGGAGGAGGGGTCCCGACGGCGACCCGGGGCTGGGCGAGTGGCCTCAGAATCCTCCCGCCCCCGAAGCGGGAGCCGCGTGAGCGCTGGCTCCGCGCGCTAGTCCCCCTCTCCTCCTTTCTCTCTCCGCGCCTGCAAAGGGAGGCGGGGGCCGCGGGGCAGCCTTCGGAGCCGGAGACGCCGCCCGCCTGCCGGCCTCGGGACGTCGGGGAGCGGAGGCGAAGCGGGGGCCGTGCACAACCCCGCCGGGGCTCGGGCTCCTCTCCGCCCCCCCCCCCCCCCGGCCGGCCCCAGGCGCACGGAGAGCGAGCGCGGCGAGCCCCGCCATCTGCGCCGAGCCGGAGCCTGCGGCCAGTGCGGCTAAGGTAAGGCGGCTCCCGGGAGCGCCCGCAGAGAAGGGTTTGCCTCCCGCACCCGCAGCCCCCCCACCTCCCCGCTTGTCGCCGCAGCCCCCCTCCCCCGCTTGCCGCCGCAGCCCTCCGTCTTGGCGGAGCCCTCGCGGGCTCCCTGACTGGCGGTGGGGTCGCGGAGGCCAGCCCTGGTCCGTGCCCGTCCTGTGGCTGGGGGAGGGGGGCGCGCTGAAGTTTGAGGGGTGTGGGGGGGGGAAGGCGGGCATCGGGCCGGCGCTGCAGCCCAGCCCAGTGGCCGGAACTGCGCCGCACTCAGCCAGCCGCTCCCCAAGCGGACCGGCTCCCCTCCCTCTCTCTGCGCCCCCTGCTCTCCCCAGCCCTCTCCTGGGAAGCAGGACGCGAGGGCAGCATCCAGCCGGACCCGGGAAGCGGGGTGAGGGGAGGCGGGGAGCAGCGGCGGTCGGGGGAGGGGGGCTCCCAGCTCCCGGGAAATTCTCTCGCCAACCTGGGCTCGCCAGAACCCCCTTTCCTTCCGAAAAGCCCGCGTGCTGCAAGGTTTTGGGGCGGGAGGAGGGGAAGGCATCTGCATCAGCCGAACCCTGTCCCCCCTCTCCTCCCCACTTCGGGACGCCCCCCTACTCGTTCCCTCCGCAGTGGCTGGAAGCTCTCCGGTCCGTGCTCCCTAGAGGGGAGAGGCGGAGTGGGGGAGGGGAGGGAGCGATTGCGCTCGGCGAACTCACTGCACTCCTCGCCGAGTTTCCTCCCCTATCCCCTGGGCTCCTGCCGGTCACCGCTCCAAGGTCATAGCTTTGACCCCTTCCCTTTTCCTGCTGTGAAGTTTGCGTTCTCTGGAAGGTGAGAAGAACTCCCAGAAGAGGAAACTCTCTCCTCCGATGCTGGTTGGCCCCGCTTCCGAAACTTATTGTCTTAGTTATGCGAGGCAGCCCTCGGGTGATTTATGTCCCCAGCACGTGTGGAACCCAGGTCTTCCGGGCTCCAAGGAGAGCCCCGCTGGCTTCCACATACAGATACCTCCCCCCAACCTGATCACCCGAGGATCCTGGGGACGCACCCTGGGGTGAGGAGGTCGCAAGATGGAATGAGTTCTAGGGGGGTTGGTCGTGGTTTAAAAAAGAAAAAGGAAAAAAGGCTTATTTTCACTGAGGGAGATAGAGAGCCTGAGCTACAACTTGGGAAACCATGTAGCCATTGTACAGAAGGGGAAACTGAGGCCTAGACAAGTCCCGATTCACCCGGGCTGGAGGGACTATCGACCCCAAACTGTTTGATGCTGGTTAGTAACTAACCATTTGGCCCCCGATTGGGGATAAGGGCAAAGGCAATGGAAGGCTAGGATGTGGCCAAGATTCCGGACATCACGTTAAAACGGAAGCCCAACGGGGCTTAAAAACAAACAAACAAAACCCCCCTCACCCTCTGCAAAGTGCTCCCCAGATCTGATTGTAAATCTGGGCTGTCTGGGAGGAGGGATGCAGCCACTAGGAGCCCAGGACAGGGAACTGGGCGTGGGCCCCCTCAGGGCTGGAGCACTTTGGGGGGGGGGGCTTGGAGTACATGATCCCAGCTCCCCGGCTGGCGGCCTTGTGGGGGGGAAAGGAGGGAGAGAAAGACAAGCCCTACTTGGGAGGTTAGCGGAACCACACGCTGGAGGGTCCCCAGTGGAAGGCCGCACTGGATGTGAGCAGAGAAAGGGCTGGGTTCCAGTTCCTGTGCTCCCCTGAACTGTTTATGTCACCCCGATTCAGACCCTTGTCCTGCCTTGTTAGCCAGGGTAACAAGGTTCCTTTGGCTTCAGTTTACCCATCTGTAAAATGGAGAGGGCGGGAATTGGACTAGAGGGCTTCTGGGTCATTGATTGGGTCAACTGGAATCAAGGTTCCTTTGGTCTCTCTCAGGATAGGCTTGGACTGTCTTTGTCTCTCCCTCCTTGTTTAGTAGAACCCATTTTCTTTTACAGTCTTGCTTTATTTCATGTATTTAGGAAATAGTGGTTTGAGAAGAGGTCCGTGGCCTCCCCAGTCTCCCCAGCAGGCCCATGGCAATCATGGACATAGAATTTGTGGGGTTCTTTCTCACTTGATCCTCACCACAGTCCTGAGTCATTCAGCAATAACCCAACTCTTTGTGACCCTATTTGGGGCTTTCTTGGCAGAGATACTGGAGCGGTTGACCATTTCCTTCTCCAACCCATTTTACAGATGAGGGAACTGAGGCAAACAGAGTTAAATGACTTCTCACACAGTTAGAAAGCGACTGAGGCTGGCCTCCAAGGCCCCTGCACCAGCCTCCTCCCAGAAGATTGATTCCCTTTCCTGAGGGATCTGAAGCTCCTTCTTCATCCTTCCCCATGCCCTGGCTACTCTGACCTCCCCAGCTCTGAGTAATGGGCCCACAGGGCTCTGGAAGCTGCTGATTGGAATTCCCAGGAGCCACCAATTCAAAACTTTTATGTCTCCTGGCAGGGGAACTTTGTAAAGAACACCTCTGCTGACCCACTGGCCTCTTCTGCCCACTTGGAGTCAAGGAGACCCGAATGTCACCTTGGATGCTTGCTAGCCCTTTAGCTCTGGGCCAGTCACTTAGCCCTATTTTGGCTCCCTCATCTGTAAAATAATGGGGATGTCTGTCTAGACCAAGGAGTGGGGAGGAGGATGGCAGAGCTGACAATTAGGAAGACAGATGTTCCAGCTGCTGACCTGCTCTTGGTTTGAAATGCCCTGGAGGCGGTTTTGTTGGTGGAGGCTCAGGAGGCTGGAAGGGAGGCAGCTGCACTGGGGTGTTTCTTTAGGAGGCCTGGCCATCTGGGGGTTCAGATGTCAGCCTCCTGGGTTCCTTAGCTAACTGAATCCCAAGCAGGGTGGGGAGAATGGAAGGAGGCTGGTGCCAGTTATTTCTTATTTTTCCTTTTTTTGCAAAGCATTTGGGGTTAAGTGACTTGCCCAGGATCACACAGCTAGGAAGTGTTAAGTATCTGAACCTGAACCTCTTGATTCCAGAGTAGGTGCTCTATCCACTGTGCCATCTGGCTGCCCTGTGCCAATTGTTTCTTAATAACAAATCACATTTCCACAGCGCCCCAAGGTTTCCAGTGGCAATGGGACAAAGGGAAGGGTGTGCTGGGCTCGGCTCTGACACTGGCTTCATGTCCCTGAGCACATCCCAGAAGCTTCACTTATATCCTGTTTTTGTTCATTCTTTTCACTCATGTCCAACTCTCCATGGCCACTTTTGGGGTTTTTTTGATAGAGATTTTTTTCTCCAGTTCATTTTACAAATGGGGAAACTGAGGCAATCAGGATTCAAGGACTTGTCCACGGTCATACAACTAATTAGTGTCTGGGGCTGCATTTGAATTCAGGTCTTCCTCACTCCAGGCATTGTACCACTTTTCTTTTAAGTGAGATCTGGGGGCAGCTAGGTGGCGCGGTGAATTGAGCACCAGCCCTGAAGTCAGGAGGACCCGAGTTCAAATCTGGACTCAGATTGAACACTTCCTAGCTATGTGACCTTGGGCTAGTCACTTAACCTCAACTGCCTCAGCAAAAAACAAAAACAAAAAAAGAAGTGAGCTTTAGCGAGTTTTCCTTTCCCTCTGTCTTTCTGTCTCTATCTTTTTCTCCCTTTTTCTTCTTCTCTTTGAATCCATCTGTTTGTCTTGTGAAATGTGGGGGGTAGGGAGCACCCCTAGACCTTGCAGCTCCTTCACTCTCTGACCATTTGCACATAAACATATGCGCACGTGTGTAAAACACACATATTTACACTCACACAGTACTTGTGTACACAATCCTTATCTTGTATAGAAAACACTTCAAAGCAATCTATCTCCTTGCAGAGGAGGATTAACAAAGCGGAGAAGGGGATTCTCGGACTAAAAATAGCCAGCTGGCAACGTTCAGAATCAAATGGAAGCAGGCTGCGCATCCTAAGGAGACTGTACAGGCAGATATAGATTGTTTGGATCTGAAGGTTACTTACAAGTTCCTTCTCTAAAAGGTGGGGGGGGGAAGGGGAGGGGAGGCGGGGAGGAGTCTATTTTAAAAGAAATCCTCTCCGTGTTCCCAGAAATGCTCTAAGCTCTGTTTCCCCAGCCCTTCTTCATTAGATTTGAACTTAAACATATGCCCTGCCAGGAAAAACCTAAATCATCACATATGCATTGGTCAATCAATCATCCAGTATTTATTGAGCACCTGCTGTATGCAAGTCGCTGTATACAGATCTCCTTTGAGTGTCACAATAATCCTGAGAGAGAGATAAGCAATATGGGTATGTTGTTTGTATGTTATTATGAAAACCCCCATTTTTAAGATAAGCAAACTGAGGTTACAGATAAATGAGGCTGCAGTTCTCTGCCATGTCAGAGAGAGCACGGGTAGGGAGCTCTTTCTCAGTACACTGGGGACTACATATATCTCATTGTCTCCAAAATAACCATTGCTTATTGTTTATGATGTGGGTGGAGTAAGGGGAAAAAAGCTGTGCAACTTCTGTGAAATCCCACTGTGCCCACAAAGTGACTTTTGGTTTTTGTGAATATTAAAAATAATGTTGTGAGCCCACATATGTTTTTACGGTTTACGGGGAATTGTGGGAGCAAAGGCAGTTATTGGGATCTCCATCTTCCACATGCAGAAACTGAGGCTCACCGGCCCAAATGATTTGTCCTTTGTCCCACAGCTAAGAAAGGAACTTTCTGATCCTGCGCCCAGGAATATTTGTGCCCAGCCAAGTGGCTTCTAACATTATTGTGTGGGTGTTTCAAAAGCGGGCCCCGAGGGCCCTGAGAGATTTGGGGTGGAGTGCCCAGAGCTCAGAACAGCCTTTCCCCAAAGCATGGTGGGCTCCAGCCCCCACTGCTGACTCTGCCCAGCTGGGCCACGGGGCAAACTGATGCAAGGTCTGAGGATGGTCCCAAGCGGGGTGGATAAGAGCGTCAGCAAATGGAACTGAGCCTGGACAGCCTGGAGAGAGAAAAATCAGAATCCCAGAATCCAAAGGGGCCTCTGGGGCTTCTGGCCCCCATTGTACTCGAAGAAGCAGCAGCTTCTCTCCAGTGTCTGGGCCAAGACTTGGGGGAGGGATGTTTGATGAAAGGAAATGGGGTTTGTTTCTGATGGGCTCTCATATGGAAGAATGACCATATATATCTTACTCTGCTGTCCAGGGCAGAGAAAGTGGGCAAAGACCATTTTTAGCAAGATGTAAACTTACAAATACTTCAAACTGTCTCAAGATAATGAAATCATTTAATCAGTCAGTTGACCTCCCCCCCTTCAAAATTCTAGACAGCAATTTCTTCCTTTTCCCCAATTTTCATAAAATTGTGGATTTTAAACTAGAAGGGACCTTAGTGATCATCTCTTTCTGAGCAGTAGGGAGCTAGCTCCTTGTCTCTTAGCAGTGACCATTTGTTAGGGATGTTGGTTGTATAGTCTCCCAGGTCCCTTGTGACTCTGAGCTTCTGTCCTTCTTGGACCGATTCTTCCTTCTAAAGACATAGAACTCTCAGAACTTGGACATCTTGTTTTTTAGATGCACCTGGGTCAGGAAGTTTTGGGTTCAGATACTGCCATCATCCCTTCCTGGTTGTGGGATCTTAGGCAAATTACTTCTCGGTGTCCCTGGAAATTCTTCAACACCATATATTGAAGTTCCTCCTGCATAGTGATTAAACCAATTTAACCATTCATCTAACTCCCCAAAATTCTAGATAACATTCTTCCCTCCACCTCACTTTTCACCAAGGTATAGATTTCGAGATATAAGGGATATTCGGGCTCATCTAGTCCTAACTCCTAATTTAAATTTTAAAAAATTAATCATATTTTGTATTTTTATTTAATTTCCAAATATATTGCTATTCTCTTTCCTACTCAGTGAACTATCTCTTTTACTGAAGAACAAAAAAGAAAGAGGAAAAAAGAAACACTTAAAAACTCCAGTATATCTGTATATCCGATGGAGTTTCCATATTGTTGTCCAGTAGTTTCCAGTTTCTGAGGAGGAGGCAGAGGAAAAGGGATAGATGCTCATCTCTTTTTTTAGAGCCAAGCTTGTTATTTATTCTTTTTTCTATCATGTCCGACTCCTTATTTCCCTAACCCACACACAGTTTTCTTGGCAAAGATACTGGAGTGGTTCGCCATTTCCTTTTCCAGCTTATTTTACAGATGAAGAAACTGAGGCAATAACTTGCTCAGGATCCCACAACTAGTAAGGATCTGAGGCCATTTTTGAACTCAGGAAGAGTTTGTGCCCCCCTGCCCCCATGCACTATGGTGTCACATAAATGCTCATGATAATTACAGAGTATTCAATTTCCTTTGAAGTTGGTGATGATGATGATGGTTCCATTTGCCTTTTGTCCTCATTGTGTATTTCATTTTCCTGGCTCTTGTTTATTTCACTCTCCATCTGTTTCTTTAAATCTTCCCCAGTTTCTTGGTCTTCATCATATTCTCTTGTTTCCTTACATCACAATAATGTTCCATGACATTCATGTGCCACAGTTGGTTAGCTCATTCCCCAGTTGATGGGCAGCAAACTTTGTTTCCTCCATTTGCTGCAATGTGCTACGAAAAGTGCTGCAATGAATATTTGGGTATAAGGAGTGTCTTTCTGGCTTTGATCTTCTGGGAATAGATTATTCAATGTCATCACTTTCTTAGCATGCATCCAAATTGCTTTCCAGACTATTTGGATCAATTCACGGAACCATCAGCTGTGTATTACTGTGCAATCTTTCCAAAGTCCCTCCAACATCGACTGTTTCCATCTTCTGTCCCATTTGCTAAATTGCTGCCAGTTTCCTCATTTTGTAGATTAATTTTATATTTCGTGGTTCATTTGAATGAGTTGAGGTTCAGAAAAATGACAAAATTTGCCCCAAAATCAGACAAATAGAAAATGGAATAAGGCCCGGAAGCTGCCTTCTGGCTCTAAAGACCACTAACCCAGTGTGTGCTGAGTTTAATGAGCAAGACTATGGTGGTAGTAGTTTGAATGTAAATATCAAGCCAGGAGCCTCGGAAAACCAATCCTAAGCCATATTGGTAGATGAAATGTTCATCCCACTCAGTCCTTAATTTTTCACTTGGAAAATGGAGTTAATATTAATGTTTGGAGGGATTTTAAAACCAAGTACTCCTAGAATTCTTGGATGGTGGGTGAATTATGTCTTGTGTAGTAAAGTTTTAAATTTGTTGGTCATGGGAAAGTTGAAGATAAAGTGTGTAGTTGTTATTGTTGTTGTAGAGTAGTATGGGGCAGGAGGAAGGGCCTTGGCTCTAGAGGCAGAAGATTTGGGATTAGATCTTGTAGAGTGTATTTCTCTTGGGTAAGTTATTTAACTGACTTAGGTTCACTAGATTTTGGTTTCCTTCCGTGTAATGCGAGGGGTTGGAATAATGTCCTTGGGAAGGCCCTCCCAGTTCTAGATCTTTGAGATGCTATAATTAACACTCAAGGTTTTCACTGTGAGCATATGTCATTTTTCAAAGCAGGTAGAGATGGAATAATTAGCAAGGTTGGTAACTTGAGTTTAAGGTTTGGGTGAAAAGATTGGACTTCTTCGAAGCTGGATTTACAACTTGCTAGGCAATCTCTGTAAGATGCACATGGTGCCACCGGTTCCGGCTTTGATTTTCTCTCAAATTATAGGTAGTTCAAGCAATTTTTTTTAAATAGAAGCTTTATTGATATCCTTTTTTTATTATTAGTCATTTCTGGATATAACTTCAATTCTCCCCATCACAGGAACTGAATCTTGCTTTATAACAAAAAAAAAAAATAATTAAACAAAAATAGCCCATAGAGACTAGAGCTGAAAATCCGTGTTTTATTCTGCCCCCCATAGACTTCCAGGAAGGAAATCTGTTTCATCTGTTGGATAGACTATTATAGTGACATCAATTTTGATTTCCTTTGACTGTTTTTCTTTCCATTATCGCAATCAATACATTTCTTGTTCCCATGATCCTCTCTGTATCAGTTAATGCAAATCTTCCCGTGATTCTCTAAATTCCTCATAATCAACATTTATTATTACTGAAATTCATGTTTCATTTCTTACAGATAAATTGTTTTCTAACACTCCTCACCAAGTTAATGTAAGTTCAAATTAGTTGGTCAAGAGCATACTGGAAGGGACAGGGGAAGATGAGGGGCAGAGAGAGGCACTTTGTAAATGGGGAAAATTAAAGGGAAGAAAGATGTGGGGCAGGGATGGGGTGTGGAGAATGGGAGGGCAAGAGTGTAGCTGAGAGCTAGCAGGTAGTGCGTAAGTAGAATAACACCCAAAAGAGGATTTTGGAGAGGAAGAGAGCAACTTTAACTTGAATTTCCTAGAAAGTTCCTTCTTGTATTGACCTGTACCCATTTGTTAACAGCGTCTTGGCAGAGGCCATCAGATTTAGCCTCTATCTGAGTCAGAATCTTTATAACATCTCTGGTCAGTTAACCTAAGGGGGCATCTCACCTTTGCTCAATGACCTGAAGCCTTGGGATAGGTGGGTTCTGCTGTTTTGGGGGGCAGCCATTCCTCACTTCTTCTTTTACACAACTGTCCTTTTGGATGCTTATGGACAATTATAATAGCTCTGCTGGGTCTCCCCCTTTTTCTTCAATCTTTTCTTCATCTTGGCCAAGCTCCATTTTGTCGACGTTCTTCCTAAAAGATGGTACCAGAATTGAACCCAATACTGCAGACATGCTCAACCCGCACCTCACCTTCCTAATCCCAGACATCATACTTCTCTTATTGTAGCCTGAAAAGCCATTGGGGTTTTTGGGCTTCCATATCACACGTTTGACTTACCTGGAGCTTGTGGACAGCTAATATTTCTGAATCTTTCCCCATACTTTGAGGTAATTCCCAAGTCAACCATGGCTTATTTCTCTTTTGGCTCTGATCCTGCTTTTCCAGATTCTTCTGTGGAGTTCTTTTTCTTCTTTAAAATATATAATATATGATGGTTCTCTCTGGGTGAGAAAGCAGGTTTCTTGGGGAGGTTTTCTGGAGGCAGCCTTAGTATCAGTTCAGATCATTAATTACCCCAAAACACAGCCAGGTGATAAAAGTTAAGATCTTTTATTGCCTCCAATATAGCCCAGTTAGTTTAGAGGCCTATCCCTCTGCTTGGTTCCAAGAGCTCCCTCCAAATGTCTTTAAATCCAAAGGTTTGTCCTTCAGTCCTCCAGCCAGCCAAGTGGAAAATGGAATGGATCTCTCTTGCCTCGGAGAGAGGGCTTCTGGCTCTCAATCTCCAATATAGCCTGGTTAGCTTTTCTTAGAGATCTCTCTCTCTCTCCTTGGTTCTAAGAGCTCTTGCAGCTTTGTCCTTTGCTTCTGCTCTGCTTTCTTCACCTCCACTCCCCGTGTAATTCAGCTGAAATCTGTCCGAGAGTCTCTCTCTGTCTTTTATATTTGAGAGAGAGGAATTATGGGATATGAGAGAGAGGGATTATGGGTTTCTTCCCAGAGTGCTCTCTGGCCCTAAGAGCTTCAAGGGAGGTGTGAATTCGGATATCTCATACTAAACCCTGAAATCTCCCAAACGTGTGAACTCCAATGAGTAAAGGTATGAACACAAGCATTGTATCAATTAGTTCTACTTAGTACCTTGTTTCAAATTGAGTTAACACTAGGATTCCAACATTCTTCCACCATCTCAGATTCCTCCTCATCCTGGAGATGCCCCCACTCCTATGGAGATCCCCGTTCTCCCATTAGAATTGCCGGGAGCTCTATGGGAGGAAATGCCCGAGCTAGCCATGACTTCCTTCTGATCTCTCCCAGTTTTTTAATATGTCGTCCTCCCTCTCAGAATGTAAACTCCTGGATGGAAGAGATTTTGTTTGTAGTTGTTGTCCTAGTCCTTAGCCCAATGCCTGTCACGTGATAAAGATGTCATTAAATGATAATTGAGTTGATAGGAGCTCCTGTAAACCAGAAGTGTTTCCAGTCCTGTATTTTTACATTTCATGCTTGCAACCTAAAGGCAGGCTCTATGTTAATCACTAATAAATTTCATCTTGTTAATTTCAGCCCAGCATCCCAATGTTTTAGATTTTGTGAAACTTGATCCTTCTGTCTCACATTTTGTAGCTTTTTTACTTTTCCACGTTTAATAGGTAAATCTTCAGCTGTTGATTAAAGTTTGAACAGGACAGGGCTGAAATGGAGTCCTGGGGCACATCACGGAAGACTTCCTTCAGAAATTAGCCAATCAATCAGAAAACTTTTATTGAGTTCTACTATGTGCCGGGCACTTTGTTAAGTGGTGAAGAGATAAGACAAAGAATGAAACAATCCCTATCCTTTAGGAACTTGGTGTCTGTGGAAGAGATAAAATAGACATATAGAAACATGTAGAAAAATATCTAAATAATATAATATAATTAGTTGAAGATAATTTTGGGAATGGGAAGAGAGACATCAGTGACTAAGGAGACAAGGGGCTATTATGAAAGTTTTCTAGAGAAAATAATGCTTGAATTGAGGTGTGAAGGAAACTAGAGATCCTGAGAGGAGCGAGGACATTATGAGGATGAAGGACAGCTTTCGTGGCTCAGTGGATAGAGTGTTGGATCCAGACCATAAATCCCAGAGCTCCTAAGTATCAGAGGCAGCTCTCTTGACTCCTTAGGAGTCCTAGGAAATGCTAATTAAAGAAAGATCACATCTGACTCCTTGGGGAAGGGCGGTGAAATAGGGGAAAGGACCCGAGACAAGGAATTTGAGGCAGAAGTTACAGACTCCTTGACAGTTGGGCTCAGGACCAACCCTGCCCTGCCCTGCCTCCTCCCGAAGCCTGAAATGTGGAGTTAGGGGGAGGGGAGGTGGGAAAGCTTCCCTGGATCTTGAAAAACTTTAGGGCGGAAAGGATAGTGGGAGGTGAGAGGCAGAGATCCAACATTCCTGGTTAGGAGAGAAGGCTCACAGATTGTGGAGGCTGGTTGGGTAACCACATTCCCCAGAGGGCCTTAAAAATAGGAGATTCCCTATTTCTGAGATAGTGGTTAATCTTGTCTAGTCTGTATGCAGGGGAATGGGCTAGATGGCCCACTCCCTTTTCCTTATCCTCCCTCCCTGAGTTTTTTTTAGTTAGGTATGGATTAGCCTCTCTGCCTCCCTGGTTAGGTTGTGGGTTTGGGAGGGGAGGGGGCATTGTTCTCATGAAGGATACTCCAATCTGGCTGGCTAGGCTCTGAGAAGCATCTGTGCTTTTTGGTTGCTTCCCTTCCAAAAGGTTCTAGGAAGGTAGTAGTAGTAGTAGTAGTAGTAGTAGTAGTAGTTGCAATTGTTGTAGTTATAGTAGTAATAGTAGTAGTGATATTAATAGTAATAGTGATAATAATAGTATTAGTGGTAGTAGTAGTTATAGTAGTAATAATAGTAGTAGTAATAGTACTAGTAGTAGTGGTAGTAGTAGTTATAGTAGTAATAGTACTAGTAGTAGTGATAATAGTAGTAGTAGTAGTAGTTATAGTAGTAATAGTAATAGTAGTAGTGATAGTAGTAGTAGTAGTAGTTGTTGTAGTAGTGATAATAGTAATAATAGTAGTGATAGTAGTAGTAATACTAGTAGTAGTGATATAATAGTAGTAGTAATAGTACTTGTAGTAGTAGTAGTAGTAGTAGTAGCTGTAGTAGTTGTAGTAGTTGTAGTAGTAATAGTAGTAGTAGTAGTAGTAGTTAGAGTAGTAATAATAGTAGTAGTGATAGTAGTAGTAATAGTGATAATAGTGGTAGTAGTAGTCATAACTAACACTTAGTAAACAGCTAGGGTAAATAAAGCTCTGTATGGAAAACCCAAATTCAGATTTTGTCTCAGACATTTACTGCCTATCAAATTATTCAACCTTTGCCTATCTGGTATTTTCATCTGTAAAATGGAGTAATAATCACATGTCTTCTAGGATTTGTGAAGCACTTTACCTAGGTGATCTCATTGGATCTTCACAAGAATCCTGGGAGTTAGCTGTCTGTTATTATTCCTATTTTATAGATGAGAAAACTGAGGCAGGTAAGGTACTGGGACACAACACAGGCAGTGTGAAAGAATTTGAACCCCGAGTTTCCTTCCTTCGATTCACCGGGCGCCCATCTGGGCCGTGAGTTTTGTCCTCGGACTCCCTGCAGTTAGCACAGTGCCTGGCACATGGGGAGTGCTTCATAAGCGCCTTTTCATCCTTTCGGCCAGGACTGGGTCAGGAGGGCCCGCCGGCCTGCCAGGGAACAGGCCTCCAGCTGCCAACTTCCAGGCGCCTTGAAATAGGATCCAGCCCCTCCTCCGTTTCCTGACTGGTGTTTACCATGGAGCCCTTTCCCTTTCTTGGAGCTGGAAAGCCCATTTCTGACAAGGGCAGTGGCCGTGGGGATTGGAGGGCCTCGCATCCTGGGGTTGACCCGAGCTCCCCCACCCCCTTCTGGCTGCGCGCTGGGAAGAGGGGGCTGCAGGCAGCTGGGGACTGATGGGAAGCCTGGCCCAGCATAGCCTCCACCATGGATCTGGGGCTTATTTATTTATCCTTATTTAGTGAAGAAAAAAGAGGAAGAAAGACCCAATGTGGACAGTCCTCGGCCCCGGCCCCCGGGAGGGTTGGTGAATGCCCTGGGCCTGTGTCTGGGTAACCCATTAACAGGGCAGTAAAAGCTGCTTGGCCAGAAGCCAGGCCACTCGGGCTCCCGCACCCCTGAGCTTGGGCAGGAGCCAGGGGCCTTCCTTTCCTGTCAGGCCTCATTCTTCTGCAGAGGCGGCCGGGAGCCCCACCTCTGGACCCCCAGCTTCTCCTCCGGGCTGCCCGCTGTCTGGCCTCCACTCTCTCCCAGGCCAAGAGTGGCCTTCCGGCCTCCCAGACTCCCTCAGTCCCTCAGCCAAGTGGCAATTTGGAAACGGCACCACCTTCCCGGCCCGGGGACTTAAGGGGAAGAGGAAGCCCTTCCTGGGCTGATACGTATAACACAAAATGAGCTTCAGAGCGTGGGGATGTGGGTGCCCAGTAACTTCCCACCTCAGCAGCTTTTGGCCAGACCTAATCTGCCTTGACTCAGTTTCCTTACGTGACATTTAGAGGGTTAAACCCCATGACCTCTCAGGATCCCTTTCTGCACTGATTTGTGAACTGGTGCCCTGCTGGCAGACTCATTTTCTTCCCCCTTGATACAATCATTTTCCTCTTTTCATTAAAAATCTCTAGGCATATTTAAACTATTTATATACTTATATTTTACATGTTTGAGTGTATTTATAGAATTAATTATATTCCTATAATATAGATACTTAAGTATATTTGCAGGATCCATATATTTATATTTCATAAATTTACATGTTACATTTAATATTTAAATATACTCATAAAATTCCTATATTTTTTATAGCTATAAGCACATTTGTGGACTTTAAAATTATATTTATGTAATTTATATAAGTTGTATTTTAATATATTTATATTTTATATTTAGGTATGTTTATATTTCACATTTCCAGTATTTTTATGTAATTTATATTTTATATATTTAGGTATATTTATCTTATATTTGTACATTTCATGTATTTAAAATCTAGTTGTATATTATATATTTAAGTATATTTATATAATGTGAGTACACTTATGTAAGTTATGGTATATTTATATAAATTATATTTGTATGTTTCATATATTTAAAATGTATTTGGATATTATATATTTAAGTATATTTATATAATTTATATTATATGTGGGTATACTTATATAATTTATAGTATATATTTAAGTATATTTATATAATTTGTATTGTATATTTAACACTATTTAATTTAGATTTTTATATTTTATACAAGTTTGAATTAAATAATGCTTTAAATATGGCAAAGCTCTTGACAATTTTTTTTTAAATTCTAGGATATAGGTAATATTATCATCCCATTATTCAGGGGCTGGTATAAGTTAAGTGAATTTTTGCTGAGGTCAGGATCATGTAGCTGAAGAGAGAGTAAGGGCCTGAGCTTGGATTTGAATGCAGTTTTTCCCAACTCCAGGGCCAGATTTGTGAGCATTGCACCCCAGCACCTACCATCTCTGTGGCAGATCATGCTCCCAGCACTTACCAGCTCTGTGGCAGATCCTGCTCCTGCTACTTACCAGCTCTGTGGCAGATCCTGCTCCCCATACTGGCTCTGTGACAGATCCTGCTCCCCATACTCACTGGCTCTGTGACAGATCCTGCTCTCAGTACTTACCAGCTCTGTGACAGATCCTATTCCCCAGTAGTTACCAGCTCTGTGACAGATCCTGTTCCCAGTACTTACTAGCTCTGTGTCAGATCCTCCTCCCAGTACTGACCAGCTCTGTGACAGATCCTGCTCCCCATACTTACCGGCTCTGTGACAGATCCTGCTCTTGGTACTTACCTAGTGCTGTGACAGATCCTGCTCCCTGTACTTAAGCAGCTCTGTGACAGATCCTGCTCCCCATTCTCATTGACTCTGTGACAGATCCTGCTCTCAGTACTTAACCAGCTCTGTGACAGATTCTGCTCCCCATTCTCATTGACTCTGTGACAGATCCTGCTCTCAGTACTTACCAGCTCTGTGACAGATCCTGCTCTTGGTACTTAACCTAGTGCTGTGACAGATCCTGCTCCCCATACTCATTGACTCTGTGACAGATCCTGCTCCCCATACTCATTGACTCTGTGACAGATCCTGCTCCCTGTACTTAACCAGCTCTGTGACAGATCCTGCTCTTGGTACTTACCTAATGCTGTGACAGATCCTGCTCCCTGTACTTAACCAGCTCTGTGACAGATCCTGCTCCCCATTCTCATTGACTCTGTGACAGATCCTGCTCTCAGTACTTACCAGCTCTGTGACAGATCCTGCTCTTGGTACTTACCTAGTGCTGTGACAGATCCTGCTCCCATACTCACTGGCTCTGTGGCAGATCCTGCTCCCTGTACTTAACCAGCTCTGTGACAGATCCTGCTCCCCGTTCTCATTGACTCTGTGACAGATCCTGCTCCCCGTTCTCATTGACTCTGTGACAGATCCTGCTCTCAGTACTTACCAGCTCTGTAACAGATCCTGCTCTCAGTACTTAACCAGCTCTGTGACAGATTCTGCTCCCCATTCTCATTGACTCTGTGACAGATCCTGCTCTCAGTACTTACCAGCTCTGTGACAGATCCTGCTCTTGGTACTTAACCTAGTGCTGTGACAGATCCTGCTCCCCATACTCATTGACTCTGTGACAGATCCTGCTCCCTGTACTTAACCAGCTCTGTGACAGATCCTGCTCTTGGTACTTACCTAGTGCTGTGACAGATCCTGCTCCCTGTACTTAACCAGCTCTGTGACAGATCCTGCTCCCCATTCTCATTGACTCTGTGACAGATCCTGCTCTCAGTACTTACCAGCTCTGTGACAGATCCTGCTCTTGGTACTTACCTAGTGCTGTGACAGATCCTGCTCCCATACTCACTGGCTCTGTGGCAGATCCTGCTCCCTGTACTTAACCAGCTCTGTGACAGATCCTGCTCCCCGTTCTCATTGACTCTGTGACAGATCCTGCTCCCCGTTCTCATTGACTCTGTGACAGATCCTGCTCTCAGTACTTACCAGCTCTGTAACAGATCCTGCTCTCAGTACTTAACCAGCTCTGTGACAGATTCTGCTCCCCATTCTCATTGACTCTGTGACAGATCCTGCTCTCAGTACTTACCAGCTCTGTGACAGATCCTGCTCTTGGTACTTAACCTAGTGCTGTGACAGATCCTGCTCCCCATACTCATTGACTCTGTGACAGATCCTGCTCCCTGTACTTAACCAGCTCTGTGACAGATCCTGCTCTTGGTACTTACCTAGTGCTGTGACAGATCCTGCTCCCTGTACTTAACCAGCTCTGTGACAGATCCTGCTCCCCATTCTCATTGACTCTGTGACAGATCCTGCTCTCAGTACTTACCAGCTCTGTGACAGATCCTGCTCTTGGTACTTACCTAGTGCTGTGACAGATCCTGCTCCCATACTCACTGGCTCTGTGGCAGATCCTGCTCCCTGTACTTAACCAGCTCTGTGACAGATCCTGCTCCCCGTTCTCATTGACTCTGTGACAGATCCTGCTCCCCGTTCTCATTGACTCTGTGACAGATCCTGCTCTCAGTACTTACCAGCTCTGTAACAGATCCTGCTCTTGGTACTTAACCTAGTGCTGTGACAGATCCTGCTCCCCATACTCATCGACTCTGTGACAGATCCTGCTCCCTCTACTTAACCAGCTCTGTGACAGATCCTGCTCTTGGTACTTACCTAGTGCTGTGACAGATCCTGCTCCCTGTACTTAACCAGCTCTGTGACAGATCCTGCTCCCCATTCTCATTGACTCTGTGACAGATCCTGCTCCCCATACTTACCGGCTCTGTGACAGATCCTGCTCCCCATTCTCATTGACTTTGTGACAGATCCTGCTCTTGGTACTTACCTAGTGCTGTGACAGATCCTGCTCCCATACTCACTGGCTCTGTGGCAGATCCTGCTCCCCATACTTACCGGCTCTGTGACAGATCCTGCTCCCTGTACTTAACCAGCTCTGTGACAGATCCTGCTCCCCGTTCTCATTGACTCTGTGACAGATCCTGCTCCCCGTTCTCATTGACTCTGTGACAGATCCTGCTCTCAGTACTTACCAGCTCTGTGACAGATCCTGCTCTTGGTACTTACCTAGTGCTGTGACAGATCCTGCTCCCTGTACTTAACCAGCTCTGTGACAGATCCTGCTCCCCATACTCATTGACTCTGTGACAGATCCTGCTCTTGGTACTTAACCTAGTGCTGTGACAGATCCTGCTCCCTGTACTTAACCAGCTCTGTGACAGATCCTGCTCTTGGTACTTACCTAGTGCTGTGACAGATAATGCTCCCTGTACTTAACCAGCTCTGTGACAGATCCTGCTCTTGGTACTTAACCTAGTGCTGTGACAGATCCTGCTCCCTGTACTTAACCAGCTCTGTGACAGATCCTGCTCTCAGTACTTACCAGCTCTGTGACAGATCCTGCTCTTGGTACTTAACCTAGTGCTGTGACAGATCCTGCTCCCCATACTCATTGACTCTGTGACAGATCCTGCTCTCAGTACTTACCAGCTCTGTGACAGATCTTGCTCTTGGTACTTACCTAGTGTTGTGACATGGATAAGTCAGAAGCTATCACTCCCTGAGCCTCCATTCTAATGGGGACAACAGGATCTACTGGATCTACTTTTCAGGGTTGTTGGGGGTCAGATAAAATGTTGGGGATCAGATAAAATGATGAGTGTAAAGGGACCATCCATTTTAGGATTTCTGGCTTAGTGTAGACAGAGTTCGCCTGGAGGGCAGTGCTCGGTCCTGGGTGCCATGGTTTAGGTAACAAGGTCAGAAGAAGGGACTTTACCCTGAGAAGGGCATTGAGTCTGTGCCACTTGAGGCCAGAGGGGATATTTACCGGGTGGAGAGAAGGCTGGTGGGGAGAGGGCAGTAGAACTGAATCCAAGTATTTCTTTGATCACAAAGAAAAATTTGCCCTTTCGTTAGATCTGAGTGTCAGGTGTTTATTGTCTGTGCCGGTGCAGGGTTCCCTGCGTGGAGTGCAAAGGTTGGGCTGGGTGACATCTGAGGGTATCACAGATGGTCCCATGACACATGCCTGGATTTAGTTCTTGCGCACTCCAGGACCAGAGCTGTGGGCCTTGCGCCCCTCAGGAGCCTTCCACGCTCCTTCTTGCCTGCCTTGCCTAGTAAAGTTTAAATATCTTCTTACTAAATCGTCCCCCGCCCCACCTGAGCCAGCTTTGCTGACTGTCCACTTAAGTTCCAGCTTCTCCAAGAGGCCTTCCCCCCAGCCCAGCTGCTGCTGCTGACCCCAGCCTCCCATTATCTTTTCTGCACACTGACCGGGCGAGGCCAGCCAAAGCAGCCCTCTCATCCAGCTTGTGCGTCTCCATCTTTCTCAGGAGCATTTGTAGAGCATATTCCCCACGTCCAACTCTGTCGCGTCTGTGGTGTCCCTCTGATCTGCCATTGCTGGGCCTGTCAAACCCAGAAGGGGAGGATAGCCACCGGGCTAGTGTCCAGCCAACACCCCCTGCTACAGGAGATTCTGCCCTCGGTGCTTTTGTCTGCGGGCAGGCTACTGTCACAGTGTAAGATCTGGGAGAGAAGGGACGCAGCTCCAGGGGTTGGTCTTTGGAGCTGGCTAGGCCCTTATTCCAAAAGTATTTTTAAAAAATGTCTTTATTTTATTATCTATTTAATCATTAACACACATTGCAACCTACGAGGAAAACAAAAGGGTATCGTATATAAACTCTGAATTTCTGATGGCGATGGCCCCGGATCTTGATCTTCATCTGGCCCAGATGGCTCTGGAGGGGAAAATGAGGCCGTGACCTTGCACAGCCCCGACTGACAAATCCAGTTCCCTCACGTAGCACCACCTCCCTGATGTCATGGTCCTGTTTGAGAACAACAGCAACGAGCTTCTGTTATGGATGTTCTACAAATGCTGGCTGTGGCCTAAGGCTTCTGAGATAAAAGGCCCTGTCCTCAAGGAGCTTACATTCCTCTGGGGATGTTCCAGCTTACCCAGTGTGCTTCAGTGTACGCTCAGGGTCCTTCAGTTCTCTCTAGCGGTGGATAGCATCTTTCATCCTGGGTCCCTTCCAACTATCCCAGGTCTGTGTGGATCAGAGTAGCCATGTCTTTTGCAGTTGATCATTATACAGTGTTGCTGTTCTTGTGTTACATTTTGCCAAGGAAGCACTAGGCGGTTGCAGGAGGAAGAAAGTGCTACATTGTGTTGTGTGTTGAGCATCAGGAAGGCTTTCTATGAGATGTGGACCAGGATTGGAGCCCAGAAGGATGATCGTGTTAACTAAGAAATGGAGGCAAGGAAAGAGATCCCCTGGGACCGGGATACAGACTGTGCAAAGGCACATTTGGGGAAGCAGCAAAGGGAGCAGGGTCACTAAAGTGCGCAGTGAGAGGGTTGAGCAACATTGGAAAGGAAGCTGGAGCGTGACGAGACTCGGATGCTGAGCTGAGAGGGCAGTGGGGAAACACTAGGGGTGTCTGCACAGGGGATGGATGAGGAGGGTTTTGGTGTTAAGGGACAGATCAGTTCTCCGAGAGGCTCCACAGTGGGATCATAGCATCTGAGGGAGCTGCAGGACAGCCTTTGCTGACACAGGTGCTGCAGACTAGGAATGAGATAAATTGGAGGCAGAGAGAAGAGGAGAGCCGTCAGGCAATGCAAGGTCCTGTCAGTCTCCTTGTATCATCCTCCTCACAAGAGGAGATCTATTCTGGGTTGGATCTCCAGCATCACTGTCAGGTGGCTCCCGTGTATTCCAACATTTTGGGAATCGTGGAAGGGAGAGGCTGAGTACGGGAAAGATAATGGCTTCTCTTTCAGACATGTTGAATGTGAGATGCTTGCAGAACAGGCAGGAAGGGGCAGGGCCGAAGCTCAGGAGAGAAATTAGGGCATCTAGCAGCTGAAGGACCTGGCGGACACATCTACGGGTAAGAAATGGCGAATGGATGCTGGATAGAAAGAGAACATTGGGTTAAGCCAAGGCCATTGGTGGATCCTTCTCTCAGTACCAAAAAGGCTCAGCACTAACATGACTCCTTATGGTTTAATTTGGAGTTTAGTTAGATATGACAGTTCTACCTCATTCCTATTTTTTCATTATCTTCCTTGAAATTCTAGACTTCTGTAAAGTGACCCCTCAAGGCAATGTGATTGATTGGTGCAGCAGCAATTTTGTGAATTAGCTTAGGTAGAATTATTAAAACATTTTTTAAAAATTCTGAACATCTGCAGATATGTAGCAGAACAGAAAATAAAGAATATTGTATCTGAAAGTATAGCTCTGCTTTTTTTTTTTTTGTTAGTTTGCTTTTCTTTTAAAATATATAATCAGTTAAACCTATAGTTTTTGAAGCCACCCCCGTGATTCCTGATGGTCTTCTATTCTCTTCTGTGTATTTAAAAAAAATGCTTCAATAATGTTTTCTTTTTAAAAAATATTTTCTTAAATATTTCCCAATGACATGCAAAATTTTTGAAACATTTATTTTTTAAAAAAATTTGTGATCCAAATTTTCTCCTCTTTTCTAACCCTTGAGAAGACAAGTAATATGATACTAATTATACATGTAAAACATATAAATATAAACATGTAAAACATATTTCCATATTAGCCATGTTGCAGAGAAAACACAAAGAACAAGAAAAAATAAAGATAAAAAATGATATGCTTTAATTTATGTTCAGAGTTCATCAGTTCTCTCTAGAAATGGATAGCTTCTTCCATCGTGCATTCCTTTGAATTATCTTGGGTCATTATGTTGATCAGAATAGTCATATCTTTTAGAGTTGATCATCATGCAATATTGCTGTTATTGTGTGCAATCCTGGTTCTTCCCACTTAACTTTGTATCAATTCATTTAAGTCTTCCCTTTTTTTTCTGAAACTATCCCCCTCATCATTTCTTATAGCATGATAATATTTCATCACAATCACACCCTGCAACTTGTTCAGCTATTCCTAATTGATGGGCATCTTCTTAATTTCCAGTTCTTTGATACCACAAAAAAAGGGCTGCTATAATTATTTTGTACACCTAGATCCTTTCTCCTTTTCTTTGATCTCTTTGGGATGAAGATGTAGTAGTAATATTGCAGGGCAGTGGGCAGTGCGCCAGGGTTAGAGTTGAGTTTATATCTGACCTCAGAAATTTCCTAGTTATGTGACCCTAAGCAAGTCACCCTGTTTGCCTCAGTTTACTGAGCTGTCAAATGATCTGGAGAATGAAATGGCAAATCACTCTAGTATCTTTGCCAAGAAAACTCCAAAGAGAGATCACAAAGATTTGGACATGACTGAAAACAAATGAACAGCAGTGGTATTATTGAGTCAAAGGGTATATACAGTTTGATAGCCCTTGAGCATAGTTCCAAATGGTTCCCCAGAATGGTTGGACTAGTTCATAACTCCATCAACAATGTATTAGTGTCTCAATTTTTCCATATTGCTTCCAGCATTTTTCATTTTTCTTTTCAAAAGATCCTTTTTTCTTTCTTTTTCACCAACTCTATACCAATGCCTCTCTTCCACAAAAATAAAATCCTTGTAGCATATTTGAAGAATAAATTTAGACACGTTTGACGTGTCCAAAATATCTGTCTTATTCTGTATCTGAAGTCCACCACCTGTCTTTCAGAAGGTGGGTAGCATGCTTCGGTTTTCTGGAATTGTAGTTGGTCATCGTATGGATCACAGATCTGAAATCTCTCAGAATTGTTTATAATATTACTATTGTAGACTTGTGATGGAAAGAGCCTTTATTTCCAGAAAAAACTATGGAGACTGAATGTGGATCAAAGTATCATATTTTCACCTCTTTGTTGTTGTTGTTTTGCTTATTTTTTTTCCTTTCTCATGTTTTCTTTTTTCCTTTTTGATCTCATTTTTTTTAAATCAGCATGAAGAATATGGAGATATGTTTAGAAGAATTGCACGTGTTTCATCTATATATCAGATTGCTTGCTGTTTTAGGAAGGGAGTGGGAAGGAGAGAGGGAGAAAAATTTGGAACACAAGGTTTTATAAATAAAATAGGCATCAAAATAATATTATTATTGTATAAGTTATTCTCTGGTTCTGCTCACTTCACTATTGGTTCGTAGAAGTTTTCCCAAGTTTTTCTGAAATTATCTTTTTATTATTTTTAATAGTATAACAGTATTAAACTATATTCATATGCCATAATTCGTTTAGCCTTCCTGCATTGATGACCACCTTTAGTATTCAATTCTTTGCCTTTACAGAAAGAGCTGCTAGGAAAATTTTGTAAGTATAGGACCTTTTTCTCTTTCTTTGGTCTCTTTTGTAATATAAACAGAAATAGAGGCTATTATTACTGTGTCAAAGAGGATGATCACGTTGGGGGCAGAGTTCCAACTTACCTTCTAGAATGACTGTGACAATCCATAATGTCACCAAGTACTCATTAGGGTGTCTGTTTTTCTTATAGATGGCCAACAATTGTCATTTTCTTTTTTTACTCAACTTTGCTAATCTAATGGCTGTAAGGTAGAGAGCCAGTGCTATTTGTCTTTGCATTTCTTTAATTATTGATGATTTAGGATAGTTTTTCATATGGTTGTTGATTGCTTGGATTTCTTCCTTTGAAAACTGCCTCTTCATAGCTTTTGACTATTAGGTATAGATTTCTGAGGCAAGATAACTCTCTGTTTCTCTCTCCCTCTATTTCCCTCTCCTTTCTCCCTATATTCCCCTCCTTCCCCCTTCTCTTTCTCTCCCTTTCCTCCCCTCTCTGACTTTCTGTCTCTCTCCTCCTCTCTCTCTTTCTTTGTTTCTCCATTTCTCTCTCTCCCTCTTTCCTCCTTCTCTCTCTCTCTCCATCTTTGTCTCTTCACCTCTCCTTTCTCTATCCTTCTTTCTCCATCTCTGTCTGTGTGTGTCTCTGTGTCTCTGTCTCTCTTTCTGTCTCTGTGTCTGTCTGTCTCTTTGTTTCTGTCTCTTTCTCTCTTCCTCTCTCCTCTCACTTTGTCTCTCTTGCTCTCTGTCTCTCTCATTCCCTATCTCTATCTCTGCATCACTCTGTCTCTGTCTCTCTTTGTCTCTCTTTCCCTCCCAGTCCCTCATCCCTTAAGTCCTCTCCTTCCTCCTAGCAGGCAGTGAGCTCTCTCTACCACACTTAGATCTTCCCTGGATCTGACACAGTCTGTTTTGTAGCACAGGTCTCTGTGTCTATTTTCATTCCCTGTCAGATTGAAAATGCCTTTTGAACATTTGTCACTCATTTTTGTCCTTGTACCTCAAGCCCCTAACAGTCCTTTGCATACAGCAGGTACTTAATAAATACTTATTGGTTGATAGTCTAGTGCTTTGCATATTTTTTAATTCAATCTGTGATTTCATGGGTGTAAGAGCTCCAAGTGAGGGAACTCCTTTCACCAATGTGACCCTGCACCTGCTCTATGGTTGAGAGATAGGGGGCTGCTGGTATCCCCTGCTTCCCTCCTCCCTGGACTCTTCTCCATTATCTCCTCCCTGTAGCTTCTTGGCTCACATAGAGTAGACTTTTTTTTAATTGGATAATTTTGTCTGATTGGAAGGATTGGAAGAATTAAATTCAATTTCTCAACAAATCCTTATTAAAAACCTAGAAAGGCAGGCCTCTAATCAGCTTTTAATAAGAGTTGGTGGTTAAATTGACTTTGATTCCACTAATCCGCCCCCATATTTCTGCCAGATGAGTATATGGCTTCTGAGGCTGGGCCCTCACTCTTGTCCAGGCTGCTGACTGGCAGGGAAGCTTTGCCCTGCTCCATTTTCGATGTGGGCCACTCCTTCCCCTAGAAAGTCCCGTGGCCTCCCTTCTCCCAAACACTGTGCCATTGGTATTAGAATCAGTGAGGATGCTCAGAACTCCTGGGCCCAAGCGCTCCTTACAACCTCTGGGGCCGGGCCACAGACTGGGCCTCTGCACACCCTCCCAGAGCCAGAGTTGTCTTTCTGATGCTGGAATTCTGGTTCCATCACTCCCCTGTTCTGTCCCTACAGTTGGCTCCCCATTGCCTCCCAGGGACCTTCCTTAATACAACCCTCGTGTCACACCTACAGCTGTGATACACTCTGGCTACACTGGCCCGGCCTTCGCCTTCATCATTCCCTGTGGCTCAGGAGCCACATTTCCTGCCACTCTCCTACCATCTTGACCCGGTGAATTTCTGCTGTCTTTCCAAGGCCCAGATCAAATGGCTTCTGTTCTGTGGGGTCTTCCTGGATCTCTCAGTTGGAAGTGGCCCCTTCCTCTCTGCACTTGCCACCCTTATTTTAACCCCTCCTGGACTCATTGCACAGTTTTTGGCTTATATGTGTTCATGTATTGACTTCTCACTTCAACTATAGCTGTATCCTTTACAGCCTCTGCCTTGCACATAGTAGGCCTTCAGCAAATGTGTCTTGGATGAATGGACATTAGTGTTGGGAAGATTTTTGAGGCCATCTGGGCCAAACTTCTCACTTGACAGATAAGGAAATTGAGGCTCATAGAGATTGCATGACTTGATTCTTGCTGTACAACCATCTAGATTTGGAATGTAGATTTAAAAGCCTTGAAATTCAGACTTTATGTAGAATAGTTTTAAAAAATTGAGCATTTTATTGAAAACTTAGCTGTAGAACAGCTGGTCAGCATTCTTTTGACTTTATGAGACTTCTTCTCTGCCCAGGCTTAAAGGAAAGAGAGGGCTGGGATTCAATTCAGTTCAATTAAACTCAAACATTTCTTTTGTTTTTTTGTGTTTTTCTGTGTGTGTGTGTGTGTGTGTGTGTGTGTGTGTGTTTTGCTGATGCAGTTGGGGTTAAGTGACTTGTTCAGTGTCACTCAGTTAAGAAGCATTAAGTGTCTGAAGTCAGATTTGAACTCAGATCCTCCAGACTTCAAGGCTGATGCTCTATCCATAAACTTAAACATTTGTTTATTAAACACCTACTGTGTACTCTCATTGGTGGGTCTTTGGTTAGCATTTTATAGTACTTGGTAGAAAGAGCTTTGGGCTTTAAGGCAGAGAACCTGGATTTGAATCCCAGCTTTGTTACTTTCTGCCTATGTTATCTTGGTCAAATTATTCAAAATGTTGGAGTCACAGTCTCCTCATCTCTGAGACAACGAAGTTGGCTTGCCCAGATTAAAGTCGTCTTGCATTTTCTATGTGTCTGGGTCTCTCTCTGTTTAACGCTCTCTTTGGGTATCTCTGTTTTTTCCTCTCTGTCTCTCTCTATATCTCTTTCATATATTAAGTATATGCTGGGGATACAGAGACCCAAATGGAACCTTCCCCACCCTCAGAAAGCTTTTATTCTTTAAGGGGAGACAGACCAGGCTTTGGTCTGTGCTGCCTCTGTCTGGATGGTCCCTTCCCATTCTCTCTCCAATGCTTCCTGTTTCCATGTGGATGACCCCCTCCTTACCCTCTTCCCAGGCCCAGTCCAGAGGGCAGCCATCAGCCATCATTGGGACCCCGGGTATCCACTTGCCAGGCTTCTCTGAAAACTCTATATCTTCTCTGCTCAAATATTCCATCATGACTGTGGACCATTCTCCCTCCCCCACTATTCGTGAGGCCCTCCTGAGAGAAAAAAAGAAAAATCTGGCTTGAATTATAGCCATCTGTAAATGGACTTTACATACCTTTTTATTCCCCCTTCTTTTTTAACTCGCAGGCTAGCATTACAATTGCAAGCAGTTCATTAGCGGAGGCATCCATCCAAGCCATGTTTGATAACTTCCCTTGACCCGCTGTTGTTTGTACAGCTGCAGGGGAAGGTCGACAGAACCAGGTACATGTCTTTTCTCACGTAGAAAGTCTCACGTGTCAGGATTTTGGATGAGTGTTGCTCTGGGTTTGTTTAGAATTTGATACAATGTGGTGCAAAGAGCACTAGCTTTAAAGGATCTGAGTTCTGATCCTGGCTGTGCTACTGACCTCTGTGGGACCAGGGTCACTTTTACATGGCCAGGAAGCTTAGAGAAGATGCTTTACAAATTCCCTGACAGCTTTACACCCCATAACCTCCATTACTTTTTTTGTTAAATGGAAAAAATAAAAGTTATATCCCTTCCTTCCTAGGAATGGGAGGAAAATGCTCTCTAAAATCTTTAAATGCTTTGGAAACGTGAATGGTAGACCAGCATGCCTCATGGGGGTGCTCTGGGAGGGTTGTCTTTCAAGGGGTTGTATTTCTCCTTTTAGCCTCTCTCTCTCTCTCTCTCTCTCTCTCTCTCTCTCTCTCTCTCTCTCTCTCTCTGCTCTTACTGATCAATTTTGTGGCCCATTCTCTCAGGATCTTGCTAAAGCTAGCTTGATAAATTCATCCAGAGTAAGCAGTAATTGTGGGGCTCAGTAGCTGTCTTTGAAAGAAATAATTACTTCTCTCCTGTATTGAATAACTAATTATTAAATTAGGACTAGGTCTTACCCCCCTTTTTCCCTCATCCTTAGCAAGTCAACTAGTGTGGGAAATCTTGTTCAAAAACTCACCCAGCCAGAAAAGCTAAGATCTAACCAAGGATGGTAAAGAAATTCTAAGCTTAATATATTGGATTGCCTCCCATCCTGGGGAGGGGAAAATTTGGAACACAAGGTTTTTGCAAGGGTCAGTGTTGAAAAATTATCCATGCATAGGTTTTGAAAATTAAAAAGCTTTAAATAAAAAAAAAAAGTTCTAAGTTTAGGTGAATGGGTGGATTCCCACTCATTTTATTTGCTCAGACAGGTCTGGGGAAATGTGGATCCCCCCTCTCGTAGATAGAAATGGATTAGTCTTTTTGGCCAAGATTTGGGTAGCCCAAGTCATGTACCCCCATCCTCATTGCAATGTAGCCCACCTTCTCATTGTAATTTTCATTCTCTTATTCATTGTTGTCTAATCAGAGTTGGTTGCCATCCTCAGGAACACCCAGGCTTCCAAGGCCATATAAGCTGTGAGCCCACCACCAGGCCAGGGGTGGGGTTGGGGGTGGGTGAGGGAGGATTTGAGAACATCGCTGACTCTTTTATTGGCAAAATGCCAGCATTATTATAAAATGACAATAAATGATTGATAGTAATGATAACATTAACAATGATTAATAAAAATAAATATTTAAGAACTATGTTTCTTGAGCTTTTAAAATGTTGCAGTCTTATGTTGGAAGAAAGCTGAGATGTATTGCTTGGTCCCAGAAGGCAATAAGAAGGAGCAGAGCAGGAGGTGGGAGAGGTAGTGAGTTCCCCATTCCTGGATTCTCAGTGGAAGCCTGGGTGCTTACTTGGAGTGATGGGATCCATTTGCTTGGACTGTTATTGGAATCAGATAGTCTGTGAGTGCCTTCCTTCAACTCTGTGATCCTGATGAAATATATGGAGTGGGAAAAAACAATGGCTTCCCAAGAAGAGGTCATGGGTTCACTTCCTACCCTGTGACCTTATCTGCAAAATGGGTTGGACTAGATGACCAAGGAAGGTCCTTTCTAGCTCTAGATCTATGCTCTCCCCTCTTATGGTACTATTACTATTACTCCCATCAGTTAGTTGTACACTATTATCACTACTGCTACCACTACTACTGACTTTTGGAGTCATTTTTCAGTCCTGACACTTCATGACTCCATTTTTTTTTTTTTGGTAGAGATACTAGAGTTGTTTGTCATTTCCCTTCCCAGTTCATTTTACAGATGAAAAAACTGAGGCAAACAGGGTGGAGTGACTTGCTCAGGATCACACGCTAGGAAGGATCTGAGACAGGATCTGAACTCAGGAAGATGAATCTTGCTGACTTTAACCATGGTGCTATCTAGTGTCCCTCATTTTATTACTGCTACTGCTGCTGTTACTGCTATTACTACTTCTACTACTACTGCCACCTCTACGATTACTGCCACTGTGGCTACTACTACTACTATTGTTACTGCTGTAGCTACAACTGCTGCTACTGCTACTGCTGTTATTACTACTGCTACAATTACTGCCACTTCTACTACAATGGTTGCTATTACTGTTGCTACTGCTGCTGCTACTATTACTGCCATTGCTACTGCAACTGTTGATGCTGCTGCTACTACTATAACTGTTACTGTTACTGTTGCTACTGCTGCTGCTGCTATTACTCCCCCTGCTACTGCAACTGTTACTGTTATTGTTGCTACTGCTCTTACTATAATTGTTACTATTACTACTGCTACTGCTGCTGCTACTATTACTGCCTCTGCTACTGCAACTGTTACTATTACTGTTGCTACTATTACTGCCACTTATACTATAATGGTTACTATTACTACTGTTACCTACTGCTGCTGCTGCTATTACTGTTACTATTACTACTGCTGCTGCTATTACTGTTATTATTACTATTGCCACTGCTACTGCAATGGTTACTACTATTGTTGCTGCTTTTACTACTACTACTACTGCTACTGCTGCTGCTACAATTACTGCCACTGCTACTGCAACTATTATTATTACTGTTGTGTTTTTTACTGTTACTACTACTGTTACTCCTACTCTGCCTGCTGCTATTGCTGGTACTTCTACTACTACTACTGACAATCATTTACAGAACACTCTTAAAGTTTACAAAGTATTGCACTAGCATCGACTTCACATCCCCTGATCTCTCCACTACCCAATGCTGCTTTTCCAAAAGAGCAGAATCCCTCCAGGGACCTCCCTGGGGGCCAAGGGGATCAAGATGATCTGGGGCAGGAGGGCCCTTTCCAATCCCTCAGAGTGCAGGTGACTGTGCTGTCTTTCCATGAAGCAGCCTCACATGGCTATATCAGTCTCTGGAAAAGTCCTCAGATCCCTGTGCCCACTGACCTCAAACCTGCCCCCTACAGCTGGGGCCCTTGCTTATAAGCATTGGCTGATTCTAAGGGGATTCCAGCAGAGCTAAGTCAAAGACTCTGGCCTGGCACCAACCAGCATGGTCAAGGGCAATGAACGCATGGCACCAACATGAGAGACCAAAGTTGCTGGGGCTTTTTAATAGTCCAGTCGAGGGCTGGGCCTGGAGTCAGGAAATCCTGAGTTCTAATTCAGCCTCAGATACTTCATAGTCGTGTGACTCTGGTAAAGTATCTTTACCTCTGTCTGCCTCAGTTTCCTCATCTATAAAATGGGGCTAATAAAAGCACCTCCCTCTCAGGACTGTCATAAGGACCTAATAGGTAATATTTGTAAATCTTAGTACAGTACCTGCTATATGGTTAGTGCTATATAAATCTTAGTTTATAATAATTGTGATCATTTCGAAGGCCAAGTATAGCAGCCATCCATTTGCCCGTAACTCTGGAAGCTGCTTGCAATGCATATCTCTCAGGCTGGAGATTCTCCATCTCCGGGGCCCCTCCTCCCTATCCCGCCATTCCATTTCCAACATTCCTGCGCAGATCTGGCTCCTGACCCGGCCTGACCTTTGGTTTACAGTCACTTGGATCGTCTGGGCTCCTGCTAGAATCTCCAGAATCTACTGAGCCCTGCCCAGCCTGGCGAGCCGCCCATCTCTGTCAGCCCTTATCTGCCCACCCTGGGCAGGAGGGCAAACATCTCCTGCCGGCACTGGCCTGTGACTGTCCAAAATACTTGCCTGTCTTTTTCTGGCTGCCCTGCCTTTCTCACCTGCTTCCTTCACATCTGGCTTGAATCCTGAGCCCTGACCTGGGCCTGGACACTCAAACTCATGTCCTCCTTTGACTTTTTCCTTGAGTCCCTGGAGCTCCTGCAGCTAATCTGTCCATTCAGACAGTTTCTCCTCTGCCTGCCCTACATAGACTTTTCAGATCTCAGCTTGTCAGAAGAAGGGTTTGAGCAGATTGATTTGATCCCAACTCGGAAGTTATAAGGACCCTCAGCATTCCGCCCCTTGGGAGCTTGACCCCTTCTGGCAATCTGGGAAAGTCAGTGACCCTTTTCAGGAGAATGCTTTTAAATGTATGGGATGACAAAGAAATGGCAAAGCTGGTTCCGTGTTCTCTCTCCTGCTAAAGTGGAAGCTCTCTGAAGGCAGGCCTTGAAGCTTGCTTTGTCTTTTCAGTGTTTGGTTTTGCACCTGGCACATAGTAGATTAATTAGTGTTTGTTGACTTGACTGTTGAAATAGAGTTATACAAATATTTTTTTAAATTCATCGACCCCAGGTTAAGAGCCCCTGAACTAGTCCAGATCCATGAAGCATATGCCCTCAAATGTCTCACTTCGACCACTTCTTCTGTAAAAGATGGAAATGAAATAATATTTGTAAAACACTTCTCAAACACTAAAGCACCATATGTTTGCTATTATTATTATTATTCAGTTGATTTTTAAGAAAGAAAGAAAAAGAAACAAAGAAGGAAAGAAGGAAAGAAAGAAAGAAAGAAATTGCCTTTTCCCCAAGAAACAAGAAACAACTGATTATTGATGTGGGAATCATTTTGTAGTTAGCGGTCTGTGTGCAATCAGATCCTGTAGTATTCAGGACAAAGGTCATAATTAGCAACAAATTTAGGAAATGATTAGAACAACAAATTGGAGGAAATGGGAAAGATGAAAAGAAAATGACATCTGGAAGCCTCTTTCATCAAACTTGGTGTAAGCAGGGATTGAAAAGATGCTGGCCCCGATATTATGGTCAGATGGACATGAGGAAAACGTCCAAATGGGCAGCTCTGAGGTTGCTTCGGTGTCTAGGTTAAAAATGGGTAAAAGTGCCAAGAAGATCTTTGATAGGTAGAGACCATTTCTGGAGTATAGACAGGAAGTCTTGGCCAGGATGTGTAGGATGGGGACAGCTGGAGGGGATGCTGTGGGAGAGGGTACTGGCATTAGGAAGCTCATAGAACCATCAAAGTATGACCAAAAGGTCAGAGCCAGAAAGGGCTTCTCTGAACTTTGTTTTTTTCTTTCTTTATATTTTGACAGCAGTATTTCAATATAACTGATTTCCTTTATTCAATGTATTTTATTTTATGTATCTAACAACATTATTCTGAGGACTCAGTAGGCTCCGCCAAATTGCCAAGGGGTCTTTGACCAAAAGATACATTTAAGATCCCCAATCTAGTAGAGTCCTCCCATTCTGTGGATGAGGAGACTGAGGCCCCTCAGCGTGGTGATGTAACCTGCCCGAGTTCACACAGGTGACCTCGGTGGTTTTGATTTATGTGTCTCATATTATTAATGACTTGGCATGTTCTTTCATATGGTTGTTAATAATCTGCAAGTCTTAACTCAGGAACTATGTGCTTCTAACCCTGGGTTATTTCTTGAGGGATTACTTTTAAAAACATAAATGTTCTATTGATATTAAAAACCCCAACCCTCTTATTCCCAGTGACTTCCCCATCCTCCCTGATTGGAGATGTGTTTCATCATTGGCCAAGTGGGGCCGTCGGGGATGAGGATTTTTTCAGTGCCTTCTGTGCGTCAGGCACTGTGGGAGGCAGCCCTCGCACGGGACCCCAGGTGCATGTGGAAGAATAAATGGAATCACAGCCCATACATAAGAGAGGGATTTCTGAGGGCTTCTGGGTCACGTAGCCCGTCCCTCTGCTTCTGTTAGCTTTGTTCAGGCAAGTCTTCTCACATCTCTCCGAAGTCTCTTCACGCTCCATCAATTGAAAATTTGGCATGGGGACGCTGAGGCCACAGTGACCGGGGAGGTTGGTTCAACCATCAGTCATCTGGCTCGGATTTATTAAGCAGACACAACTTATTCATTAAGTGCCAAGTCCTGGGGACAGCGAGACAAAATCGAGCCATTCTCATCCCTCTTGGAGTTTATATAAATACCTTTTGCTGGAGACACAAGTGAAAAATGTGTCTTTGTCACAAAAACTCCGACAATTGCATTATTTTTGCCCGGCCCGGATCTTTGATTTCATTAAGATAGGAGAGTCCCGTTATGGAAGCTCCTGTCACCAAATGTAGACAGGTCATTTAGGAATAATTTAGAATTAAAGAGTCGCTTTGGGCAACAAGATGATATAAGGGACCAGGCACAGAGAGTCTGGGTAAGAGGCAAGGCTCAAACTCTGGTCTCCTGCCCCACATGTGGGCTCTCACCCCTGCAGGGCGTTGCCCCCACGGAGGACCCGAGCCACAGTTAGAAGGGGGGGGGCAGCCTCCCTTAGGTTCGTCCAGGGCTGGGGAAAGCCTCGATTCCTTGGCGTTGTTGACTCAGCCTTGTCTGGTTCTCTTTTGTTCCCTGGATGTTCCTCCTGTGCCCAGTGAAATCTCAGCCTCCAGCACAGAAAAAGCCGCAGAGAATTAGCTGAAAATTGATTTTTCGGGGACAAGGAATTCAAAGCTGCTCTGAAAAAAAGCAGCCGAGTGCTTATCAGCCTTTGCATTCAAGGCTGCAGGTGAGGCGGCAGAGATGGAGAATGACTGGGCCTTTTGATCGGCCTTGGGGGAGGCGGGGGGGGACCAGGACTTGGAAACTATGATGGTTCCTTCCTCATGGAGTTAGTGGACTGGATGGAACAGGAGCATCCGATCTGGGAGAATCTGGGACCTGGCTGCCATTTTAATGGTGTGTGTGTGTGTGTGTGTGTGTGTGTGTGTGTGTGTGTGTACACAGCCCTCCCCGCCTCAAGAAGTATGTAGTTACTGAGGGCAAAGAGAGAGGGAAGGAGGGAAGGAAAGAAGGAAGGAGAGAAGGAGGAAGGGAGGAAAAAAGAGAGGGAGGGTGGAAGATAAAAAAGAAGGAAGGGAGGGAGGGAAGGAAAAAGGGAGGAAAGAAGGGAGAGACAAAGGAGGGAGGAAAAGGAAGGAATAGAAGGAAGAGAGGAAGGAAAAAAAGAAAGGAGAAAGGAAAAGGAAGAAAGGAAAGGGAAGGAAGGAAGGAAGGAAAAGGAGGAAGGGAAGGAGGAAGGAAGGAAGGAAGGAGTATGGTACGGGGGAATGACCGGCTCTTGAGTCAAAGGACCTTGCTGATTATTATAGTATCATAGGCTTTAAAGATGGAAAGGAACTTTAAAGATTCTCTGATCTTGCCAGATCCCCCCTCTCCACCCACCAAGGAAAACCCAACTTGTGGAGATTTAACTAGTGCTTGGAGACTTCCACTGACAAAGAAATCGCTCCCTGTTTGGGCACATGACACTTTTAATTGGGCTCTGATAGCAACTATTTCCTAACATGGGACTCAGTTTTGTTGAAGAATTAGAACAAGCCGGCCCTTCAAATACTTGAAAACAGAGATCTTGTCCCTCCAAGACTTTTTGTTTCTTCCAGCCTAAGCATCCTCTGTTCCTACCTGTTCCCCTCCAGGCCTTCTTCCCTATCAAATAATTGATGATCTGTAAACAAATGCTCCTGTGGGATCCTGGTGAGCTTCTATTTAAGGGAGCCCTGAGGGGATTCTTTTTTAGACACCCAAGGTTCCTGTTCCCTAAATAGAGCTGCCTTAGAAGGGGTTCAGGGACACACCCTTTTCTGCCCCCTCAGAAATGAGGAAATAGAGCAACTTCAGAGGTGAGTCTATGAGTAAGGGTTAAAAAGCATCCAAATACATTTGGAGTTCTGGCATTACATTTCATGGGGTGATGGGATTTAGGGCTGAAAGACTCTTACTCTTAGCTCTCTTGGACAGTGATGCCTTACCTCTGGAGCCCGTATTCAATTTCATGGCAGAGAATTTTATTCCCCCCGTGGCCAGCCGATGAGGGAGATATTTTTGGTCCACTGGGTCTTCATATCGTGTCCATATCCAGGAGCCAGGCAGGTCTTTCAGTCAGCTCTCCTCCGCCGTCCCTCCTTCTGTCCTCCCCACTCCCTTTTTAGGGTTTTCTTGGAGATAGTCTCATTGATTGCTGGAAGAGATCTCAGAGCCCAATGAGTCAAATCTCTTCATTTTACAAATGGGGTAACTGAGTCCCAAGGATATCAGGGAACTTGGGTAAAGTTACACAAGTTATATAAAATCAGGAAGGATTCAAAGCTAGAAGGTCTTTTGACTCCAGAGCCAGTGATCTCTCCACTGTACCATCCTTCTTTGCTTCCTTGCTTCCTTGCTTCCTTCCTTCCTTCCTTCCTTCCTTCCTTCCTTCCTTCCTTCCTTCCTTCCTTCCTTCCTTCCTTCCTTTCTCTCTTGCTCTCTTCCTTCCTTCTTCCCTTTCTCCTTCACTCTTTTTTTTTTGCTTTCTTATTTTATTCCCAAACTTTTCACTTTCCAATGACTCAGAATTTCCCCCTCATCCCTTTTTGATCGACACCAATTAATAATCCAGATGTGAAGTAACAAGGTCCTGCACCAGGCTGGTGGTTGGTGGCTCTGGAGAACAGGGAACTTAAACAAGGGAATTTGTGAAGGTAGAAATGACAAAACTTGGCAGCAGGCTGAATCCAGGGTATGAGAAGAAGAGTATGACTCCCAAAGGGGATGGGAGGGTAGTGGTTCCCTCAGTGGAGCAGGGGAGTGAGGAAGCTGGGAGGGCGTGGGGGAAAGATGTTGGGTTCAGTTTGGAATGTGCTGAGTTTAAGATGTCTATGGGACATCCAGTCAAGATGTGCCATAATCTATTGATCAAAGCATAATAATGACTGATTACTAGTCTATAAATAATGATTAGAGGGGGAGCTCCTCGAGGGTGGGTTTTGCCCCTTTTTGTATCCCCAGTACTTAGCACAGTGGGCTTTCGATAAATGTTTATTTTGGCTGACTTACTGACTTATTCCTGAATGCAGGGACTTATGGGGATGTTTGATGGTCCCCAAAATGAGGGGAAAATGTTCCAGCCTTTGAAGGTCGTTATGAATCAGAGAGGTCCCAGATCAGCCTTCAGTCCCATTAGAATTCATTTCCCTCTGTCCGTGTCTTTTCCAAAGAGATCCTGCCTCCGCCCCAGCCTGAGCCAGGGTGGGGATGCGGGGGTTGCAGGAGTCCCATTCCTGCCTTGGGCCCATGGGGCTCAGGAAGGCAGGAAACCAAGAGCGCCAGCGTTTCAGGTGGGGAGGGGCATGGGGAGTTTCTCCCCCAGTGTCGGTTGGAGCTGTGCATGCCAGTCCACGTGGGCGTGAAGGAGGCATTTGTGAGAAGCTTGGCGCGAGGGCGGGCTTTGTGCTCCAGGGCCGCAATCAATCAGGCGAGTGTGTTCGGTAGCTGCCACCAAGCTGCACATACATGCCGAGTGGCTGCTCCCCAAGAATCCTCTCGCCCCTGGAAGAAAAGCAGGCATTGTGCGTGCTCGAGCCTTCCCAAGGAAACACCTGAGTTGGTTTTCCTGCTGTGTTCTTTCCCTTTTCCTCATTCCACTGCTTTTTTTTTTGTTTGTTTGTTTTTAAGAGAAGAAAGTACTTGATCTGATTCTCCTCCAGTTTACCAGGATGAATCTCCTCAAAGTCGAACTTTCACTATGTCCCCCCTTGCTTGGGAACCTACGGTGGCTTCCAAACCCAACCCCACAGCATTCTTTAAGTTCTTTTGATGTTAATGCTGGGACTACAGAGACATCATCCTAACAACAACAAACAATATTGTGTCCTCACTGAGCTTACATTCTACCGGGATCTTCTTCCTCATCTGCGCATTCTCTACAAAGCAATCCCAGCTGTTCTTGCCAATGCTCTGTTGGGCCCTTCCTTTCTTTACCCGGATTACTTAACTGGTTCTCTTCTCCTGTCCAGATTGCACCATCCACAAAGCCCAGCTGGTAGAGAGGAAGCCAGGAGAGCTGGGAAACATATTCTGGCTTTGTGGTCCCCTATTAGTGCCATGTGTGGTAAGTTGTTTGCATTTTCTGATCATTTCCAAAATGAAGGGGGAGAGTAGAAGATTGACAAGCTGCCTCCCAGCCCTCAATCCCATAGAAGCAGCCCATGTCTTTGAAGTCTTCCTGGAGTATTCACACTGATCTATGCTCTTGGCTGAATTCTTGTTCTGTTCCTGGAACCAAGATGGCGGAACTTAGTCTATTGGAATCATTCACTTAGCATTTGGCGTGCTGCCATCTTGTTTCCCCTGCTTTTATATGTTTTTTTTTTCTTATGAACTTGACAAACATGAATGTTTCCATATGTAAAGAATGGAAAAAGAAAGGTTGTATATGGAATAGTGAAGCTCTGTTCAGTATAGCTCGTTTTTGAATGAATAAGTCATTTCCCAACTTTGTTTCCAGTAGCTGCCATTATGTTCACAACTAGATTTTAAGCCTCTTGTGATTCCTCTTTTTCATTTTGCAACAATGTTATTGAGTGACTCTGCTGTCAGTCAGCCTCAGTTTGGATGATTATGTCATTATTGTCTGGCCTGGTTTTTATTGACAGCTCATCTGACATGTGACAAGGGACATTAGAAACCCAGGAGGATGCTGAATGAATTTGTCCCTCTCCTTCTTTACCACTCATTCAAAACAAAAAGAAAGTCTTAGATCCAGAAATGCTGGTATTCCAGGCCTAAGCCTTGAAACAATTTTTAAGTGCCTGAGAAGGAAGGGATTGATCTGGCTGACTATATTCCCATGGAGTTGTTAGTTCATAATAGAAAGCTTCTAAGACATGATAGGCCTGGGAAGATAGCTTAAGGAGAAAAACTATATAATTTTCCATCTTGATAACTCCAGCTATCACATAGGGATAGGGATAGAGAAGGTGATTAATAAATACTGGTTCATTACAAGATCATTGATTTAGATAAGAAAAAGATCTCAGGGAGCATTGAATTCAACCACCTGATTTTACAGATGAGGACGCTGAGATCTAGAGATTGATTAATGTTACACAAAATAAGTAGCAGAAGTGAGATTTAAATCCAGTCAATTAATCATGCATGTATTAAGGATTCATGGTATTCTGGGCATTCTGCTAAGTTTTGGGGATACAAAAAAAAAGCAAACAAAAGGTCCTTAAGGACCTTACTCTTTTTTTAAGGACATTACATTCTAACGAGGAAGACAATATTATCTAAATAGGTACATGATCAATCAACAGACATTTACTAAGTGCAAACACTGCCAGGCACTATGCTGTGCACTGCAGGGTAAAAGAAAAGGCCAAAAAACAGCCTCTGCCCTCAGAGAGCTTACAGTCTAATGGCAGAGACAATATGCAGATGATTACATCCTAACTATAGACTGAGTAGAATGAAGGTAACTCCTGAGGGGAGTTGATTCTAATTGAAATTTTTGTTCTTCTGGACTATGAATTGGATGCTTAGTAGACATCTTTAGCACCATTTGTCCAAAACTGAATTCATTATTTTTCCTCTCCCAAAACTCTCTCGTTCCTCACTTTCCTATTACTTTTGAAGATACCCCCATCCTCCCAGTCCCTCAGTCTTACAGCCTTGGCGTTATCCCAGTGTTCTCTCCACTCTCTCCTGCCTACCCATATTCAGTATGGCACAAGGTCTGTTGATTTCACCAGAGGTGGAGCATCTTTGGTCAGTTTTACCTTTGCAGCATCTCTGGTCACTTTCACCTCTGCAGCATCTCTGGTCACTTTCACCTTTGCAACATTGTTGGTCAGTTTTACCTTTGTAGCATCGGGTCATTTTCACCTTTGCAACATCTCTGGTCACTTTCACTTCTTCAAATTTCTGGTCATTTTCACCTCTGCAGCATCTCTGGTCACTTTCACCTTTACAACATTGTTGGTCAATTTTACCTTTGTTGCACCTCGGGTCATTTTCACCTTTGCAACATCTCTGGTCACTTTCACCTCTGCAAATCTCTGGTCACTTTCACCTCTTTGCATCTCTGATCAGTTTCACCTCTGCAGCACCTTTAGTCAGCTTCTCCTCTACAGCATCTTTGAAATAACCCCTTTCTCTCCTCTGACATGGCTCCCATCCTGGTGCTGAACCTCCTCAACTCACACCTGGACTATTGAAAGCTGCTGGTGGGTCTAACCTGCCTCAAATCTCTCTCCATTCCAATTCATCCTCCAATGAACTGCTGAGGGATTTTCCTAAAACACAAGTCTGATCATGTCACCCCTTACTCAATAAGCGGCTCCCTTTTGCCTCTAATATCTCTTTAGCTTTTAAAACCCTTCATAATCTTCCCCCCTTCCTGCATTTCTAAAATTCTGACACCCCCACACACCTTTCGATCCAGAGACACTGGCCTGCATGCTGTTCTTCAAACAAGCACAATTCCCCATACCTGGCTTCCTCTTCATCTATGTCTCCTGGCTCCCCTGGCTTCTTTCAGATATCAGTCACAATCTGCAATCTCAGCTAAAAATCTGCAAGAAGCCTTTCCCAGTCTTCTTGTCATCCATGGACCTTCTCCCTGAGGTTATCTCCAGGTTATTCTGTATGTTGGCATTTTGTTGGCACATAATCCCTGGAATGTTGTCTACCCCCATTAAACTGTGAGTTCCTTGAGGGCAGGAATTGCTTAAATGTTGTCTTTGTATCTCATCTGGCACGTGTTGTTGTTCACTCGTTTTAGTCATGTCCCACTCTTTGTGACTCCATCTGGAGTTTTCTTGGCAAAGATATTGCAGTGATTTGTCATTTTTTCTCCAGCTCATTTGACAGATAAGGAAACTGAGTCAGACAGGGTTAAGTGTCTTGCCCAGGGTCACATAGCTAGTAAGTGTCTGAAGTCAGGTTTGAACTTAGGTCTCCCTGGGTCGACCTAGCTCCACCTGGTTCCCTTGGCACTGAACAGGGGCTTAATAATCATGTACTGACTTGAGGCAGAGGAATGAGAGGCTAATTAAGAAGCCGGTGACTTTTGCTCTTGATAACAAAGTAGGCTCTATATAAATACCCAAGACAGGGTCTGGAGTATGGTCTATCCATCCTAATCCCACTCCAAAGGGCGGGGAAGTTGATGGAAGGGATCTGTGGCCAAGTGGTCCCTGAGACCTTGGCATTTTGTACTGATTACCTTCTGAAGAGGAAGAGATGCTGGAATCCTGAGCTGTCTGGCGTGCCCAGAAACGAGGAGGTCAAACAAATGAATCAGATGCCAGCAAAGGCAGACGGAGAGTCTAGGTCGAAGCCTATTGATCAAAACCATTGTTAGGTATGGAGGCTGCCAGCTCCTCGGGTCCAGGGAGAACAGAGACAGCTCTCCTCAAAGCTGGCGACGGGCCAAAGACCAGGATGATACTTTCCACTGAATCCAACTGCAGTGGAGGAATATTCAAGAGACTGAGAGCTCAGAGGCTTCAGGGAGAGGAGGAGAGGGAACCATGGGGGACCTAGCTGCCAGATCCAGGAAGGCAGAAGATGCTGGGCCAGCAAAGCTGGCCGGTGTGGTATTTTCACAGGGCATCTCTGAATGCTGTTGGGATCTGATAATGTTGAGTGGCATCCACGTCTCAGAGGTGGAAGACTATCAGAGAACATCTAGTCTCACTCTATGAGATTACAACCTTGGTTGCTGAGTGGATAGAACAATGAGGCTGGAGGCTAGAAGACCTGAGTTCAAATCCAATCTCATGTGCTTACTCACCGTGTCCTTTGTTTGCCTCGGTTTTCTCAACTGTAAAATGGAAATAATAACACCACTTACCTCCTGGGATTTTTGTGAAGATGAAACTAGAGAATAATTGGGAAGCTCTTGGCACATAGTAGGCTCTATATAAATACTCATTCCCTCCTCTCCTCTGCAAAACCCCTAACAAGTCCCTGTCTAGTCTCTGTTTAGATATCTGGTGATGGGAAATTTGACACTATTATTAGGCAGAATTGTGGAATCTCAGAATTAAAAAGGATCCTTTGGTCAATTCCAGAAGCCAGTAATGATCTCCATAAGCGGGCATCCAACCTATGCCTGAAGAGCTCCAGTGAGGGGGAACCTCCCGCCCGTTGCACATTGGAACCTGTCGGGAAATGTTTCCTGCCAACATTTCCACCATCTCTGCCTCCTTACTCTGTGCTCTCTGGTGCCAGGCAGAATCTATTTCTTCCATATGAGGGCAGCCCCTGTGGGCCCCGAAACCTTCTCTTCTTTAATCCAAACACCCTCATTTCTCTAGTCGATGGGTCCCCATTGTTTGAAGTCCCCTCGCCATCCTGGTTCCCGAATCCTGGACCTTCTTCAGCTTCTGTTCATTCAGTGATCTTCCCAAAGGGAGGTGCCCCCAGCTGAACCCAGCAAGCCCGATGTGGTCTGGCCCTGGCAGGGCACAGCAAGACAGCAGCCCCCTTTTCTAAGCACTGAACCTCTCAGAGGGCCCTTTTTGCTTTGGTTTGTCCAGTGCTAAATACAGTGTCTGGCAGAAAAGTGACACTGGTTAAGGCCTTGTTGATTGACAGTTTAGCAGTATGGTCTAAACTGGTCAGGTTTTTTGGTTGCTCAGACCCTCAGATCTTTATCAGGCTGACCTCCTTTCCAGACACAACACCTGATCCTGTCCTTGTGAAGTTGGTTGTTTGAGTCCAAGTGAAAAATGTTCCAGGGGAAGATTAAGAGGAGAGCAGGTTGGGGAAACAATTAAGTAGGGATCAGCCAGAGGCTAAGTACAGGCTGACAAGGATTTTTTAGATTGAATGCTTTTTGCCAAGAGCCTGGTGGTGCTGAAGTTATAGCCTCTTCAAGGGACTTGACAGTTACTCAGGAGCTCACAAATTCAGTAATTTGGTTTTGATTTAATTATAGCGATTAGAGTGGCTGGGTGGCACAGTGGATAGAGCACTTGCCCTGACATCAGGAGGACCTCAGATATTTAACACTTACTAGCTGCATGATCCTAAGTAAGTCACTTAATTCCAATTGCCTTGCAAAAAAAAGAAGGGAAAGGGATAGAGATAGACAGACATTCAGAGATAGAAAGACACACACAAAGAAAGAAAGACATCCAGAGAAAGAGAGACATACACATACACAGAGAGAGACAAAGAGGCACAGAGAGGTGTGGGGGTATGTGAATGCATTTTTAAAATAAAAGAATTGGGCATAAATTATCATGTCTTAAACTTATTTTTTAGTAATTTTTTTTTAAAGAATCTGTCTCAAGTTCACGTTGGGGGAGGAATGCTTAGAGTTCATCCACAAAAGATCGTGGGCTTTTAGTGGACTACAAAGTCAGCTGTGGGGTGGGGCAATGAAAAAACCCACAACATAGCAGCTCCACCTTGAGCTACTCTAAGAGGGACAGAACTTCTAGGAACAGAGAGGTAATAACGACTCCTAGTTATGTTCAGTTCTGGGCATCAGACCTTAAGAATTGATAACCTCTTCTCAGCAACATAATGATCCAAGACAATCCTATGGGACTAATGATGAAGCATGCTGTCTACCTCCAGAGAATGAACTGGTCTGATTGAATACGGACTGAAGCGTGCTATTTTTCATTTGCTTTCTCTTGTTTTTTGTTTTTTCTTTTTAATCTTCTTGTACAAAATGACTAAGATGGAAATGTTTTATATGACTGCATGTGTCTAACCCGTATCTGGTTGCTTACATCTCAGGGAGGGGGAAATAGAATCTAGAACTCAAACTTTAAATAAAAATGGCTTGAAATGGGGGGAAAAAAGAATTGTCTGGAGGGATATAAGCAGGATGTGAAGGCCTTTGAAGCTATGTCATATAATAAACAATGGAGCAAATTGGGAATGTTTAGCCTGAAGAAGAGTGTGAGTGTGTGTGTGTGTGTGTGTGTGTGTGTGTGTGTGTGCACGTGCACTGAGAGATTTTATCTTCCAATTAGAGATAGCTTAAAGTAGAACGGTCCCCCTTGGAATGTGTCGGCCATTTATTTCTCATCACTTGGAAGTTTCCCAACTTCTCTCCTTGTGGAGTGGAACGTGAACGCTGGACTGCACTCAGGCTCTGGTCTCCTTTCTTCTTGTTTGTTTGCACTCATAATCCTAACTGGCTGGATATTGATTCTTTTAGCCAACCTCTTCTCCCAGCTTTGGGTCACGCTCGCAAGCCAATGACATCTTCATTCAAGCTCCATTCCATGTTGGAATGGCTGAAAACAAAGCCTTCTGGAGCACTAGGAAAGATCCTTTCAACCGACTCAATTCACTAGTCACCCAATTCTCTGGAGGTAGAGCCAGGGTCTCAGAATCCCAGCTCTGTGTTCAAATCACAGCTCTGTGATATTGTGTGATCTTGGGCAGGAGTCTTGACTCAGTTTCCACAACTGTAAAATGGTTTTGCATTAGATGATTTTTATAGACTGTTTCCTTTAAAATTGTTTTTAATATTTTTTCTAATTACATGTAAAACAATTTTTAATCTTCATCTTTTCTTTCACAATTTTGAGTTCCAAATTCTTCCCCACTCTCTTTCCTCTCTCCTGTCATTGAGAAGGCCATCAATTTGATAAAGGTTATATACAAGCACTCATGCAAAACGTATTTCCTTATTAGTCATGTTGTGAAAGAAAACAGATCCAAAAAATTCAAGAAATATAGAGAAAACTCCCCTGCAACATTCCTCAATCTGCATTCAGAGTCCATCAGTTCTTTTTCTCATATGGACAGCATTTTTCATCATAAATTCTTTGAAGTTATCCTAGATCATTGTATTGCTGAGAACAGATATGTCATTCACAGTTGATCCTCACAGTGTTATTGCTGCTGTGTACAAAGTTCTGCTCATTTCATTTTGCATCAGTTCATGTAAAATTCCCAGGTTTTTCTTTTTTTTTTTTAATTTCATAACTTTTTATTTACAAATTATATTTATGGGTAATTTTACAACATTGACAATTGCCAAACCTTTTGTTCCAATTTTTCCCTTCCTTCCCCCCACTCCCTCCCCTATTTGGCAGGATGACCAATAGATGTTAAATATATTAGAGTATAAATTAGATACACAATGAGTATACATGACCAAACAGTTATTTTGCTGCACAAAAAGAATCGGACTCTGAAATATTGTACAATTAGCCTGTGAAGGAAATCTAAAATGCGGGCAGGCAAAAATAGAGGGATTGGGAATTCAATTAGTCATCTCCCAGAGTTCTTTCGCTGGGTATAGCTGGTTTAGTTCATTACTGCTCCATTGGAACTGATTTGGTTCATCTCATTGCTGAGGATGGCCAGGTCCATCAGAATTGATCATCATATAGTATCGTTATTGAAGTGTATAAGGATCTCCTGGCCCTGCTCGTTTCACTCAGCATCAGTTCGTGTAAGTCTCTCCAGGCCTTTCTGAAATCATCCTGCTGGTCATTTCTTACCAAACAAGAATATTCCATAATATTCATATACCACAATTTATTCAGCCATTCTCCAATTGATGGGCATCTACTCAGTTTCCAGTTTCTGCCCAGGTTTTTCTGACATCATCCCACCTGTCATTTCTTACAGCACAACAGAATTCCATTACATTCATATGCCGCAACATGTGCAGCCATTCCTCAGTTGGTGACCATCCCCTCAGTTTCATCACAAAAACATCTGCTATGAATATTTTTGTAAAACAGGTCCTTTATTTATTTATTTCTCATTTATTTATTCATTCATTTAGTTGTTGTTTGTTCATTTATTTATTTTTGCTGAGGCAATTGGGGTTAAGTGACTTGCCCAGGTCACACAGCTAGGAAGTGTTAAGTGTCTGAGACCAGATTTGAACTCAGGTTCTTCTGACTTCAAGGCTGGTGCCTTTTTCCTTTTTGATGATCTCTTTGGGATGTAGACCCAGTAGTGACACTGCTAGCTCAAAGGATATGTATAGTTTTATAGCTCACTGGACACAGCTCCAAATTGCTCTCTGGAATAGCTGGATCAGTTCACAACTCCACCAACAGTGCACGTCATGTCCCAGGTTTCTCACATCCCCTCCAATATTTATCATTTTTATTTTCTGTCATATTAGCCAATCTGATAGGTGTGAGTGGTACCTCAGAAGTGTTTTAACTTGTATTTCTCTAATTGATAGTGATTTAGAACTTTTTTTCATCGACTATAGATGGCTTTGATTTCTTTGAAAACTATCTGTTCATATTTTTTGACCATTTATCTATTGGGAAATGATTCATATTCTTACAAATTTGGCTCAGTTTTCTATATATTTGAGAAATGAGACCTTTATCAGAGAAAGGCTAAGTTTCTTTTTTATTTTGCACATTGGCAGGTTATTGACTCTTCCTTTAAAAGGTGACTTCCTTGAGAGGAGGGATTGTTTTTTTTTTTCCTTATCTTTCTACCTTCAGTCTTTAGCACAGTGTTTGGGCCATTTGTTGCTTAATAATAATAACAATAATAATGTTTACATAGTGCTTATCATCTCCCAGGTACTGTGGCAAGTACTTTACCCATATCCCCTGCCCAAGCATATCCCATGATATTCTCTCATTTGATCAGTTCTTGCTATTGAATGACTTTATCTGTGATCCTAACATGACCTGAATACTGTATGTGTTGGGCAGTTGTTAAGGACCCTGCCTGGGCTAAGGGACAGGTCATTTCTCCGAGAGCCTCCACAACTGTGGATCACAGCATCTGAAGGAATTGCGGGGCAGCCTTTGCTGACACAGGTGTTTCGGACTGGGAATGAGATAAATTGGAGGCAGAGGGAGGAGGGAGAGGTCAGAGAATGCAACGGCCTTTTAGTCTCCTTGTATCATCATCATCCTCTCACAGGAGGAGATCCATTCTACAGGCCTAACTCAGACCTCCAGCAGCCACTGGCAGGAGGCTCCCATTTATTCCAGCAGGCAGTGGGGAGTAGAAAAACAGAAAGGAAATAGTCCCTGCCCTCAAAGAGCTTACATTCTACTGGGAAAATTGAACAAAAGGAACTACAAAGGAATATAAAGTAATTTCAAGAAGGAGAGGGCACTGACCACTGGGAATCAACAAAGATCTATTGTAGGAGGAAGCACCTGAGCTGTGTTTGGAAGGAAGGAAGCCAGGGATTCTTGGAAACAAGGAAAGGGAGGACATTCCACCCTTCACTCCGTACACTAATCAACATTTTTAAGATAGGACCGCTCCACCCTCTCGCAAAGGCCTGTACTCCCCCCACCCCCACCCCCGACGTCTCCCCATGTTGTCCAGGAGAACATCATCAGATCTTGCTGAAATTCAAACACTTTCTCTGTCCCCCAGTTCGGTAACCAGACAAGGCCCCTGTTGCTCTCTGCTCACCTTTCTAAATCTTACAAATCATCTTTTGAAAACTTTGCTCCTGAACGCTGCTGGAGATTGATACCAAGCCGAGCTCTCTGTAGTTTCTGGAAGTAACCTTTCCCCCCTTTTGAAAACTGAGGTGATATTTGCCATCTCCCGACTCGGGCTGCCTCTTATCTTCTTCATCGTTGTTCAGCTTACTGCCGCCCGCTCCGTAATCGTTCCTGCAGATGTAATGCGTCTGGGTCTGGGGATTTAAGCTCAGTGAGAGAAGGTACGTTTGTTCTGTCTATCTTCTCCCCAATCTCGGGCTTCGTGCTGCCTTGGCTGTGTTTACCCAGATCTTTTCAATTTGGAGATCATTTTCCTTGATAGGAAAGACGAATCAAAATAGCGACTGAATAGCCTTGCCTTCCCTCCCGTCTCCATTCAAATTATACGGTCTGCCCTGCGCAGCGAGCCCCTTTCTTCTCTTTTCACTGTTATTTTGGCCTGGGGAGCCATCAGGAGAAATTCAGGCATAATATGTGCCCACCGGCCCGAGCTCCTCATAAGGAAGGGCGCGCACAGATTTCTGATATTTCCAACATCATTTGGTTTGCCTGAGTGGTACCTACATAGGCAAGGGAGGGAGGCAAGGTGGGTAGCCAGTAGATGAGGGCACCAGCTTTTTTCTCATTGATAAGCAGCACAAAAAAGCAGAGGAAGCTCCCAGAACAGGGCTGCTCTTTTTTAAGCTGGAGCTTATGCCGTGACATGCAACCGCTTGTGTTGGTTAAAAGAAAAGCCAGAGAGACAGGTGAGGTGTTACCGTGTGAGACCATGTGGCGCTAAGCATTCTGGGGGTGCCTAGGAAGTGTCCCCCTGGCTGGGGGGCAGCCGTACGGAGCTTGTAGACAAAGCCGAGCCAAATTCTGAGCAACGGTGACCGTGGGCAGCTGTTCCTTTGACAAACGACTGCTTCCTATCTTGTTTTCTCAGATGTGTCTGGGCCACAGGTCAAGGGACCTTAAAGTCCCTGGTTTCGGGATCTTGACAGGTGGATTGCATTTTGACAAAAGGGGACCTAGATTCAGTGTGTTACTACACAAGCTAATTCTGTCCATTCCTTCCCTAGTGAATGATAGAGCAAAGAAATTAGCTAAATACACAACCCCCCTGTACCCTGCTCTTCCATTCGTCCTTCTAATGGAACTGCTGACAGAATGTTAGCTGTGCAATAAACATTTTTAGAGAATTGATATCTATCTAGTATCACTCCTGCTACCAGATGAAATGGCCATTAAATACCTAAAGACTCCTAGGAAGTTTCAACGATTATTTGGAAAGTAATTGTGTTTTATTGATGAAATCATTTTCAGTTAATTAGAAAGCAGCTCGATTTTTAAAAAGTTAATTCTTTGGCCAAAAAAATTGATCCTGTTTGTATACCTATTAACTTATTCCCAAATGTTGTTTTAATAATCATCCGATGTTTAATGAAAGGCCTGATGATGGAATTAATTTTGGGGGGCGGTATTCTAGAGTTTAACAGTCTAAAGGAGAGAGTTAGACTCCTTTTCGTGCTAAGTCTTGGTACGTGGCTCCTAATCTCCCTCTAAGGCCTTCCTGATAACGCGGGGCCAGACATTCTTCTCACTTGAACTGGAAAAGAGTCATTTAAAAGCAAGTCACTAATGTGAATTTGAACATCTTCATGGTTCGGTGTTCTTTATAGCTGGCTCTTTAGAAAGAGGTTTCCTCGTATAATTCAATTAATCAATCAATAAGCATTTATTAGGGGCCTACTGAGGACCGGGCGCTACCCGATACATTCAAAATGAGGACAAGATTGTTCTGGGAAGCTGATGGGGGGAAGGAAAGGCTTGGTGGAGGAAATGGCATTTGAATAGGGATGCGGACGGAGAAAAGAGAACATCTATGGGGCTCCTGTGTGTCCAGAATACCGAGGAGGCTAGTATGGAAGCAACGCAGAATATATAAAGGGGAGGAATATGTGAGATACCGGAAGGGTAGGAAGGAGCCAGGTTGGGGGAGATAGATTTAAAAGCCAATTAGAGGCGTTCATATTGGATTCTAGAAGTAATAGGGCATCCTAGGTACCATAGTTAGGACAAAGAGAGGGAGGTGGGAGATGGAGAGCCCCAGAAGGCCAGGACGGCCGAACCCTGGAATGGAGGGGAGAGAAGCAAGAACAGTGTGCGGACAGGAGGCCGGCTGGGGAAGAACTTTAGATGATCCCAGAGCCTGTAATTGCAGCCCTGTGGTTGTGGTTCCATTTCCCCCCAGTCAGTAGTTTTCCTAGTTTCTTTCTTCACTTTGCTGCTGTTCCCACTTTCCCACGAGCCTCTGAGTCTCCAGCCTCCCTGCTTCTCGTGGCTCAGTGATATCCCACTGCATCCACGTGCCGAGGGCGGCGCAGGCCTCCGGAGAGCTTGGTGGGACCTCCCAGACCGAGGCCGGCCACCGCTGACCTCTGTCCCGCCGCCGGGCCCCGCTGACCTCTGTCCCGCCGCCGGCTCCTGCTGACCTCTGTCCCGCCGCCGGGCCCCGCTGACCTCTGTCCCGCCGCCGGGCCCCGCTGACCGCTGTCCCGCCGCCGGGCCCCGCTGACCTCTGTCCCGCCTCCGGGCCCCGCTGACCTCTGTCCCGCCTCCGGGCCCCGCTGACCTCTGTCCCGCCGCCGGGCCCCGCTGACCTCTGTCCCGCCGCCGGGCCCCGCTGACCTCTGTCCTGCCCGCCGGCTCCTGCTGACCTCTGTCCCGCCGCTGGCTCCTGCTGACCTCTGTCTCGCTGCCAGGGCTCTGGGTGGGGGGGAAGCTGCCGGCCCTGTGCCGTTCTGCCCCCCTTAATCCGATCCGCGTGCGAGTCAGTATCTCACCCACGGCATCCTCGGTCCCCACGAAGGCCGAGCGCTCTCCGCGTCTCTGTCCCCGCGCTGGCGCCGGGCGTTAGCGAGAAGGGAGTGACCCGGTGACCGGCCCCCGAGTGCCCGGGACAGAGCTCTCCTCCTCCCGCGTGGCTGTGGCGGCCGTCTCTGGCCAGGAGAGCAGCAGGACCCCCAGACTCCGCAGGGCCGCTGTGGCCCTCACGCTGCCTTCTGCCCCCTTCTCTGTGCCAGAGGAACTTCCTGCTCCTGTAAATACAGGGAGACCTGGAGGTACAGGGCTGGAGTTCATAGCCGGGGCTCCACTAACCCTCCGCTGGGGCTGGGAACTCGCATCAGAAAAAGAATGATCTCTTTCTGTTTTTTTTAAATCATCCTTCATTTCATTTTTTATTTCCAGAACATCTGCACAGATCATTTTCCCCATTCACCCTCGCAAAACCTTGTGTTCTGAATTTCTTCCTCCCTCCGATCCCCCCACCCCCCTGCGGGCATAGTCTTTATTTTAATGTTCATTTTTAATAATTTGGAGCTCCAGCTTTTCCCTCCCTTTCCGGCTCCCCAGCCACCGAGGAGGCGAGCAGTGTGATCTCAATTACACATCTGAAGGCGTGGAAAACATAGAGCGTCTTTATGTGTGTGGTTGCCTTTGGAAGTTTACATATTTATCTGATGTATTTTAAAAAGCTCTGAGAAGGGAGCCAGAGGCTTCACCAGCTGGCAGCAGGGCCTCCTGCCCACATACAGAAGATTAGAAACCCCTGATAGAGTGGAAATGATTTCAGAGAGCCTAACATGGGTTTAAATCTGATTTTCGACACTAGTGATGTCACTTAACTGACCCTGCCTTAGTTTCCTCATCTGTAAAAGGGGGATAATAACCGCAGGCTGGTGGTGAAGATGCAGCGAGATATGGATGGACTTCCAGATCCTGCTGTGCTGTATAAATGGCAGCTATTTTTATTGTCTCTAATTCTCAGCCAATTAACACCGTTGAAAACGACTTCCTCAATAAATGCAGAGGACGCAGGATATCGGAGCCGGAAAGGACGTTTAGAGGCTTTCGTCCAGATCCGTCGTCTTACGGAGCAGAAGAGTGGGGCCGAGGTCGCGGTCCCCGGGAGGAACGCTTTCTTCCCGAAGCTCCCCGTTCCTGGCGACGCTGCTGGCCTCCGGGCTGGTCCGGCTCCCATTTCTACGCCCGTATTTTATTTTCTGCCGTTTTTGCAGCTTTTCTCTCTCTGGCCTTGACTAGGGCCGCATAGACAAGAATAGCTTCCATATTAATATTTACTTTTACATTAGCGTCTTTGTGGTATCACGGAAAAAACCTTCGGGTTTGGGCCCAGACCTGACGCTCGCGGGCCGGCCGAGGTCGGGAAGGGGGTCACTGTCTGCGCTCCAGCGGGGCGCTCGGGCATCCCCTCCCTGCCCCTGGGGGGTCTCTTTACAGAAGGTTATGTTGGGAGGACAAGGGCTGCTTCAGAGTCAGTCTCGCCTTTGATTTATTAAATGCCTACTTTGTGCCAGTCACTGTTTGGAGGCTGAGAAGGGCCCAGCATCCCCTGCCCTCCAGAAGCTGGCAGTCGGATGAGAGGCTCTGTGTGTGGCAGTGTTCCTTGCAGCAAGGGGGAGTCCCGAGGGGCTTTTGGTGGAAGGTGGGATTTTAGCTGGGACATTTGGGGGTGAAATGACTGCTTCCCCAAAGCCTTGTCCTAAATGGGACAACTGCTGGTAGAGGGGAGGTTCTCACTGGGAGTTCCCTAACCTAATGCAATCAGTTGTGCGGTCTGGGGAAAACAAGGCAGAGGAAGGTTGGAGGGAGGTTGGCAGTCATTAAAATGCTGGATCTGAAAGCAGGAACTACGTGTTCAAATTCTGCCATGGATCCTTATTAGCTGTGTGATTCTGGGTCCTCATCTGTGAAATGGGGATAATAATAGCACCTTCCTCCCAAGGATAAAGGGGATAATAAAGGTTTACCTTGAAGTGCCATTTAAATACTAGTTGTTACTATCAAAGGCCCTTCCCGCCTCTGACATTCCGTGTTGTGCCTCTGACATTCCATGTTGTGCCTCTGACATTCCGGGTTCTAGGGCCCTTCCCACCTCTGACATTCCCTGTTGTGCCTCTGACGTTCCAGGTTCTAGGGCGCTTCCCGCCTCTGACATTCCGTGTTGTGCCTCTGACGTTCCGGGTTCTAGGGCCCTTCCCGCCTGACATTCCGTGTTGTGCCTCTGACGTTGCGGGTTCTAGGGCCCTTCCCGCCTCTGACATTCCGTGTTGTGCCTCTGACGTTGCGGGTTCTAGGGCCCTTCCCGCCTCTGACATTCCGTGTTGTGCCTCTGACGTTCCAGGTTCTAGGGCCCTTCCCGCCTCTGACATTCCGTGTTGTGCCTCTGACGTTCCGGGTTCTAGGGCCCTTCCTGCCTCTGACATTCCGTGTTGTGCCTCTGATGTTCCGGGTTCTAGGGCCCTTCCCGCTTCTGACATTCCGTGTTCTAAGGTCCACCTGCCTCTCCCCCTCCTCCCCAAGCTCTGAAATCTTCCTGGGTCCCTCCCAATGGGGACGGTTTGGGTCCCAAGGACCGCCCGGCTGTGGCGCTCCACGTTCTCAGGTCTCTCCCGGGCCTGCCTTTCCCCGTGTCTCGGCCCCGGCCCCCCAGATGGGCCGTGCTGTGGTTCTCTCATTAAGCCCCCTCTGCCTACGTGGGCCCACGTTTGATCGGCCGTTAATCCATGGCTTCCTTGGGGAAGACGGGGCCATTTCTGGACTAACAGAATTAATAGGTTGCTTGTGCCCCCCCCCCAATGCAGGTGGTCCCCTCCGCGCCCAAGAAATTAACTTTCCAGCTGCAAAATCTCTGGCTGCCGGTCCTTTTTAGAAGCACGAAATGCCCTGTGCCCCCTACCCCCCTCCTCCTGTGGGCCGAGGCTGGCTCTCCCGCGCTCCTTCCCAGCTGCCTTCACCTCCCGCATGGAGGGCCACGCTATTAAATGGAATTTTCCCCCAACTTGACAGGTTTTAGATAAATATTATTGCACAGCTCTCAGTGTAAATGCCGGGCTGTCTGTGCCTGATCGCTGTTGGGCTTTCAGAAGGGGGGAGGGGACATGGTCTAAACGCTTCCGAAGACAGAAGTCGGTTCTCTGTCCGGGGGAGAGGGGCCGGCCTGGGGGAGGGCTTCGGAGCCTTCATCATTAAGCACCTACTATGCGCCCGGCCCAGTTCTGCATGCTGGGGATCCGGGTCCTGCTCTCCTGGAGAACTGTGTCCTTCCCCAAAGAGCCAGAGGCTAATAAGATGGGTGTCTGTCTATCTGGATATAGACTCTGTGTCTCTGAAGAGCACTATTTGAAGAAGAAAATCTGTTGCGCGTCCTGGGCCCCCGATCACAGGGGCCTCGTGCCAGGCACAGATGGGCCCCTTGGAAGGAGGCTGGTGTTTCTGAGCAGTAGAAGTGGGGGGGAGGCATTCTAGCTATGCCAGATGTGAAAAGGACCTTAGAACATGGGATGTCAGATCTTGAAGGGACCTTAGAACATCAGATGTCTATCTGTCTATCGATCTATCCATCCTCCATCCATCTTAGTTATCTATCTATCTATCTATATATATATATATATAGATATAATTCTCTAATTAATTTGTATATGTGTATATAGGTACATATATTTGTGTGTTATTGTGTACACATACACACACACACACACACACACACACACACCCCATAGAATTCAAGCGTAATGGGGAAAGGGCTTCCTGTGGAAGGTGCCGTTTGAGCTTGGGGGCCGCAGGCAGAGAGCTGAGCGCGTTCCAGGCGGGCGCAGCTTGGGCAAACGCCCAGCATCGGGCTTCCCTGTGTGAGGGTCCCCAAGGGGCCGGAGGGACCCTCGCAGGTGTTTCTCACAGAAGCCGAATGTCCAAGCGGGACCATCTCCCACTGTTCCTTCTTGGCCCGATTCCCTTATTTCCTTGGGAGAGACTGGATGAATGAGTGAATTGTGAACCTCCTAAAGGGTGTTGTGTTTAAAGCTGGGGGCTCTGAGTTCAAATTTTGGCTGAATATTTCCCGATTTCTGTCTGCTCATCTGTAAAATGGGAGAGCTGGATTGAAGTCTTCCCCTTCTATGGGACTCTGGAAGTCTGGAGAGGGAGGACTTGGGGCAGGGTGGAAGGAAGGGGGGGGGTGTTCTTACAAGCTCCCTTCAGGCCTCCCCCGCCTCCTGTTGCGTATCCCAGGTGTGTCCTTGACCCCGGTACATTTGCTCATCGAGCCCTCATCCCCAGAACGATTTCCGTGGAAGGCGACACCTGACAGACTTGCGGAACGCCTTCCCCTCCTCCCTCCGAGCCTCGGTAGAATTCAGGCGGAAACGCCAGCGCGATAAGGAACATTCCCGGAGAGTTTGCATTTGTTGATTTGTTTCAGGCGTGCTGGGATCTGGCGGAGCCCACCCAGCTTCCCCGGGCGGCCTCGCAGACCTCCTGGGAGGCTGACCTTCCCCTCTGCCTCCGCAGAAGCCCCGGGGATTCGAGAGCAGAGACAGCAGCCCATGGGAGGTTCCCTCTTTCTCCTCTGGGTGGGCTGCTGCTTTTCTTGCCCCTTACATGATACATGGCCCCACACGGTCCCTGTTAGGAACCAGGCACTTGGGGCTAAGCACTGGGGGGCACAGACAGGGAAGAACGGGGGAGAAGCAGCAAGGAGACTGAGACCTAGACCGAAAACAGCCTAAGCTAAATGCAGAGTGACGGTGACCTTGGTGGCAATGGGACCGCTTGCAACCCGAGGAAGGCGGATCAGAACAAACTTGGCAAAGAGCTGGTGTTCGGGGGGAGCCTTGAAGGAGGCTGGTGTTCCTGAGAAAGGGGGAGGCATTCTAGCTATGCCAGATGTGGAAGGGACCTTAGAACAGCAGATGTCAGATCTTGAAGGGATGTAGATCATGGATGTCAGATTTTAAAGGGATCCTAGAACAACAAATGTTAGATTTGAAGGGACCTTAGAACATGAGATGTTAGATCTTAAAGGGATGTAGATCGTGGGATGTCAGATTTTAAAGGGATCCTAGAACAACGAATGTTAGATTTGAAGGGACCTTAGAACATGAGATGTTAGATCTTGAAAGGACCTTAGAACATGAGATGTCAGAAATTGAAGGGGCTTTAGGGCATAGGATGTCATGTCTGGGAGAGAGCTTAGGACACGTATCAGAGAGAAGAGTTTCCTTGGGACACAAAATATTAGAGCTCAGCTAGATTTTAGAACACTGAATGTCAGAACCTTTCAAAAACCCTCCTCCATGCCTGAATGGCTCTTTCTTCTCACCTCTCCCTCTAATCCTTCTTTGTTTTCATCAAGGCTCAGTTCAGTTTTCTCTTCCTACCCAAGGCCTTTCAGAGTCACCCAAGTCCCCCCCCCCAAAAAAAAAAAACACAATTATTACTTCCTATTTCTTCTCCTTGAAGGTTTCTTTCTTGTATTTTCTAGGAGAATCCTCAGTATACTGTAGGTACTCCATAAGTGCTTGTTGAATGGAAGAACATAAGATCAGAATTTGAGCTAGAAAGTCCTTTAGTCCAAATCCCTCATTTCAGCTGCAGAAGAACTTCCCAAGATCCCAAAGGTAGTAAGTAAGCAGAAAAGCTAAGATGGCGGATGGGAAGGCCAGTCCAGCCGGAATAGAAAGCACCCTTCAGAAAGAAGGATGAGATGGAGCTGGAGGGGTGTGACTGACCAGAAAGCTTTGAATGTTTTGCTAAAGAGTCCTGATTTTTTTTTCTCTTTGGACTCTACTTACCCCAGACTTAAATGGCTGAGAATTCCTTTCCCTTTCCGAGCTTACTGCTCAGGACTCTGCTTCTCACATATTCTATATTCTTCTATATTCCAGCCAAATTGGTTACATGCTGTCCCACTAGATCTTGAAGATCTCTTCAAGATCTGACATCTCATGTTCTTTTTTTTTTAAACTTTTACTTTTCAAAATATATGAAAGATAGTTTTTAACATTTCCCCTTATAAAACTTTGTGTTCCATATTTTTCTCCCTTTCTTCACTCTACCTCTTCCCCTAGACAGCAAGAAATCTAGTCCATGATAAACATATGCAGTTCTTCACACATTTTCACAATTATGCTGCACAAAGTGAAAATACTACGTTGTGACCCACACTCAGTTCCCACAGTCCTCTCTGGGTGCAGACGGCTCTCTCCATCACAAGACCATTAGAACTGGCAAAGATCATCTCATTGTTGAAAAGAGCCACGTCCATCAGAACTGGCTATCGTATAATCTTGTATGATGCCATGTATGATGATCTCGTAACCGCCGCTCACTTCACTCAGCATCAGTTCATGTCAGTCTCTCCAGGCCTTTCTGAAATCCTCCTGCTGATTATTTCTTATAGAATAATATTCCATAATATTCATATAGCATAGCTTATTCAGCCATTCCCCCACCGATGGACAGTTTCCAGTTTCTGGCCACTACAAAGAGGGCTGCCACAAACATTTTGGCACATGTGGGGCCCTTTCCCTCTTTTATGCTCTCTTTGGGATATAAGCCCAATAGAAACAGTGCTGGGTCAAAGGGGACGCACAGTTTGATGGCCCTTTGGGAATATTCCAAATTGCTCTCCAGGATGTTTGGATCAGTTCACAGCTCCACCAACAATGTATTAGTGACATCCCATGTTCTAAAGGCCCTTCAAGATCTAACATTCTGTTCTTCCCAGCTCTAAGATTCTATGACCTCTGTTGTTCCAGGAACACATTGTACACACATGTTTTGTGAAAACTGAAGTGTTTTTTTCCTTTTTTTCTGTTCTTAGCTCTCATGAACTGCTTTCCCCCTTTCTCGTCTCTCCCTGTGGGTTTGTGTCTCTATCTCTCTTTGTCTATCTCTGTCTCTTTCTCTCTCTCACTCTCTCTTTGTCTTTCTCTGTCTGTCTCTGTTTCTGTCTCTCTCACACACAGGCTCTTATCTTCAGGGCCACAACATGAGACATCCCTGTCCATGACGTGACTCTGTGTCTCTGAAGAGCACTACTTGAAGAAGAAAATCTGTTGCGTGTCCTGGGCCCCTGATGACAGGGGCCTCGTGCCAGGCACAGATGGGCCCCTTGGAAGCTCTCCACCCTTTGCTTCTGGCGGGAATGAGGCACTGGGAGAATGAGCCCAGCTGGGCCCCAGGACAGGGTTTCAGGTCTGCAGTAAACGGACCATAAACATTACTTTTCCTCTGGGGGCCTCAGTTTCCTTATCTGTTAAAAAAGAAAAAAGAATTGGACTTGATGGCCCTTGAGTTTCCTGCTGAATTATGATTCTTAGTATTCTGTTAGAAAACAAAGGGAGCCTGGACACACACACACACACACACACACACACCACGCTGGATAGGCTGTTTAGAGAGAGAAAAGACTGGTCTGAGGAAGGTGAGTGTTTTCTTTCAAAGATGGCCTTGTTTATTGCTGCTGACAGCTCAGTTTATGAATGGAGAATTCCTCCCCTTTCCAGCTGCACAGGATTGCTGATAGTGAAAGGAATGGATGTGCTTTTTTCAAGCATTTCTGGGAATTCTGGTGATTTCTTTCTGAGAGAGAAAGATTGAGAGATTGAGAGAGAGACACAGAGAGAGATTGAGAGAGAGAAAAGGAGAAGAAAGGAAGCAGGGAGATTAAGAGAGAAAGAGAGAGAGAGACAGACACAAACAGAGAAAGACAGAGCAAAGGAGGAAAGGAAATTAAAAGAGAAAGGTGTGGAGACAAGAGAGATTTAGTAACTGAAGACTGCACTAAGACTCTTATAACATTCTCTATTTTGAACTTTAGTTTCTTGGTCTGTGAATTGAGCGGGTCGGAGCAGATCATCCCTGAGATCCCATCAGGGAAGGAATGGGAAGGAGAAAGAAGGACAGAAAGGAAGAAAGGGGGAAAAGGCTGAAGGAAGAGAGTGAAAGGAAGAGGATAAAGGAAAGACCAAGCCCTTAGATTTCTCACCTAAAATGAAAAGATGGTGGTTCTCATGGGTTCTCCTCTGCCGCCATAATCTACTCTGTAGCTAAGCTCCCTAATTTGGAAGATGTTGGAAATCATGAAATCTACTTCAAAGGGTCTTTTGGTTTTCCTTGAGATCTTGGACTTGGAAACAAGAGTTCTGCAAAGGTGTCGAGTGGGACAGATATCGGTAGCTTTACTTACCCACACTGAGGTTCTCCCTTCTGGGGCACGTCAGACGTCTAGTTAACCGAGATTTGGATTTGAATTAGAGAAGACTGCCAAGAAACCTGATCTTTGGGAAGAACATCCTGATGGCTAATGGCTGTGAACGTCAGATCCGTTTTTATTTTTAGTTTTTTATTTTATTTTTATTGATGTTTGGGGGGGTTACATCACCTCCCTTCCCTCCCTCCAAATTCCTCCCTTCTCTTCTGTCTAGTGAGGTGTAAATAAAATAATAAAATAAAATAAAATAAAAAAGGAGGTGAGGAGGATAGAGCTATTCAGAAAAACTAAAACATCTTCTGTGCTTGCCTGTGTGTCCAGTATTCCACGCCAGTAATCCCCTCCACCACAGTGAGGTCACTATATCATCCCATCCATCCCCGGGGCCATGTTTGCTTTTGATAATTTCACAGCATTTCCTTGATTTCTTTAGAATATAAACCCCTGTTGATGGGGACTTTTTTTGGTCTTCCTTTGTGTGACTAGCGCTTAAAAATAAGCATAATTGTGTTTAGTGTGTTTTGTGTGTGTGTGTGTGTGTGTGTGTATAGTTAAAAAAAATTCTGGATCAGGAATAATTTATTAATTGAGTCAATAAACTATACAGTGCTATAGTAGCATTAGCCAGTCAAGAGGCACTGTGAGCTAGAGTCAAGGAGAGCTGAGATCAGAATTAAATTCAGACATTTAGTAGCTGTGTGAGCCTGGATAAGTTGCCTAGTCGTGTCTGCCTCAGTTTCCTCATATGTAAAACGGGAATGATAAAGTGAGTAGACTAGCCTCTACCTTGCAGTTGTGAGGTTCAAATGAGATAATATTTGTTAAAAACAAAAACAAAAAAAAAACAAAAACAAAACATGCCAGCGTCCTGGAACAAAGTGTGTCTGTATATGTATGCATATATGTACATAGATAGATAGATAGTGCTATATAAAGAGTATAGAAATCTTTTCTGTTCTCCCTCCCATCATGAAGTCGAGTAATATGAGCTCTGAATGCAAAGCTAGACACCAGGCAGATTGTGAGGAGCTTGCGATGTCAAACAGAAGAGACTGGATTTTATTCTATAGATCATAGGGAGTCTCTAAAGCCTCTTGGGAAAGAAGGGCACGTGGTCCACTGTGGGCTACAGGAATGTTCCTTTGGAAGCTGGGTGAGGGAGGCAGCAGGGCTGATGGGCGCTGGAGGGTGCTGGGAGACAAAAATTAGATGGCTGCAGTAATCCAGGCTCAGATTATGGAGGTTACAGTATGACCCAGGAGGGAGAAGACGGGCAGGCTGAATTCATACCTGGTACCTGGCAGGATGGAGTCCAGGGCCACACCAGCATTAGCAGCAGGGGTAAAAGGAAATGGGCTGGTTCCCTTTACAGGCTGTGGGGAGTTGTGATGAGGGCTAAATTTGAGGGAAAGTCAATGACTGGCAGTCTCAGAGCTGGAAGGGACCTCAAGTATCAGAAGTCCTGGGTTCAGATTCCAGTTCGGTCACTTACTCCCCATGGAGCTGTGGCCCCTTAATTCATTTCATCTCCCCAGGATCTACAAAATGTAGACGTTGGGCTAGATGACCTGTTTCTCTTCTCTTTCTCTCTAAATTGGAGCTTACATTATGTGGCGCTCATTCGCTTATCATTTCCAAGTGGCTTTTAAAAGCATTTGAAAGTGTCCACAAGGTACCGTGCTCGATGCTAAGGGTACAAGGATGAAGGTGAAGGGAGCTCATCCTTGGAGGAGTTCCCAGTTTAAGAGCAGGAGAGAAAATGTTCACTAAGAGGAGCTGTGAGAAAAGCCAGTGAGCTGGGATGAAATCACTTCCAGATGGGAGAACCCATGAAGACTTTTTGACCATGGATTATTTAGGTCGGGAGGGAGCTTAAAAATTGGCCTCTTCCTTCTTCCATTCAACAAAAGAGGAAAATGAGACCCATAGATCTGGCAAGGGGCAAAGCCCAGCTTCAAACCTAGGCTGTGATCTGGGAAGAGGCAGGATGGCCCAGTGGCTAGAGCCTGCCTGTGCTGTCAGAAGACCTAAATTCAAGCCCATTCCTATCTATTCGATCGTGAAGGGGTCAGTGCATAAGCTCTGACCTTTGTTTCATCTTCTATAAAAGGTGGTTAGATTATATGACTTCTGAGGTCCCTTTCATCTCTAGTCTGTGTTTCTGAAATATGAGTATTATTTCACTTATTTGACATACTTAATTCATCTAACGCAAGCTACTTGAGAGCAGGGGCTATCTTGGTTTTTAATCTGTGTTCTCATCTCCTGGAACACAGTAAGTGCTTAATAAATGCTTACTTGATATAGTAGGTCCTTAATAAGCTCTATCTTGATTATTGAATAAATGAGGGCAGGCATGGATTTATTTTTGCCTTTATATCCCCAGAACTTAATTAACACAGTGCTCGGCATATAGTAGTTGTTTGATAAATGCTTGATTTAGGATTAGGCACATTATTAGGGCCTTAATAAATATTTGCTTGATTGACATAATAGGCACATAATAAATGCTTTCTTGCTTACTAAGTAAATGAGGGCAGGCTTGGATTTCTTTTTGTCTTTGTATTCCTAGCACTTAACACAGTGCCTGGAATAAAATAGTTCCCTAATAAATGGCTGATTTAGGATTAGGTATATACTAGGTGCTTAATAAATGCTTGCTTGATGGACATAGTAGGTGCATAATAAATGCCTTTTGCTTTCTGAATAAATAGGCCAGGCATGGATTTCTTTTTGTCTTTGTATTCCTAGCACTTAACACAGTGCCTGGCATAAAGTAGTTCCCTAATAAATGGCTGATTTAGGAGTAGGCATATACTAGGTGCTTAATAAATGCTTGATTGATTGACAAAGTAGGTACTTAATAAATGCTTGTTGAGTATTGAATGGATTTATTTTTGTCTCTGCATCCCCCAGCACCTAACACAGTGCCCCTGGCACTTAGTAAATGTTGAATGGGCAATTTCTGTATATTTTTTGGATTTGTAGTCCTTTCTTGTTATTGAGGAAATCGGGTTGTGACCTTCCCACACAGCCAGAAAGTGTTAAGTGTCTGAGGTCGGATTTGAACTCAGATCCTCCTGCCTTTGGGGCTGGTGCCCTACCCACTGCGCCCCCTAGCTTCCCCCGCTCTTAGTCTGACATACCCCGGCCTGTGCGCCGGTCTTTGGCTGCGGGAGATGTCTCGGAGCTCGTCCTCCTCCGCGGGGACGGGCCGTGGCCCATCTTGCTCCACACACTGCAGGTGCGCCTCCGGCGTTCCCCGCGGCCCGGAGGCGGCGGAGGAGGGTCCCTGCTGCTGAGGGAGGGTCTGACGGGAGCCGCGGCCGAGCCCCGGGGCCCCCCGCGGCTCCGTCCCTCCCCTTGTGGTGTCTGAGTCCGGGCGGTGCGACCCGGGGAGACTTGTCTCTGAGGCGGCGGGGCCCTCGGGGCCCTCGGCCTTGGCTGCCCCGCCCCTCCCCCGTTCCCTCGCTGGGTCCCCGGCGGGGCCGCCCCCTCCCGCCGGCAGAGCCGCGCCTCCCCCCGGCTCCGCTGTCCTCCCCGGCCGGACCCCGCCCCCTCCAGCCCCGTCTCCCCCCGTGGCCGGGCTGAGCCGCACTCGGGAGCTGTCCCCGGGCCGGATGGATGGGCTGAGCCGCTCTCCTCTCGCCCGGCTCCTTCGTCGTTTCTCGGCTCGGCGGGACCCGCCCGGCGCCCTCGGCTCCCGGGGGCGCAGCTGGCGGGCGAGCGGCAGGTACAGCCCCGAATTCAGATGCCATGTTTCCCCCGGGCAGGGCTTGGGGTCCAGCTCCGGGAGCGCGGCCGGGGGCGTCCTGCCCTCTCTAACAAAGGCTGCCGGCTGGCTCCCCGAGCCCCCGCTGGCTTGGGGAGGTGGGGGGGACGGGGGACGGGGGCTGAAGTTTCTTAAAAGGACTAAGTTGCAGGAGTGAAACTTCGGCACTAATTTGCCTCCTGGGGGAGGAAGGATTTAATTAAGGAGGCTTAGCATTTGTCCAGGGAGAAAGTGGGGGGGGGGGGAGGACGCGGAGCTGCCTCAGTGCTTAGTTTATTAGGGACAGCTTCAAAGGGAGCCACAGCTTTTGCTGAGCTAGTCAAGGGTGGGGCACAGATCCCGGGTTCGAATCCTGTAACCCCTCTGTGGTATCAGGCAGATCCTTTCTGGATCCCGTAATCCTCTAATAATTACCTTTTCTGGGTAATTCTGGGGCTCAGAAAATTGAGGAAATTAGACCAGATAACGAAAGAGATGAAGAGCATTGATGAAGGGCTTACTGTGTGCCTGGCAATGAGGCGACTTATGGGAATGTGCCCCCGAGTAGCTTGCATTCTAATAGGGGATTTATATAGGAGAGCTGGAAGAGGAGAAGGGGGAGGTGCCGCGAAGGTCCCCTCAGATTCAGAGACTATGATCTTATGATGGGTTATTGGCCCGTGGCCTAGAAATTCGTCCCTTTCAGTATTTGCTGCTGAGTAGAAATCTGCTTATTGGATTCGAACTTCTCCCCCCCTCCCTCAAGGCTTTGATCCTGGTGCTTTCCCACCAGAGAGCGGCAAGGGAAGGACACGAGCGTTTATGGAGCTCCTCGGGAAGGGAGCGAGGGAGCGTTTATGGGGCTCCTGCTATTTCTTAGCACTTTGACATATATTATCTCATTGCCGGCCGGTGGATTCCTTTTTGAGCTCCTTTGTCTGTTTGGTGGTCGGGGCCAAAGCGCTCCGGGATCGGTGGGACCAGAGAGGACGCCGGTCACTTGGTGACTGCCAGGACGCCCGGGGCTGTTGGCCTCGGGAGCTACTGTGGGGGCAGCAGGGCAAAGCTGCCTCCCTGGAAGGGACCGGGCCCTGAGTCTGGGCCGGCTGCCTGGGCCGGAGGGAGGAAGGTGAGAAGGTAACTTGGCTCTGTTTCCCTGACCCCCAGCTTCCTTTCTCCTGCCCAAGTGTTAGATCCAGTTGCTGCTGCAATGCAGAAGAAAGCGAGAGGCTCTTGTGGAAAGTATTGGGCCGGACTTAATGAGATTTGTGTTAATGTGGCATTTATTGGAGATGAATTATCTCCCGCCTCCGTGCTGGCCACAGAGAGCAGGGATCCTGCCCGAGAAATGTTTGGGGCGATCAGGCTTTCAGCACCACAGGTGGGGGCAAAGTGGGGGGCTCTGGGTGGGACATCACACAGTTCTCCCGTGAGCCCTTGCTGGGGTCCTTGGGGAGAAGGAGGAGATGGGGGGGGGCGGTGTGAGATGGGGATGGGAACCTGCCAGGGGAAATGAGAAATGGGTTTCCTCTTGGCGTGCTCTGGGCCCAGTGGGGGGGGGGGCGTTTCAGGGGGCTGCGCTTGGGCTCTGTGGGAAGCAGCCAAAGGGAATAAAAGTGCTCCAGCTTTGGTGCAGTACCTGCTCTGTTTGACTTTGTGATGTCGGCAGCTCCGGGGCCAGGAGGCTGCGTCCTGAGCCAGCCTTTCTTTCAAAGAAAACCCAAGACGCTGTTTGTTTTGGCAGGCCGCCTCCTCCCAACGAATGAGGGATTTTTAATAATTGCCCAATAAAGGAAAGCGTGGAGAGAGAGAAATTGCTCTGGGGGGAGGAGCTGCTTGCAGGGGACCAGAAATTGTGGGGGGAGGTGATAGGGCGGGGCTTATATGTACATAGACATACATGTATGTAAACACACGTACACAGACATATCACACACACACACACACACACACACACACACACACCCCAGGACTTATAGTGAGACTTTTAGGAAATGGAGACAGTTGCGGGGCCTCCTTCCTTGAGAGCTGGCTCACAGTGGGTCCATCCCCCAAGGGGAACCTCCAGACTCTCCCTTGCTGCTGTCCAGGGACTGCTGCTGAGCCGGGCTGCCAGGGGGTCTCAGTCCTGCACAAACGACAGCAACCACGCTGACGCTCATTTCCATGGCGGGTATTGTGAGAGCAGTAAAGCCTGAGCTGATCCTGCTGTTAGGGGTTGGGGGGGGATCCACATGGTCCCAAAGGGCTGAATTCGAAGGAATCGGGTGAGAAAAGTGCCCATGAAGTGTCACGTGGTCTTGGGGTCAGGAAGACCTCTGCTCCTTATTAGTTGTGCGACTCTGGGCGAGTTAATCTGTTTGCCTCAGTTTCCTCAGCTGTAAAATGAGGATAACGACAGCCTCTCCTTTCCATTGTTATGAGGACCAAAGGCGGTAACTGTAAGGTGGCAGGTAGTAGGGGCTTAATATTTATTTCCTTCCTTCCCTCCCTCTGGAAGATCTGTCTCTGACGCTCCCTAGCTGTGTGAGCCCGGACAAGTCATTTAGCTCTGCTTGCCTCAGTGTCCTTATCTGCCAAATGAGCTGGGGAAGGAAATGGCAAACCATCGGGATTTCTGGCAGGAAAACCCCAGCTGGGGTCACAAAGAGCTGGGCGCAAGTGGGCACATCCCGTCCCACCAGCCCCCTCATGAGGAAACACGGCCAAGGTTACGGAGAAGTTACAAAGTCGGGATTCTAACCTGGGACCTCCAGCACTAAGTCCCATGCTGAGAGACGTCTTGGGATAGTGGCTGGAGAGCTGCTCTCGGAGGAAAGAGGTCCTGGGTTTGGATTCTACTAGAGATACCTATTGGCTTGATCCTAAGGGGGGTGCCTCTCTTTGCATGTAGCACACAGTAGGTGCTTTACAAATGCTCCTTGGCTGAGATATCTGTAGGCGCGCAGTGGTGGCTCAGCCGGGTTTGCCTCTGGACTGGAGCGAGCTGGAGGGAAGTGGGGATTTGCAGCACCGAGCTGAGCAGGGAGGGTGTTCCAGGTGGGGAAGATCCCGCCTGGTCTCCTTCAAAGCTTCCTTGTCCAAGAAAAAATAGCCAGTTTGCACCTGGATTTAAACGTTCTAGGCAGGCCCTCAGTGAAGCTAATGACGCATCATTAAAGATAATTAATCAGCTCTGCAGACTCTCCGCTGACTGGTTCTAGAACAAGGGTGGGCCCTCTTGGGGGGGAGGGGGAGATCCTGTCCTTAGGAGTAAGAAGATCGCAGTGTGGCGGGAAGCTCCCAGAAGCCCGGAAAGGCCCGCAAGCTCTGGTTTGACTTGCAGGGTTCGGGGTGAGCTTTCGCTCATGGATGGCGGCTATTAGACCCAGTGAATGGCCGAGCACCATGCGGAGGGGGAGCTTCTGTGGGGGGCTGTCCTCGAGCCGTCCCCAGCGGGGGCAGAGGAATGAACGTCGGCCTCCCCGTGTGCCCCGAGTAGCTGAGGCTCCTGGTGGACCGTAAGCTCCCCGCGGGCAGGTCTGACCTTTGTGTCCCCGTGTCTGGCACACAGCAGGTGTATCATTTGTGCGGTCGCTTCACTGAAGTTGGTCTATTCTGCGAGCCTCGGTTTCCTTCCCTGAAAAATGAAGGATTTAGACTAAATCCAAGGTTCTCAACTTGGCATCTGTGACCTTGTCCTTCCAATTATTTTAATAACTACATTTAAATAGCCTTGGTTCCCCTTGTCATTGTGGGTATTTAAAAACATTCCTTGCGGGGCCTGGAGGCCGCTCCAGACGTTCCCTCCATGAGGAGAGGGCCCTTCTCCGGCTCCTATTTTCCTCCCCACCATGTGCTCAAACAGCCTGGTCCCTCCAACGCGACCGGCCCATCTAACTAACTCCGTGCCCTTGTATTGGCTCAGAACGTGCCCTCCCGGCGCTGCTTCCCAGCTTCCTTCTGCTTTCAGGGAAAGTCCTGCATCTTCAGTCCCCACGGGCTTGTGATGGGGAGAGCCGTCTGCCCCCAGAGAGAGGCTGAGAACTGACCGCCCACCACAACGCAGTACTTCACCTTTGTTGTTGTTTGTTGCTTTTTATTTTTCCTCCTTTTTTTTCCTTTTTGATCTGATTTTTCTTGTGCAGCGCCATGAATGTGGAAACATGTAGAGAAGAAATGCACGTGTTGAACATATACTGGATTACTTGCCATCGAGGGGAGGGCGTCGGGGGAAGGGAAGGAGAAAAAAATATCTGGACACAAGGTTTTGCCAGGATGAATGCTGAACACTATCAATGCATGTGTTCTGAAAATAAAAAGTTTTTTTTTTTAAATCCTGCCTTCTGCTGGAGGGCTTTCCCAGCCCTTTCCTGCCGCCCCACAACCGGGCCTTGCCCCAGCGTCCCCTGCATGGATCCCGCGGCTCCTGCTGGTTTGTGGGTCGCCTCTCCATTTGGGTTCCTTGAGAAAAATGATGATCTTTTGCTTTTCTTTATCCCTATGTATCCAATCCAATGTTAAATTAATGTCTTGTTTATACGTTACCAGAATTTCTCCTAGTACATCTTCTCCCCTTTTCTCCCAGAGAACCAGCCGTAGAACAAACATTTTTAAATAAAATAATCAGCAGAAATATTTCACATGTAATCTTCCCATCTCTGCAAAGGAGCAAAGGGAGCTTCTTCTCATAGTTCTTCTTTCTTTTTTTTTCCCCTTAGGAGTATTTTATTTTTCCAATGACATGTAAAGATAGTTTCCATTTGTGTAAGATTTTTTTCTCCCTCCCTCCCTTTGACTAAGGCATCAGTAAATATATGCAATATTCCACATGTGATCTTCCCATCTCTGCAAAGGAGCAAAGGGAGCTTCTTCTCATAGTTCTTCTTTCTTTTTTTTTCCCCCTCAGGAGTATTTTATTTTTTCAATGACATGTAAAGATAGTTAAGATTTTTTTCTCCCTCCCTCCCTCCCTTTGACAGCAAGCAAACTGCTATATGTTATACATCTCCGATCTCTTCCTTGGAGCTGGGCTCGTTCTCTATCATTTTGCAATTTGTAATTCAATTTATTTTATTTTAATTTTTTGGCAAGGCATGGGCATAAGTGACTTGCCCAAGATCACCCAGTGAGTAATTATCAGGTGTCTGAGACTGGATTTGAACTCATGTCCTCCTGCCTCTCTCTCCACTGCATCAGTGCTGCCCCAGAACATTTCTACTTTGGTCCACTTAGGGAGTTTATTTTTTGGATCAGCTGCATCTCTTGGACTAAACTCTTCATTCTCATTGCAGGTGTCTCCTCCCCAGCTCTTGTTTCTTTTCCAGTCCTTTTCCTGAGCTCTCATTCTCAGATATCTTTTTTAAGTCTTTAAAAACCACCTGCATCTTTTCTTCGAGGAATTCTGGCTGTGTTTTTGTGAGCTGCATTTTTCTTGGCTTCTTTGTTCTGCATTTGGGCCTTGGGCCTCCCTGTATGATGTAATGATGCTTTATCCTTTTTTTGGTGAACTTAGTCTTCTGGTGCTCTGCCTTGTGCTACTGGCCTAACCACCGGCCAATCGGGAGACTGGCTTTGTGGTCCGGGGCTCCTGTGGATATTGCTTCTCTTTCTCCTCCCCCGCTGGATCAAGGATCAGCTCTGAGTGGCCCCCCACTATTTCTCTTCCCGGGGGCTGCCTCCATGTTCTTGGCCCCTTTGGGAGTCACTTCCTCCCACCTTCTTGCTGCTTGACTTGCGTCTGTAACTTCAGACCATTCCTTTTCCCTAGTTCCTGCTCCGACCCTTGGCTACAGCCTGATTCAGTACCTTGGGCTAGAAAGGTGACCCATTGTAATTTCTTCTTTGACTTTCTAGACACTATTCAGTTGGTCATTTGTGGGGGGAACAGAGCTGTTCTGGTTCCTTCGAGATAATTTAAAACCAAAAACTCTGACTATGGTCACTGACCCTGGAGTCACGTACTGACTGTGTGATCTTGGGCAAGTCATGAGTCCTCTCCAGGTCTCCTGAAAAACAAAAGTGTTGGACTTGAATTGTAAATTCCCTTTTAGGTCTAAATCTATGATTTCTTGACTCCAGATAAAATCCTCTTTTCAAGCACCAGATTCTAAAAAGATTTTTGATTCTCTCCAATGGAACCAAGCCATAAGCATTGTCTCTTCCCGTCCGTTCCTACACTTCACAATAAGTCAGATTGTCCTTCCTACTTTCCAGCATCTTTCCACTCATCCTATCTGGTCTTTGGGTTATTTTCCTCCCATTTTCTGGGCTGCCACAGGTCCCATCCATCCCTTTTCCTCTTCCTTTCCTGTCTCTTGCAGCTCCTGGGTGGCCCATTTGAGTCCAGAAATCACAGATCTAGAATTTGAGAGTTGGAAAGGCCCAGGATTCAATAGAATTCCTGCTCCTACTGCTGGGGAGCCATTGATAGTCAATGTACTAGTGTGTGTGCGGTTGCAATAATAAACAGTCAATTTATGAGATGCCCTATGTGAGAGGAGCCTGCACCGAGTTGTTTATGATCGGGAAGAGGACAGGGAATTGATTGGAGCTTTGGGAGAAATTTATGGTCAAGGCTTGAAGACACATGAATTCAGCCTCAAGGACGGCGTGAATCATAACGGAGATCTTCTGGCCTCCAGGGCTGGGCTTTGCCGCTTAGAGTCAGCGGCTAAAAGTCACCCTGAGCAGAGCTGGCTGCTTCTCCGCGGAGCTGACAATTCTCTCCATCATGGAATTGATTGAAATATCGCTGCATATTTTGCAGATGCTCCTTCCAGCATTTAGGAAGATGTCCATGTGACTTATTATTTCCCTACCTGGGGAGAGCTTTTCTTCACAAAGGGAGCAGTCATCATTCCTGACACAGCGAGAGGTTTCCAGTTAATGGGAATGCTGACTTTGGGTAGTTCTGGTTTGGTTATCATAAATCAGCGAGTCACATAATGTCGTACCTGGAAGGGATCCCATTTTACAGACGAAGGAAATAAGGTCCAAAAGGATGCAGGATACTCAAGGTGTTGTAGATAGAGAGAGTAAGGGGAGAGAGAAACAGAGACATACAGAGAGAGACAGTCAGAGAGAGGAAAGGGAGGGGGACAGGGAGGGAGAGAGAAAGAGAGGAAGGGAGGAAATGAGAGAGGGAGAGAGAGAAGAAAGGGAGGAAGGGGGGAAGGAGGGAAAGGAGGAAGGGAAGAGAAAGAGAGAAAGGGAAGAGAGAAAGAGAGGGAGGGGAGAAGGAAAGAAGGGAGGGAAGAAGGAGGAAGAGAAAGAGAGAAGAGGTAGGTAGGTTTTTTTAGCTTTTTATTTTCAAAATATACACATAGTTTTCAACTTTCACCTCTGCAAAACCTTGTGTTCCAATTTTTTTCTCCTTCCCTTCTCTTCACTCTCTCCCTTAGAAGGCAAGTGATCCAATCTATGTTAAATGTGTGTAATTCCTCTATACCTATTTCCACAATTATCATGCTGCACAAGAAAAGTCAGATCAAAAAGGGAAAAAATGAGAAAGAAACAAAATGCAACAAACAACAAAAAAAGTGAAAATGCTATGATGTGATCCACCCTCAATTCCCACAGTCCTCTCGCTGGATGTAGACGCCTCTCTCCATCACAAGACCATTGGAACTGGTTTGAATCATCTCAGTGTTGAAGAGAGCCATGGTCATCAGAATTGATCATAGCACAATCTTGCTGTTGCCGTGTACAATAATCTAATTCTGCTCATTTCACTCCACATCAGTTCCTGTCAGTTTTCCCAGGTCTCTCTGAAATCATCCTGCTGATGGTTTCTTATAGAACAGTAATATTCCATAACATTCACATCCCATCACTGACTCAGCCATTCCCCAACTGATGGGCAAACACTCAGTTTCCAGTTCCTGGTCACTACACAAAGGGCCACTGCAGACCCCCGTGGGTCCCTTTCCCTTTTTTATGATCTCTATGGGACACAGGCCCAGTAGAAAAGCTGCTGGATCAAAGGGTTGCCCAGTTTGATAGTTTGGGCCATAGTTTCACAATGGAGAGATGCTCTTTTGATGGGATGATGAGTTCGCCTCTTTCCTCTGAGAGCCGCTGGGTCGCACTGGGAGGGCTACTTAATTTCTCCACTTTCTAAGCCAGTCTCAAAGTCTGTGTGTGCACTTCAGAGAAGATGTGCTGGTAAAGAGTATTCCTCAATGGTTAGCGCACTCTACCAGGGAAATCACAGAACCTGCCCCAGTCCCTGACTAATAGATTGGTTGTAGAAACATCTTTGCCGTCCTCCTCCTCCTCATTAGCATCAGCTCAGTTACTTTCGTTTCTCCGTTTTATCCCCCACACGACAGTCTGAGAAGCTGCCCCTGGCCTCCAGCTTACAGTTGGGAACGAGAGAAGGTGACACACGGAGCCCTTAGAGAACGGTATGAGACTCATGGAACATTGAGATCATTGAAGGCGATGGGAACGTCCAGCCTGGAACGGGGACCACTGGCCGGGGGCTGAGAGTTGGCCAGGACAGGATTTTAGATCTCAACCTCCAGGCAAACTGAGCTTCTCTAATCCAACCTCCTTCCTTTTATAAATAAGGAAGCGAAACCCAGAGAGGTTATGGCTTACCTGAAGTCACACGGGTAGTATTAAAAGTAGGCCTTGAACCACGTCTCCTGCCTCCGGGGCCAGTAATATATTGCTAAAATCAAGCATTAAATGCTTAATATAGGCTGAGTGCTAGGGATACAAAGGCAAAAATGGAGAAGCTATCCTTACCCTCAAGGAGCTTCGTTCTATCAGAGAGAAGACCTTGAACGTATACAAGTATATTCAGAATCGGATACACAGGCATTCAATATAAGCTGGGGAAGATGGGCTGAGATGGGATGGGAGGGATCATCCTCGCTGATTCTGGCCCCCTGATCCTGCTCCCGTGGGTGGGCTCTCACCTTATCGCTCCCAGAATTAGGCGTATAGGTCCCTTGAAGGCTACTTCCAAGCCATGTCACCGTACACACGTGTAGAGGGCGGAAACTCTGAGTTGCTGCACTGAGGTCGGACAACAGAGCACCTGAGGCTAATCACCGATTGGACAGTACTCTGTTAGCATATTCTTGGAAAATGGCCCTTCCCACTATTCTGTGCTGGCTCGATGATTGGTGTATACAGAGAATTGCAGGAGGGACTAGGGGGTGGAGTAAGGCTAGCCAGAGTCACTTTTGGGCGGGAGATGAAGAGGAGAGCTCGTGGAGATCCCGCGTCCATCCAATCCACTTCTACCCATAAAGACCAAGGACTTTTGCTACTCCTGACTCCAGCTGATTCTAGGGCAGCCAGGGTGCAACTCGGTCCTCACACCTGTCTGTGATGTCTTTCTCTAGCTCCCTTTGTATCTTGTCCTTGAGGATTAGGATGGGTGCTCCTGTCTGGCTTCCCGGCACTGTTCTATCACCTGACCCAATGGGGAAGGGAAGGAACCTTTATTAAATGCTCACCATGGGTCAGCCATATGCTAAGTGCCATTTGCAAATATCGGCACATTGGGCCTTCACGGCAAACACGGGAGGCGGTGCTGTCATTATCCCTCGTTTATAGTTTAAGGAAACAGTTTTAGTGACGCGTTCAGAATCACACGGCTGGCAAGTTTCTAAGGTCAGACGTTGCTGTCCTCCGGCGTATCGCTCTATCTACTGAGCCACCAGTCGCCTCTTTATCGCTCGTTCATTTGTGCTGAGGGATGGCGAGACTTGCTCCTGATTGGCTGTGGGCTGGGGCTGGGTCAGGCCGAGGAATCAGGATGATGCTGAAGCGGTTACTCTGGGGGAGTTGAAGGACGAGGGCCCCCTCAACTGGAACAAAGATATTTAGAAGCGAAAGACGGTCCATTGTTCTGAACATGGCGCATTTTAGATCTCTCTAGGATTTCTCTCTAATAATAGAGAAAAAGTGTATTAATAAGAGATGAATGAAAGAATTGTGCGACAGTGAAGCTCCCACCTCCGTGTCTTTGCACAGGTGTTCCCTCCGGCATGCCCTCCCTCCTCAAATTCACCTCCTGGAACCCTTGGCTTCCCTGGAGAAACAAGCCGGGCACCTTCTCCCGCCCGAGGGATCCAGATCTCCCTTCTTCCCCAGGGGTTAACCCTCTCTCCTTTTGAAATTACTTTGACTTTTTTTTGGCAAGTATTCTATATACATTTAGCTGCATCTCCTCAGTAGATCCTAAGCTCCTCCACAACAGGGATTATTTTATTTTTATCCCAGTGCCAGGCACATAGTAGGCACTTACTGAATGCTTGGTGGGTAGAACTCATTTATTTTCTATCCCTCATTGCTCAGCACGCTGCATTGTTGCCAGAAGGCACTTAGGCGTGGGATGAATTGAAGGGAGTCTCTCAAGGGAGGACTTGGAGGTCCCTGTTGGGGTCATTAGTCACGGCCGCCTCTCACGTCTCTGTTTCTGTGTCTCCCCGTGCCAAGGAGGAGCCAATTAACCGTACACTGGATTGTCTCTCGTTGTTTCCAGAGCCTGGTGACCGCGGCCCATTGACTCGGCTGATGAAGTGACTGAGAAGCCCCCTTTGAAGCCCTGAAGATGGAGCAGCCCGAGGGTAGGCATTCTGCGGTCTCGGGACCTCGGGGAGGGCACACGCTGCTGCTGGAAGGTGTCCAGCTCCCCACGACCGTGTGGAATATCCCAGGGTGACCGGCGTCCTCCGCGGCCGTCTCCATCATTGGCTGCCGGTTGTATTCAGGAGGGGCATTTCAAGCACGACCGAGAGCCTTTTAGTGTTTCCAGAGTGTTTCAGGATGGTGGAGGGGGCGATACATTTAAAGACTTGGGTACATCTCTCACTGGCAGTCACATATTCTTCCCCGGCCTCAGTTGCTTCATCTGCAAAAATGAGCGCACTAAAAAGGCTCAGAAAGCCCTTTCAGCTTGGATCTGGGCTCCTGCGGGTGTCTCGGTTTCCTCCTTAGTAACTTAAGGGATTTGGAGGAGCATCCAGGTCCCTTTCCGGCTCTGGAGCTACAGACCTGTGTCTTGTAGTTGTAACTATTAAAGCTAGAAAGGACCTTGGAAATAACTTTGAGGCAGCGAGGTGGTACAGTGGTTAGAGCGCTGGGCTTGGAATCGGGAGACTCATCTTCCTGACTTCAAATCTGACCTCAGGAGCTGACTAGCTGTGTGATTCTGGGCAAGTTACTTTATCCCGGCTTGCCTCAGTTTCCTTGTCTATAAAAGGAGCCAGTCCAGTATCTGCCAAAATGGCATCTCCAAGTGATGGATGAGACTAAAAAAATGGCTCAACCACAAAGCTCTTCATTTTCAGTCTCCTTTGCCCACTTGTTTAGTAGGCGTCTGAGGTTAAAACCGGGATATCCTGGCTCAGCGCCCCTTCTGCTCTGTGACCCCTCCTAATTAGGAAATAAGAGGAGTTCTAATTTTTCACTATCCCATAAGGTCTTTCACCAGCCCTGACCTCCAGGCCTGTTCTTGCATTTTCCAAAGACAGTTAATTGTTCCATCTCAGGTGTGTCCAACTCAGCCGCAGAGCAGCCCTGGGAGACGGCCGCTCACACCTTTTCCAGCCCTCCAGCTGCCCCCGTCTTCTCGAGCCGGCAGGCTCTGGTTTTCCGGGGCTCCCTGGGTCCTCTGGGGACAAGCCCCGTGTCTCCTTTCTTTCTTGAATTTCTCATCTTCCTTTTTGGACCGAAGAGGACAAGGGATTAAAAGTTCTAGTCTCTCTCTTGGCCTCTTCCAGCAAGAGACTTAATTCACCTTTGATTTGACTTTTTTTCCTTCTTCTCCAATGTCTGTTTTTGGAAAAAGTCCAACTAAACCCTTTCCCTTCTCCTTCTCACCAAGCCTCTGGACCTTATGGCCGTTTCCTCCTCAGAACCTGGGAAAAAGCCATCTCCCAGGGCTGCTCCGTGGTGGATAATCTGAGAGAGAACAATGAACTGCCTTTGGAAAATGCAAGTTCCCATGGTCCCGCTTCAGGTCGCTCTCCCAGCGGGGTTCTTTCTGGCTTAGACTTCGAGAGCTGGGAACCCTCAGAGGGAGCCCTTTGCACACGAGGAAAAGAAAGGCTCGAGGTCCAGTAAGTGGCAGAGGAGCTTCGAACCCAGGCTTTTTCTCCCCACAGACAGTCCCTCTGCCAGGAGGCCGCGTGAGGGGCCACTGTTCCTTGTCCACGGCAGGGCGGCCAGTAGGGCCGCAGTGTGGGGGGTGCAGGAGCTGGTGTGTAAGGACTGGGAAGGAGGAAAGGGACTGGGCTGTTCAGGGCTCCATGGGACGGGAGAGGACTTTCCCTCGGGTGCTCGTGTAACACTGCTGGCATGGGGCCGGGCGGCTGCGTGGGCAGTGCCTTGGCGGAGGGAGGCCTGTAGACCTGTGAGAAGGCCGCTGCAATGCACCTGCTGCTTAACCAGGACTGGGTATGTATAAGGTGTCATGGCTGACGAGCTCGGGGAGCCGGAGCCGCTATTCTCTGGGCCTCCAGTGAGGATCCAGGAAAGTAGGAGCTGATACCACAGCTGGATGTCTGCTTTTAGGGGAAAAAAACACCAAGATAAAAATGCCCTGGGGCAGAGCAGAGTGTGTATTAAGCCCATATTTCTGATTTCTCATTCCAGTGAAGGCCTCTTGCTTTCCTCGTTTTTCTCATGGGTAATTAGCTTTTGAATTGGCTCTACTTTTAAAAAATGTGTAGAGATATAGTCATGTTTCTGACCTTCTCTCCATGGTCCTGGGGGTAAGTCAGGGCTGTGTCATTAAACTGAGGCCACAAAAAGAGCCAAAGCACAATTTCCCCATTAGTTGAGTCTCTGCTGGCCGGGTCAGGGAATAACCCTCTCGGTAACTTCTGCCTCCTTCCTCTGAACTCTCTTTTTTGAGCCCAAGACTTCGAGTAGAGTGAGCTCTCAAGGAGCACAGGAGGGCACGCTATGGAAGTAGGAGCTGGCAAGGGGGGGTATGGCACTAATGGAAGTAGGGAGCTGGCAAGGGGGGATGGCACTGATGGAAGTAGGGAGCTGGCAAGAGCTGGGTATGGCACTGATGGAAGTAGGGAGCTGGCAAGAGGGGGGATGGCACTGATGGAAGTAGGGAGCTGGCAAGGGGGGGTATGGCACTGATGGAAGTAGGAGCTGGCAAGGGGGGGTATGACACTGATGGAAGTAGGGAGCTGGCAAGGGGGGTGTGGCACTGATGGAAGTAGGAGCTGGCAAGAGCTGGGTATGGCACTGATGGAAGTAGGGAGCTGGCAAGGGGGGGTATGGCACTGATGGAAGTAGGAGCTGGCAAGAGCTGGGTATGGCACTGATGGAAGTAGGGAGCTGGCAAGAGGGGGGATGGCACTGATGGAAGTAGGAGCTGGCAAGAGCTGGGTATGGCACTGATGGAAGTAGGGAGCTGGCAAGAGCTGGGTATGGCACTGATGGAAGTAGGGAGCTGGCAAGAGGGGGGATGGCACTGATGGAAGTAGGAGCTGGCAAGAGCTGGGTATGGCACTGATGGAAGTAGGAGCTGGCAAGAGGGGGGGATGGCACTGATGGAAGTAGGAGCTGGCAAGAGCTGGGTATGGCACTGATGGAAGTAGGGAGCTGGCAAGAGGGGGGGTGTGGCTTGTTAGAAAATGTGAGATTTGGAGTTAAAAGATCTGAGTTTGAATCTTCCCTCTGTTACTTACTAGATATGGACCTTGGGCCACTTTATAAATGGAAGATGCGGGCAGCTCCAGGTCCAGGGGAAAGTGCTGTTTAGTTTATTTTGACTCCCACTGGGGAAGGCCATAAGACAGAAGGGTCATTCAAGGTCATTATGTTCAATTCCCTCTTTTTATGAAGAGACTGAAACCCAGAGCAGCGATATCCCTCGTCTAAAATCCCACAGACACTAGATGGCAAAGGTGGGATTCTAACCCAGGGCCTCCCACAACTCCCAGCCCAGCCCTGTTTCTTCCCTGCTGCTCCATCCGGTGATGGACACGTGCCGGAGACCGCTTTTCCCGGACAGGTGATGGTGAGTTAGCTGAGTTCTTGCCACCTGAGCCGTCCCACTTTTTTCCAACAATCCGTGTTTCCGAGGCGGCCACGTGGGGCTGCAGACGAGCCGTCCTGGCCGGGGAACGGAAGTCTGCCGGCCCCCGTCGGGCTCCGATCGTGGCCGGGGGAGAGGGGACGTTTTGGGCACGGTCGGGAACGTCCTTCCCCGGCAGTGCGGATGGGTAAATGCTCTGCAATGCAGGGGCTTGCAGTGCGACCTGATGCTTTCTAATCTTAGACATACTTGACGCCTCCAGGGTCAAATAGCCTGCGTTTGTGAGAGCAGGAATTGAGCTGCGGCATCTCCACTCTATCACGCTGTGTCTCAGCCCTTAGAGGACAACCGCTGTCATTATTAATTAATGTCCATGTCTAATTGAGCGCTCCTTTAAACAAGACACAACGAATGGCTCTCAGAGGGCTCCAGGCTCCCACTCGCCCCTGGTCTTTGTGACAGGAGACCCGCTAGCATGGGAGGGTCCTCTCAGGGCCAGCATGAAGTCCCACCAGCCCCGTGGCCAGAGAGACTTGGCCATCGGGGGAGTCTTTATTTTTTCAATCACAGAAACTCCCAGAGACTCTTCTTCCTAAGCTTCTCTTCTACGTCAGTGGCTACTCCATCAGCATGAACCTTCCATGAGGATCCTCCCTTTGCCGTGAAAGTCGGCCCTTTCTTGGCCCACCTCATGCTGTCGGAAGTGTCTGGGTGCCGGGAGGTGGCTTGAGCAGGGTCCCCAACAGTCAGTGCCAGAGGCCCTCTCTATTCACATCATCTTCCGTGGTTAAACATTCTATTTAATCCCCCTGCACCTGTGCATATGTAGCTACAAAGTCACCATATAGCCACATATGCACGATTTTTTGACTTTATATTTTGACTATTTACACACACGAGGGCAGCTACGTGGTAAAGTGAACAGAGCATCAGGCCCGGAGTCAGAAAGGCCCGAATTCAAATCCGGATTCAGCTGCTTAGTCGCTGTGTGACCTGGGGAAGTCACTTTGCCCTGCTTGCCTCGGTTTTCTCATTTGTAAAATGAGCCGGAGAAGAAAATGGCAAAGTATTCCGGGATCTTTACTAAGAAAATCCCAGTTGGGATCACAAAGAGCTGGGCATGATTTAGTAACAACATATACATACGATTATGTGTATTACATAAATCACAGCTTTAGGAGAATATATTTTGATTCTGTATATTTAATTACAATTTATGATTGTACTAGATCTATGCATATATGACATAATATATGGTCAATATAAGACTATATGGTCACATGTAAGTATATGTGTAGTCATAATAAACATGTGTATAATTGCTAGATAAAACATATATATGTGATTAGGGGTAAATAGAAATATCTACATGCATATTTGTGCATATTTCACATACGACACACATAATAATAGAATCCAAACTAGCGTTAAAGGGTCTTTAGTGATAATCCTACTAATTGCTCCTTCCTCATTTAATAAGTTAGGACGTTAAGACCGGGAGGGGGCAGATCCTGAGGTAGCCAAGAAGCTTCAGGCCGGCGGGGAGACACCGCGGCCCTCCATGGAGGGCCTTCCCCTCCTGCCCTTGCTCGGGCGGCCCGGCCTCCCCGGCCCATCCTGGAAGCCACTCTGGGATTTCTCAGAGATAGATCTGGGCGTTTTCCTGGCATTCCCCTAATTCATCTCGAGGAAAAGCTGGATAGAGGAGCTCCTTGTTACAAGGTGTTTTGGCCAAGGACTATTTCCTTCTCCCCGGTTCATTAGCAGCCAAGTAACAAAATCTTTGAGAACATAATGAACATTTAACACCTTCAGAGTCTTATATTCTGTATGAGGGCGGCCAAGATGATTCATTCATAGAAGCTGGAAGGGAATCTTGGAGTCCATGTGGGATGGATTCTGCCTCAGCTTCCTTATCTGTAAAATGGGGATAATATTAATACTTACTTCTCCATAATAAATACTTATTACATTGTGTGCTTCTTGTGATCCCCACCCCGACCCCTCAGGAGAAAGCCCGGTGGGCAGGGACGCTTTGGGTTTTGTATTCCTCGTGCCTGGTACAGAGTAGGTGCTGGATAAATGTTTCCTGGATGGATGAATATGATTGACTCCAATTGGACAGAAGGCCAAAGGAAGGTGGGTCGGAGGAGGCTCTAAGGGGCAGGTGTGATGTGAGCTGGGATTGGGAGGAAGGGTTGGAATCAGGCAGATAAATTTAAATTTGGCCAAAGTGGAAGGAGTGGTTGAGAAGAGGGAATTACACTTGGGAAGCACGGCCTGGAGAACTGGAATAAGCCTGGTCTTGTGCAGAGCAGAGGGTACGCTGAGGTGCGATGGGAAGAGCTGCTTTTGCTGTTGCAAGGCCTGGATTCAAATCCTGCCTTTGCCACTTAGTGCTGGGTTTGGGCAGGCTTCTGGTTCTTTATCTGTTAAAGGAGGATTTGGGAGAGATGATCTCCAAGCCTCCTTCTAATCCTAAGATTCCATGAACTAAGATTGGATGAGTGGGATGGGGCCGTGTCGTAAAATAAGTGCTACCGGCAATTAGTCAGTAAATAAGCATTTATTTATTTAGCACCTGTTTTATGCTAGACACTAGGGATGCAAAAAGGAGCCCCTCAATGGCTAGTGGAGGGATTTTCAGACCTCCACGGCCGCGGCCCGCTAGCCTCCACTCAGCCCCAAGCGAAGGAGTTGGCGGGTCTGGGGACGGGAGTTCCCGACCTTGTCCAGGATAGACCCAAGCACCAGGACCGGGAGGAAGAGCCGGGGGACCACATCTGTCCCCCGAGTCAGGGCCCCTTTCCCCAGGACCTGCCCGTGGTTCTGGAGAACCTTTCTGTCTTCAGTGGATAAAAAGCGAGCGACGTTTCCAGGTGGATTTAGCCCTCCCTGTGGGGAAATTTGTCCTCTTGCCTTCCCCCCAGTCGGCAGAATGGTTTCCGTTTTTTTCCAGTCACAGGGGTATTAGTGTATTCTCTGATCTCCAGGTAGAAGGGATCCAGAGGGGGAAAAACGAGGAATAAGCGGGGGATATTCCTGGATCTGGCTTGTTTTTCTGGCCTCGGGTTTTTGGAAGCTTAGCCGCTGAAGAAAGCCCAGACGCCGTGGAGCACTTAATCTCCGAGCTCAGCAAGACTTACCGGTCTTTATTTGACTAATGTGGGGCTTTAATTTTTTGGATGCTCAGATAGATTTGTGGCGCGACCTCCAAAACCTTCCATTTCCATAATTGCCAGTTAGCACCGATCTGGCAAATGGCGGCTCACTCAGCGTGGCAGCTCCAGGAGTCGGGCCCGGCCACAAAACGAGGCGGTTTCTTGTTTCTCGGGGGCTTTGTCTCGGGCCGATTCCTCCGGAGCCTTTCGGGTGTCGTGTGTGGCCGGGAGCTTTGTCTCTGGGTCGATTCCTCCGGAGCCTTTCCGGTGCCGTGTGTGGCTGTTCCCTGTCCGGTGCCCGCAGATTCTGCCGGGTATTAGCTGATGTAACGAGATAGAATCTCCACGAAGCCAAAAAGCACCGGCGGATTCTCACACGGCCGGTTCTGAAGGAGACCCAGGAACAGACTTGCTGCTGTTGGGCTCTCGCTTGGGGAGTGTCTGTGTCTGCGTGTGTGTTTGTGACCGATCTGTGTCCTCTTGTTTTCCAGCCGGAGAGCCGGCGCCGCCCCAAGGGGATGGGGAAAAAGAGCCCGCCAAAGCCCACCCATACTCGGTGGAGACGCCCTACGGCTTCCACCTGGACCTGGACTTCCTGAAGTACGTGGACGACATCGAGAAGGGGAACACCATGAAGAGGATCCACGTCCGCAGGAAGGCCAAGCAGCCCAAGTTCAGCACCCTGCCCCGCAACTTCAGCCTCCCCGACAGCGGGGCCAGGCCCCCCGCGGCCCCCGCCCCCCAGGCCCTGGGCCTGCCCGCCAAGGGGCCCGAGGAGCTCCCCGGGGACCAGCCCGCGGCCGGCGGGGGGGAGGTCAGCTACAGGAGGAGGGTGCTGCTGGCCGAGACCATCCGCCAGGCGGAGGCCGCGGAGGCCGAGCCGGACGGCGAGCGGGGGCGGCCCCAGCTGCTGAGGGCCTCCAGCATGCCCGTGACCCTGCTGCAGGCCAAGGCCTCCGACGAGCAGAGCCCCGGCTGCGCCCTCCCTGAGCCCCTGCCTCTCCCGCAGACCCCGGAGGAAGGCGGTTTCTCAGAGGGGGCCTTTGGCCCCGCGGAGGGGTTTTCAGACCCCCACGGCCGCGGCCCGCTAGCCTCCACTCAGCCCCAAGCGAAGGAGCTGGCGGGTCTGAGGCCGGGAGTTCCCGACCTTGTCCGGGATAGACCCGAGCACCGGGACCGGGAGGAAGAGCCGGAGGACCACATCTGCCCCCCGAGCCAGGGCCCCTTTCCCCAGGACCTGCCCGTAGTTCTGGAGAGCACGGAGGAGGAGCTAAAGGCGCCGGAGGCGGAGCTGGCGGCCACGCCGGGCACCCCGACCCCAAGCCCCCCGCCTCTCCCGTCACCCATCCCAGAAAACGGATTCCCCCCTGAAATAGAACTGAACATCAGTGAAATCCCGCCTCCGCCTCCCGTGGAGATGGACGTCAGGAGCATCGGGGTCAGGGTGACCGAGGAGAGCCTGGGCCTGGAGCCTCGGCCCTCGGAGGCCGCCGGAGCCGACGGGGCGTCCGCCCTCAAGCAGCAGATCGCCGCCCTGGAAGGGGAACTGTCTGAGCGGACAGCGGAGCTGGAGCGGGCCAGGGCGGCCCTTCGGCAGCAGGGGGAGGAGCTGAGGAGCAAGGAGCTCAGCATTCGGGAGCTGGTGGGCGCCGTGGCCCGGCTGGAAGGCCGGCTGAGCCCCGGGAGGGCCCCCGGCAGCCGCAGCGATGCCGCCGTCAACACCGACCCGGTCGGCGAGGCGTGTGACAAGGGCGTGCTGGCCCAGCTGCCCGTCCCGACGGAAGCCGGGCCCCCCCTGGAAGGCTCACCCCGAGAGCTCCTGCCCCAGGAGCCCGGCGCCTCCCCCCCAGGCCCAACCACAGCTATCTCTCCACCGAGCTCAGGATCGAAGAGCAGGATATGGAGCAGGAGGGCGGCCCCCAGGAGGGCGCCGGGGGAGGCGCGGGGGGCTCCCCCTCCAGCCTGGGCACCGAGGGCTCCTCCCCGGGCACCGAGCCGCGAAGCTCCCCCCCCGACATCACCATTGGCCAGTACGTGAAGAAGATCCAAGAGCTCCTGCACGAGCAGTGGACCTGCCTGGAGCACGGCTACCCCGAGCTGGCCAACGCCATCAAGCAGCCCGCCTCCAAGCTCAGCTCCATCCAGAGCCAGCTCGTCAGCTCCCTCAACCTGCTGCTGTCGGCCTATTCGGCGCAGTCGCCGCCGGAGCAGGAGGGCGCCAGCAGCGGACCCCCGCCCCCGGGTAAATATGGGCACGGGGGGAATGGGCGTAAGGAGGGCGCCAGCCACAGACCCCCACCCCCGGGTAAATATGGGCACAGGGGGAATGAGGGCGCCAGCAGCGGACCCCCGCCCCCGGGTAAATATGGGCATGGGGGGAATGGGCGTAAGGAGGGCGCCAGCAGCGGACCCCCGCCCCCGGGTAAATATGGGCACAGGGGGAATGGGCGTAAGGAGGGCGCCAGCAACGGACCCCCGCCCCCGGGTAAATATGGGCATGGGGGGAATGAGGGCGCCAGCAGTGGGCCCCTGCCCCCGGGTAAATACAGGCATAGGGGGAATGAGGGCGCCAGCAGCGGACCCCTGCCCCCGGGTAAATATGGGCACGGGGGGAATGGGCATAAGGAGGGCGCCAGCAACGGACCCCCGCCCCCGGGTAAATACGGGCATAGGGGGAATGAGGGCGCCAGCAGCGGACCCCCGTCCCTGGGTAAATATGGGCATAGGGGGAATGAGGGCGCCAGCAGTGGGCCCCTGCCCCCGGGTAAATATGGGCATGGGGGGAATGAGGGTGCCAGCAGCGGACCCCTGCCCCCGGGTAAATATGTGCATGGGGGGAAGGAGGGTGCCAGCCACAGACCCCCGCCCCCGGGTAAATACAGGCATAGGGGGAATGAGGGCGCCAGCAGCGGACCCCCGCCCCCGGGTAAATACGGGCATGGGAGGAATGGACATAAGGAGGGCGCCAGCAGCAGACCCCCACCCCTGGGTAAATATGGGCATGGGGGGAAGGAGGGCGCCAGCAGCGGATCCCCGCCCCGGGTAAATACGGGCATAGAGGGAATGAGGGCGCCAGCAGCAGACCCCCACCCCTGGGTAAATATGGGCACGGGGGAAAGGAGGGCGCCAGCAGCGGATCCCCGCCCCCGGGTAAATACAGACATGGGGGGGAGTGGGAAGGTGAATTTTGGTGAGGGAGGAGGGAGCCATTTTCCATCTTAACACTAAAGCAGGGGCAGGGGATTTGTTCTTGGGAATAGACAAAAATAGCAGACCCCAGCCCAAGATGCAGAGCGTAGGGCGGGCAGAGTGTACGGCGGGCAGCCCGGCTAGTTTCGGCTGCTGTCCATGTCCTCTCCCTGATCTCCCTGGGGGGTGTCAGCTGCAGTCCCCAGGGTCAGGGGACACGGTCCAGACTGCGGGAGAGGAGCTGGATTTCTCATCAGAAGATCCGGCTTTGAATCCTGGCGGTGGCTTGCCGCTGTGTGAGAGAGCTCGAGCCATTTCAGTGCTCTTCATCTCGAGCTTTTCTCTGACAGCGGCGTCCCGGGCTCTATTATGGTGTCTGCGGGGCTCGCCCTTTCAGTGAGCATCACTGGGTCAGCGGGATGTAGACAGAGCTGGAAGCGGGGCCGCTAAATCCTAAAGTCCAATAATCTGTCCGGCGGCGGGATTCGAATTCAGCTCTCCTGACCAGCCCCAGCATTCCTGGTGCTTTGAGGTCATGGGCCTCACACTGTAGATTCTCCTGTAGCTAGTTTTAGGTGCTGTTGTTTTGATAATTTGTATAACTAAATAAATTTTATTTGTGAGGGAGGAAAGAAGGGAGAGAAAGGGAGAAAAGGGGAGGAGAGTGAGAAAGAAGGAAGGGAGGAAAGACAAAGGAGGGAAGAGGAAAGAGAGAGAAAGGAGGGAGGGAGGAAAGAGAAAGGGAAGAAGAGAAAGGAAGGAAAGGGAAAAGAGAAAGAAAGGAGGGAAAGAGAAAGGAGGAAAGGAAAAAGAGAGAAAGTAAAAAGGGGAAAGAAAGAGAAAGAAGGAAGGAACAAGAGAAAAGGAAAAGAGAAAAAGGAGGTAAGGGGGGGAAAGAAAAAGAAGAGAGGAAAGAGAAAGGAGGGAAGGAGAAAGAGAAAGAAAGAAGGAGCAAGAAAAAAGGGAAAAGAGAAAGGAGCAAAGGTGAAAGAAGGAAGGAGGGAAAAGAGAAAGGAGGGAAGGGGAAAAGAGAGAAAGAAGGAAAGGCTAGAAGAGAAAGGAGGGAAGGGGAATAAGAAGGGAAAGGAAAAGAGAAAATAGGAAGGGGAAAAGAGAAAGAAGGAAGGGGAGAAAGAAGGGAGTGACAGAAATGGAGTGAGGAGGGAGAAAGAACAGAGGGAGGGAAGGAAGGAAGTGAAGAAGGAGAAAGAGGTGAAAGACAGTAGACAGAAGGTCTGGCCCACATTTGGGAGACTGCCTTTGGGCATGAAAACGCGCTTTCTTCTAGCCGATTGCACGCCCTTTGCATTTTTGGATAAGTAGAACCAGACTGTGTTTGACTTAGGGGTGAGGCTGGGAGGGCTCCGAGATCCGATGCCCGCCGTAGCCGGGCCTCTTGCTCTCTTGCCGGGACGGCCCAGCACATTTTGTCCGAGCAGAGAAAGGACTTGTTTCCCATCTCCCCTTACTGCCGGTGAGCACGAGTCCTCGTGCTCCTGCTCCTCGTGCCCCTCGAGGGCCGAGTGGTGTAGTGGGCAGAACCTTGCACTGGCAGGAATGAGACCTCGTTCTGGCTGATCTGACGTCGGGGACCCCCCGCGAGTCTGGGCTCTGCTACGTAAGGCCGGCGTGACCTTAGCCAAGTCATCCATAGAACGAGAGGCATAGACTGGCCTCTGGGGGTTCTCCCAGCTCTCCTCTGATCTGGACTCTGCAATCATGTGCTTCTGAGCACAGCTGTAGCTGCCTTTGTGTCTAGGACCTGTGACTTCTGAGCTTCACTTACCTCATCTTACTAAAATGGGTTCCTAGATTGCGAGTTTGAGAAGGTCCTAAGAGATCTGGCTTCTCTTTCCCACTGTCCGAGAGAGCCTAAAGTCCTCAGGGAAGGTTTGGAGAGGACCGTGAGGGCAGAGCCAGTCCAGCCCCCTCCTTCTGTGGCTGAGGGTACTGAGGCCCAAGGCTCATCCAAAGTGGTGGGGAGCACAGGTGGGGTTCGAGCATCCTCAGGCTACAGAGCCCCCGAGTACTATGTTTAAAACCAGCCAAGCAGCCAACCAAAAAGACTCTGCTTACCTCCTGATGTAGCCTGAAAGGTCATTGATGTGAATGAGTGAGAGGGGGCCTTAAACTAAAGGCACCACGTCAAGGTGAAATATAACAGTTATTATTTGTTAAAGAGAGAGAAAGGGGCAAGAGAAAAGGAAAAGAGAGAAAGGAGGGAAGGGGAAAGAGAGAAAGATGGAAGGGGCAAAAGAAAAGGAAAAGAGAAAGGAGGGAAGGGGAAAGAAAGAAAGAAGGAAGAGGCAAAAGAAAAGGAAAAGAGAAAGGAGGGAAGGGGAAAGAAAGAAAGAAGGAAGGGGCAAAAGAAAAGAAAAAGAGAGAAAGGAGGGAAGGGGAAAGAGAGAAAGAAGGAAGGGGCAAAAGAAAAGGAAAAGAGAGAAAGGAGGGAAGGGGAAAGAGAGAAAGAAGGAAGGAGCAAAAGAAAAGGAAAAGAGAGAAAGGAGGGAAGGGGAAAGAGAGAAAGATGGAAGGGGCAAAAGAAAAGGAAAAGAGAAAGGAGGGAAGGGGAAAGAAAGAAAGAAAGAAGGGGCAAAAGAAAAGGAAAAGAGAAAGGAGGGAAGGGGAAAGAGAGAAAGATGGAAGGGACAAAAGAAAAGGAAAAGAGAGAAAGGAGGGAAGGGGAAAGAGAGAAAGAAGGAAGGGGCAAAAGAAAAGGAAAAGAGAGAAAGGAGGGAAGGGGAAAGAGGGAGAAAAAAGAAAGAAAGGAGGGAGAAAGAGAAAGACTCTTAAAGTTTTAAGACTGTGCCCATTTAGTGTCTTTGAGTGGGGTGGCTAACTTCGGGAGGAGAGGCAGTATTGCCTAATAGGCAGCCGACCTCAGAATCTGGAAGCCCTGGGTTCAAGTCTCTGTCACTTGGAAGCCCGAGGCAGGTAGCCTCTTAGCAGCCCAGGCAACTTTGTGGGACCAAATTGCCAGGAAGGTGCCGACCTGCATCGGGATGCTCTCCATCGGGCCCCAGGGTGCCTGTGCTGATGGGCCCCCCGCCTTCCCCGAAGGCCCAGCTCTCCCCACGTCTGCATCTTGATTTTCCCTTCTCCATGCCTGCTCCTAACCTCCACTGTTGTGTCTGCCTAGAGATCTCCCCGTCGACAAGCCTTAAGTCCATAATGAAAAAGCGAGACTATGGCTTCCGTGCAGGAGGTAATGGGACCAAAAAGAACCTTCAGTTTGTTGGGGTTAACGGTGGGTAAGCATCGTTCATCAAGGTCAGACTGCCTTCCAGTGTCTAATGTCAGCTCCATCTCTTTCAGTGGGGGGTGGGGGGGGGAACCTTCTTTTTTATTTCATTTTCTCACGGTTTAATCACATAAAACACAATAAATCCCCCTCCGAGGCATCCTAGCAGCCTGGAGAAAAAGGATCTTGGGGTGTTAGTGGATTGCAAGCTCAAGATGACTGTGACACCTTCCCGAAAGCCATTTTAGGCTGTATTTAGAGGCATCTGTCCTGGGCCAGAGAGGCGGACACATCTGGAGTAGGAGGCCCAGCTCTGGGGACCACATCACAAGGACGATGATAACCCGGAGACCAGAGGCTGGATGACTTCTCCGGCCACACCCCAGGGGGAACAAAGGCTTCCTGCAGCCTGAATCCAACACGGCAATGCCGCCCCAAACGCATTAATCTGCAGTGGTATAATCCGCTGCCTTTCCTTCCGGGTCCCTTTCAAACCTAACCCTACCCAAAAGCCTCAGCTTCTGGACTTGCTCTCCAGGATGCTTCCCGGAGGAGACTAGCTCTCTGGGCCCGCTGAGCATCATGGGGGATACGACCCCCGGAAGCCCGCGGTCAGACTCCGAGGCACAGTCCTTACACAGATGTGCCCGGAAGGTTATGTTCCGTTTGTTTCGATGAAAGCTTATTGAGCCCATGTGCCCAAGACCTCGAGACATTGCAGGACTATGAAGGCGAACTCTGCCTTTCGGGAAGCGTGTTTATCAGTCAGATTCTCACTTAATGAGAGCCTGCTTCATGCAAGTAATACAGAGAGAGATCAAAGTGCTGGGTCGTAAATGAAAGCGGGTCAGCTCTTTCTGGTCAAACAGCCTCGATTATCATTAAGATGATTATCATTCTCTCTCCCTTGGACAATATAATAGCTTCTTTTTTATATGTGTGTATAGATATAGTTTATCTATAAAATAGGGTTCATAGATGTGTGTATATATATATACACATAGATAATTTATTTTTAACATTCATGTAAAAATTTTTGAGTTTTAAATTCTCTTCCACCCATTGAGAAATCAAAGCAGTATAATATCAATTATACACATGAAAATCCTGCAAAACAGGTTTCCCTATTAGCCATGTTGGAAAAAAAAAACAAAAAGTAGAAAAAAAATTAAATTGAAAAAAAAGATGCTTGAATTTGCCCTCAGAGTTCATCACTTCTTTCTGGAGCTGGATAGCATTTTTCATTATATGTCCTTTGGAATTGTCTTGGATCATTGTAGTGATCACCTTTATTTCACTATTACTGTTATTATGTATGTTGTTTTCCTGGTTCTGCTGACTTTACTCTGTATCAGTTCATATAAATCTTCCTAAGTTTTCTGAAACCATCCCTCTTGTGATTGCTCTGATAGCACACTACTATTCCACCAGAATCAAATAGCCTCTTTTAAATAAAAATAATAATAGCTTTTTGTTTTTCAAGATACGTGCAGAAAGTTTTCACCATTCACCCCTGCAAAACCTTGTGTCCAAGATTTCTCTCTGTTCCCACCTCCGTCTTCCTTAGATGGCAAGTAATTTAATATAGATTAAACATGTGCAATTCTTCTAAATATATTTCCCCATTTATCATGCTGCACAAGAAAAAGAAGATCAAAAATGAAAAAAAAATGAGGAAAAAACCCAACAAAAGTGAAAATCCTATGTTGTGGTCCACATTCAGTTCCCACAATCCTCTCTTTGGATGCGGATGGCTCTCTCCGTCACAATGTATTGGAACTGCTCTGAATCACCTCATCGTACAATAGGTTCTTAATATTGATCCTCCTGCCTCTAATCCATCCTCCACTCTGGTGCTCTCTTTTCTCTCCTTGTCATCGTGTTTGATTGAGCCCGGTGTTCTAGCCCAGAAAGATTTCTGGATACTGACTCTGTCATCCGATGGGTTAGTTAGCCCTCCCTGCTTTGTATCATCTTCTAATTTGTCAGACTTGCCGTCCATATAGATTAAAGCTTTAAACTGCCCCAGGACTTTTGAGATCCCCGCCTCCCATCTTGAGAGGGGACTGGGGATTGGAATTGTGATTTTGTCCCCGTAGGGAGCTCTCGGATGAGGAAATTCCCCGTATCGCAGCAGATTGGTCCCTTCACTGCAATTAGAGAGTTGAGTGACTCTGAACTGAACTGAACTGAAGTGACCGTCTCCACTCTGCTAGGCAGCTTTCTGTACAGCAGATTTCATGAGCCTGGGCCTTGCTGAAAGATTAAATTTTTAGGCCCTTTTCCTAATAGTCAGTGGTCTCTCGGCCAGGCCGGTAATTGAGAGACAGCTGGCTCCTGCTTCTTGCCCCGTTAAGGCCCAGGAGAGGCCTGTTTGGGTCTTCTCTCATCAGGCTCCTGTCTTTCTTCTCAGCAGTCTTTCCTCTGGACATTCTGTCATCCTCCTCTTGCCAAAGGCTTCCAACCAAGTAAGCCAGAGCCCACTTATTCTCTCCCTCCCTTTTACCTTTTGGTTGCCAATGACTCTTCTTTAGGCCATCTCCCTTAGGCTTTCCTCAGTTTAATCTGCTTCCTCTTTTTCATTTTTCTTTGGAGGGCAGAGTTCTGAGAAGCATCTGTACAGAGCAGGAAATGGAAAGTTTTTGCTCTTTACCAAGTGGGGGGAGGGAAGATGGACCATAGGATTATTTTTTTAATAATTTTGGTTCAGCGAAAAGAGCATTGGCTCTGGAGTAAGAGGAACTCGGTCCAAATCTTGACTGAAATATCTGGCTAAGACACTTAATTCCTCTGACCTGTTTCCTCAATTGTAAAATATAGAGTTCAAACTTGATAATCTCTGAGGTCCCTTCCTTAATTCTAGGCTATGTAATCTTTTATTCATTTATTTATTTTTTGCTGAGGCTTTTGAGATTAAGTGATTTGCCCAGGGTCACACAGCCAGGAAGTGTTAAGTGTCTGAGACCAGATTTGAACTCAGGTCCTTCTGACTTCAGGGCTGGTGCTCTATCCACTACACCAACTAGCTGCCCCTTATGGTATATAACCTTGGACAAGGCACTTGATTTCATTGGTCCTCAGTTTCCTCCCTCTACTAGGAAAAATGAAGCGTTGAACTAGTTGATTTTTAAAGTCCCTTCTGGCTCCAGCTCAGTGCCCTTTCTCTTTTCCTTAAATTCTGACGCCATTCCCCATGCCATATCTGTTCAGGATTTTCCATTTGGGAATTCTCCAGGTGTTCAGTAAATAACGCCAAAGTTCCCTTCATGATTCTGCTGCGTAGGGACTCGCTCTGCTTCCCGAGAGTGCCCTTGTGATCACTTTCTGTTGAATGTGTCACATTATGGAGTATCTTCATTTTAATAACCTTTTTTTGTTGCAGAAACACAGAACAGGTGGTCTCTTAAACGGTAACCCTTCAAAAAAGCTTCAAATCCTTAGTAGCCTCTCCTGTTGCCATTCCTTCCTCATAAGCCATTGAGCCCAAATCTGCCTCTTTATAAATTCTGTCTCTTGCTTCTAGTCCTACCCTATGAGGGCAAGCATAGGATAATAGAATTGGAGCTAGAAGGGACGTTAGACATATTCTAATTAAATCCCTGAATTTTATGTAAAGGAATTATTTTATATAAAGGAATCAGAATTGAGAAACTGAGTCTCAGAGAGTTTAAGTCTATTTGCTCATGGTCACACAGATAGCAGGTCTAATATTGTGAGCCAAGTTCCTCTGGACTCCTTTTGCTGCCTCAAGCTGCCATTCTTTTTCTTCGTCAGAGCCTGGAAGTCTGAATTCAGGTATCAGATAACCAGGCACATCCCCTTCCTTTTAAACTTTAGCCTAACATCACGTTCCTTCAGTATGATTTCGAAACCCCGTAATCGTATCTTAGTCATCTTCTTCTGTATATCCTCCAGCTCAGCAATGTCCTTTCCCAAATGTGTTCGTGACCTTTACTTGACCAATAATTCCATTTCTAATGTCCTTTGAAAGCAGTGATCAATACTCTTAAAGACCGTCAAAAGCCACCTGAGACAGCCTGCTTCCTTCTGGGACGGTTCTCACTATTAAAGAATGTTCAACCCTTATTGGTTGATTGAAGCCCGAACTCACTTCCATGGGACAATTTTTAACAGTTGGAAGACTTCCAGTTCTTTCATTGAATGTTACATGGCCTTGGTCTCCAGTCCGCCCCTCTCTTAGTCATCTGCCTCTGCACATGCTACAGTTCCTCAGTATGTCAGTGTTTGGGGCTGTTGTCCTGAAAAACAACCCTAAAATTCTCCTCCCTACCCACCAGGGATTTTTTAGTTTTTGTTTTATCATGGCTGTTAGGAGAAGCCCATGCACACCTTCTCAGAATCATGAGTTTTAAAATAAATTTATAATGGAAGAAAATGCTAAATGTCCTGCAAAAGTTAGTGAGAAGAAAGATGTATTTTTCCTATCTGAATTTATGGACTTTCAGAAATCTCTCCACAGACCTCTTGTCGGGGAAGATCTTTGACCCCTTAGTTAAGAAACCCCTGTTCTAGAGGCTGAAAACTTCCCTTTTCCAATCTCACAAACTCTATTGAGAAGAGATCACTTTCTCCTGGGTCCACCTTCCAGAGCCTGAGCACAAAGCCTCATCCTAAGTGATATTTATACTGCATCATGAACAAATCAGCTAAAGAGTCCAGAGATTCCAGGGAAAATTTTGCCATAAAATTCAGAGAACTTCAGGGCAGAAAAATTAATTGGTGATTTTGACATTTCTGGAATGAATATCTGGTTTTCCAAATGGGTGGCTTTTGCCAGAGCTGGATTGCCTGTCCCACGCATCCTGATTTATTGGATTCCCGGGTGATGGATTGCTTCTTATGTTCCACCTGGGGAGAGCTTGCCTGATTACTCATTGTCTCCTGTGGCCTCTAAATCGAGAAGCTTCTCCCAGAGCCTGGCCCGAGCTAGAAAGCTCTCCCTCCTTGTCTTGCCTCCTGGGTTCCCTGGCTTCCTAGGTGACTCAGCTGCAGTCCCCCTTCTTGAGCCGTACCTTCCCACCTGCCTCCTCCCTATATCTCCCCTCTGAGATTACCCCCCATCTACACTATCCATGTTTGTTTTTCCACCATTTTGGCATTAGAATGGGATAGAATGGGATCTCCCTGAGGGCACAAGGACCACATTTTTGCCATTTTTGTCCAGCACCTAACCCAGTGGCTGACATGTGGTGTTTAATAAATATTTGTGGACTGAGCAGCTGAGACTGATGTCAAGCTCCGGTCTGCTAAACAATACTGCGTGAACGCCCTCCCGGAGATTCTGATGTTCTGTTTAGCCTCGGAAGGAAGGTCCCAGGGAATGACATTGGGTCTCCTTCTTCAGCTATGAGACGACCTCCAGCGAGGAGACCAGTGGCGAAGACAGCGCCTCAGAGGGCTGTTCTGACAGCGAAGCGGACAAGAAGGGGGCTGGCCCAGAACGCAAGCCGGGCAGAGCTGCAGAGCAGAGCCAGCAGACGGGTCCGGGCGCGGGGGAGGACCCCCGGAGCATGGGCCGGGAGAGCAGCACCGGCGGGGGTGAAGTCGCTGCAGCTGGGACTCATCACAAGTCTGAGAGGTACTTTCTGCTGCATGTACTTGCTAAACCTGAGCTTCCAAACGGGACAATTAGGATAATGTGAGGATATAGAAGTGAGGATAGTGCTAGCATCCACCTCTAAGGGGGTTGGGAAGATCCAGTGAGCTCATGTTTCTAAAGTGCTTAGCACAGCGCCTGGCACATAGTAGGTGCTGTATAAATATTAGCTATTTTTATATTTTAATAACTATTTCCCTTTTGAATCCCATTCATATACTTTATTTTATACATTAAAAAACAATATCCTGAGAAGGAGTTGGTTCATCAGATTTCCCAAGGGAATTCTTAACTTTTTTGTGTTGAGGACTCCTTGGGCAGTGTAGGGAAGCCTGGGGGCCCCGAATCAGAATCATGTTTTTAGATGCATAAAATGATTACAAAGCAAATCTATTATATTGAAATACACTTAGCCAAATATTTTTACAAATAAATTCAGAGACCCCAATTCAAGAACTGTATTCCAGTATCCCAAAGAGATCATAAGAAAGGGAAAAGGACTCATGTGCAAAAATGTTTGTGGCAGCCCTTTTTGTAGTGGCAAGGAACTGGAAACTGAGCGGATGCCCATCAGTGGGAATGGCTGAATAAATTATGGTCTGTGAATATTATGGAATATTATTGTTCCATAAGAAATGATCAGCAGGAGGATTTCAGAGAGGCCTGGAGAGACTTACAGAAACTGATGCTGAGTGAAATGAGGAGATCATTGTACATGGCAACAATAAGAACACGCGATGATCAATTCTGATGGCTTTTTGCAACAATGAGGTGATTTGGGCTAATTCCCAAATTTCCCAAAAGACTTGTGATGGAGAGAGAGTCCAATGCATCCAGAGAACGACTATGGGGACAACATAGCATTTTCATCTTTTTTGTTGTTGTTTGCTTGCTTTTCATTTTCTTTCTTATTTTTTTTCTTTTTGATCTGATTTTTCTTGTGTAGAGTGATAATTATGGAAATACACATAGAAGAATTGTACGTGTTTAGCATATATCGGATTACTTGCTGTTTAGGGGAGAGGGTAAGAGGAAAGGAAAGAGAAAAATTGGGAACACAAGGTTTTGCAAAGGTGAATGATGAAAACTATCTTTGCATATATTTTGATAATAAAAAGCTATTGGGTTTTTTTTAAAGAATTGTATTTTACCCTGCTGATTTTTATATACCATTGTAATAACTCCCATTTGTACTATAACTGAATGTTTCCAAACCACATTCTACAAAACAATTTTATGAGGTTCATTTTTTTCCTGATTCCTTAATAGTATTTTATTTTTCCAATTACATGTAAAGATAGTTTTCAACATTCATTTTTATAAGATTCAAGTTCCAATTTTTTTCTCCCTCCCTCCTTTACCTCCAAGCAATCTGATGTAGGTCATGCATGTACAATCATTTTAAACATATTTCCATATTTATCTTTTGTGAAAGAAAAATCAGACCCAAAGGGAAAAACCATGAGAAAGAAAAAAAACAAACAAACAAAAAAAGGTGAAAATAGTCTGCATTCAGTCTTCATGGTTCTCTCTCTGGATGCGGATGCCATTTTCTATCCCAGGTATATTGGAATTGTCTGTAAGGTTCTTTAGTTCAAATATTATTACCTCATTCAAATTTAATTCAAATATTATTACTATTATTTTCCAAATGTGGAAACTGAGGCTTAAAGAGTCTCTATCGATTGTCTAGGACATTCACCTATGTTGAGGGTGAATTTGGCACCTAGGCCTCTGAACTTGGGCTCATTGAATAATGGGTAACGTCCAGTTGGCAAGTGGGTTTGCAAGCTTCTGAAAAATCATGGCTTGTCTCAGAAGAATGATTAAGATAAGGTGTTGAGTGAGCAAGCATTCCATCTGACTGTGTACACAGTAAGCTGTATCATAAATTTCACAGTGGCCTTGTGGCAGTGTAGGTTTGGTACAATAGCATGCTGGACTCAATGATTTAATCATAGATTTTCCTTTTATTAAACCCATTGTCGGTGTCTGTGCCCTTCAAGGAAGACTGACTGGGAGAATGTTGTTTGTATAGGGTTTGGGTTCTTGGGATTATTAAAGTCACCAACCAAGAACAGCTTCTTTCTACACCAGGCCTTGTGGTCCCTCGGCCCGCGGGCTGCAGCAGCTCGGGCAGCCTTCCTCTCCGCTCTGGGAGTTGGGTGTAATAGTGTATTTGGCTTCATTTCCAGGAGAGCGTGGGAACCACTCTCTCAGTAGAAAAACCAGATTTCAAGGTTCAAGGAAGTTCTCCCATGATGGTGTTCTAGCATCGGAACCACCTGGTACTATCGTGTCAAGGGGGACTAATTTTGATAAGTTGGGCAGAACTCTGAGCAATCCGCTTATCAAGAAATGTTTATTAAGCTCCTGGGACCCAGCACTTCCCCGAGAGCTTAAGTTACAACAAAATGGAACCAGTTCCTGCCCTCAAAGAGCTTCCCTTCCTTCAATAACATACACATGTGGAGTGTGTAGAAACAGCTACAAGGCGGGTCTTTTTGTGGGCAGTGGGGGAGGCGTGGAGCAGCTGGGGGAATCGAGGAAGGTCTCATGGAGCAGGGGATACTAGAGTTAAAGTTTTAAGAAAATTAAGTGTTCCAGAAAGTGGAAGTTAGAGAAAGAACAGAAGGTAGAAGCTGCAACGGAAAGAGCTTCCCAACAATGACTGTCCTGATAGTGAGCGAAGCTGATGGCAGAGCTACAACTGTGTCGGAAAAAGCGATTCTCGCCCCGAGCCGGGCTGCTGTGGCTGGCCAGCGAGGTCCCTTCCAGCTGCCGCTCTCTGGGCATTCGCCCCGGTGAAGTCCTTTTCCTTGGTTAGAACATGTGGACACCCAGCTTTGCTTTTCCCTTTTCTGTTTAGATATAAGCCCTCAGAAGAATTTCTGTCTGGATGCCATCTGTTGAGCAGACATCTGCCTGAAGTTTGGAGCACCACTGACCAGCAATTGGTAAGCCCCTTCTTCCATGGATATAAGAAGGGCGGGGATGTTAAGCAGTTAGCCTTGATCAGGAAGCCTGCCAAGCCCTCTTGCCCAGAGCGGTCGGGGCGAGCCCCTGCTGCTGGGGAACTTACTGCTCCCGTCTTTGTCCAGTCTCTGCAATGGGAGCTTGTGATCACAACGAGAACTCTGACTAGAAAGGAAGGAAACACGCACTTATTTGCCAGCTTTTGCTAAACACTTAACAATATTTCTTCACTTGACCTTGTAACCCTGAAATGTAGGTGATGCTATTATTCCCATTTTACAAATAGGTAAACAGAGGCAAAGAGAAGTTAAAGAAATAGTCTAGAAAAACACAGCTAGTAAGATTTAAGATTGGATTTAAGATTGGATTTAAACTCAGGTGTTCCTGATTCCCAAGTCCAGCAACCCATCCAGGGTCTCACCCCTTCTCAAGCACAAAACAATCGCATAATAAAGTAAACCTTAGTTTGGAGTATTTGCTGATTTACTCAATATTTAATCATTGGATTTGGTGAACCAGTTTGAACTGGATCTAGTACACCCCTGGATACAAAGTCAAAATTGAAATGAATACTCTCAGAAAACTTAATTCTGTTAGGAGAGACAGCATGCACTTATGTAAGAACGTGAAAATCAAATACAAGGTAATTTATACGGGAAGACCATTAGTAGTAAGCATTTTTGCTTCGGTTTGCCGGCATTCATCGGTTTCCTCATCTGTAAAAGGCTGGGCTTGGGTTACTTGGTTACATGGTAACCCATGGAGTCTCTTCAAGCTCTGGGAGTCGGTGAAAATACCGACTGTTTTAGCTGTTTTGTCCACTCATGTGAAGATGGTTTTAGGAGCTCAAAGAAGAGGCTTTAGTTAAAATCTTTAATTAGATTCAAACCAATTTTTCAGCTTGTCGAGGTTTTAAAAAATCTTCCTACTGGTATTCTTGGGTCATCTGCAACTTTGATGGGACCACCATATTCACCTTCAAGTTATTGATAAAAGTGACAAATTTGATCAATAAAACTGATAAAAATTGATAAAAAAAATGAAAATCAAAGGCAGATCCCTGGGACACGCTACTGAAGTCTTCCTTTTAAGCTGACTCTAATAGCTTTTTCTTGAAGAGCTGGTGGTCTTTTAACCAGTTCTCTCCCTAAATGAACCCACAAATAGCCTACATCTTTCTTTTCCCCCCACAAGAATAGCATGAGAGATTTGCTTAAATGCTTTTGTCAAAGTCTAGGCAAACTCTATCAACAGTATTCCCTTGACTTACCAGTTTAGTAACTGTCAAAAAAAAGAAAAGAAAATTAGTCCAGCCTGATCCAGTGCTGATGAAGTGATATTGGCTCTAGGTAATTGCCATGGCTTTCTTTTTAAATGTTGGCCAACTGTATTTAAAAATATTTTTACAGTTAATTTAATTTAATTTCATTTATCTATTTAATTGTATTTGTTTTTCTCCTTCCCATTGGGGAAAAAAAAAGGAAAATAAAACTTTTATAAGAAATAAACATTGTCAAGTAAGCTGGCCACATCCAAAAACATGTGGCTCACTCTGCACATTGAGTTCCTCACCTCAGCCAGGAAGGAGGTAGCATTCTTCATCCTTTCTCCTCAGTGACTTGTCCAAGTTAATCCAGCTGGCAAGTAGCTGAGGTGAGATTTGAACTCCGACCTTCCTGGCTCCAGGCTCTGTCCCCGGTTCTACCTAGCTGAAAAGCCCACAAAGTCCCTCTCAAAATGGACAGTGGGAATGGCTGGCCCCCAGGGAAGCGACAGACTTTGCTTCAGACCCAGAGAAGCCCTTCCTCTTAATTGATTGATTGATTGATTAATTAATGCCTCCCCTCTCCCACCCGAGGATACTTTGGGTCGCCCAGGCTGGACACAAGTAATCAGGCCTTCTTGGTGTTTCAGAGGCAGAGCTTGAATGCCGTCAGCCAAGAGTGGTTCCGCGTCTCAAGTCGCAAGTCGTCCAGCCCCTCGATTGTCGCAGCCTATCTCAGGGAGTTCCAGCCCGGTGACCCCGACTTCCTGAAGCTGCTCGTCAACCTGGCAGATGACAACGGGAACACGGCTCTTCACTACAGCGTCTCCCACTCCAACTTCCCCATCGTTAAACTGCTGCTCGAGACAGGTCAGCGCGGTCCCCCGCTTTGTCCGCCATTTTCCTTTCCACGGGGAGGTTCATTACCTCCCTCCCTTAGCCTTTCCCGTGAGAGGACCTGCTCACAATTAGGGCTCAGTAGCTTCCTAAGGGAGTTTCTGGGCTTCTGTCTTCTTATAACCGGCTGCTCTGGGCTTGGAATCAAGGAGACGAGTTCAGATCCCAACTCCGTGGGACAATGAATGCGTCAGTCTCTCTCTCCACCTGGTTCCCGCGTCTCTTTAAAAAACAGCATCACTTCTCCTGTCTGCTCCACAGTGTTGTTATGAGCAAAGTACTTGGTGAGCCTTAGAAATGTGAGCGACTCTTGAAAATCCATCCTCCGTGTATAGTTGACATAATTATTTCTCATTGGACAGAATATTCATTTGACCAGAGCATCCCATGATATCTTAGGAAAATGATCATTTCTTTCATTCAAAGGTTATTAAGTGCCTACTGTGTGCCTGTTGGAAAACCAAAAGGTCCTTCCCTAAAGGAGTTTACATTATGTCACCAACATGTGCCCAGATGAAGAAGCACAAAATACCGGAAAAGTACTTTCAGATTATTATCGTCCCCGTCCTATGGAGAGGAAAACTGAGGTCGACTCTTCTTCCTCCGACTTCATATGTGTCACTCCTTTCATAAACCCACCCCGGCAGGCTAGAAAGTCACAGGCGTCGCATCTGCTGCTCCCAGTTTGCTTTCGATAGAGACAAAGAATCCATATTTAACAGCCATTTTTAAATGGTTTAAGGATTTTTCTTTTAAAAAGAAAAAAATCCCAGTCAAGTCCAGGCTTCACTATTGGACTATTAAAACAAGTTTCCCGCGTGATCCTGAGGCCCCTCGTTGTTTTGTGCGTGTCATTTCTCCCTGACAGCTAGGCCTGCAGGGGCTGTGACCTGTGGGAACGGGGGCTTCTGGAGCAGGCCCTTTAATCAGTGATAGCCTGAGGAGGGAGGCTGGGTTTTGCTCAGAAGCACCTGTCAGCGGCAGCCAGGATAAATTAAGTGGCTCCTCTCTTTCCTCCTCCCATCTTCCTTCCCTTTATACCGGCCTAAGGCAACGGATCCAAGGGGGTCATTTAAGCCGCCTAAAGTTCCCCATCTCCTACAAACCCTCCCCCAGGAGGGAAAAGACACAACCGCAAGGTGTTTTCTCAGAGATAAAAGATCTGAAGCACTTTCCTAGGTTTTAAAAGCTGATTTCAGTTAGAAGCATTCAGTAATATGACCGGCCAGACCGGGAGGCTCTGAGGGCGTCTGTTCCTCACGTCTCATTGCCCGGATGTTAACACCTGGTTTTTGAGGTTCCCATGAATCTGGAGAATGGAACTGAAGCCAGTTAAATGAGAAATTCTGGTGATTTTACACTCTCTCCCTCATCCCCCAATATACACACATATCACTCCTCCTCCTCCTTCTCCTCCTCTTCCTCCTCCTCCTTCTCCTCCTCTTCCTCTTCTTCTTCTTCCTCCTCCTCCTTCTCCTCCTCTTCCTCCTCCTCCTTCTCCTCCTCTCCTCCTCCTCTTCTCCTCCTCCTTCTCCTCCTCTTCTTTCTCCTCTTCCTTCTCCTCCTTCTCCTCCTCCTCTCCTTCTCCTCCTCTTCTTT